>NC_037685.1:22839287-23151948 GCF_003255815.1 Theropithecus gelada | reverse complement strand
CATGAATTAAGAACATGTTCAAAATCCCTTGTCTCTCCTGGATAGACCTTACAGGATGAAGGGAAATGTTTTGGTAGCCTAATAAGGCCAGGTGACAGAAAGATAATTAAGTATCTATGCTCAGTGCTAGTTAGGTGGGGATTTCTTCCATTATGAATATTAAAAACAAGCAAACCAAAAAAGCCAAATTGTGATTCATTTCTATATCATCATCATCATCATCCTTCTCCTCTTCATAGTTAATATTTACTTTATGTGTGTGTCAGGTTCTGTTTTACATGCTTGACAATTTAACATGTATTAATGAATCTTAATAACAACATTATGAAATAAACACTGTTGTTATCCTCATTTATAATAAAGAACCTGAGGCACTGATTTCTCTTTGTGAACAATTACGAATGACTCCAGAACAATTATTTAATCAATCTACAAACATGTAGCTAACTCATTTTATGGCATATACAAATACTATGCCAACATTTTATAATAAGAATTTTTATTTTTCGTTTTCATAGATTCAGGGGGTACATGTGCTGTTTGTTACATGGATATGTTGTGTAGTGGTGAAATCTGGGCTTTTAGTGCACCTAAATAGTGAATATTGTAACCAAAGTAATTTTTCAGCTCTCACTGCCCTTGCACACTCCCTGCTTTTGTAGTCTCTATTGTCTATTATTTCCCTCTGTATGTCCACGTGTACCCAATGTTAGGTTGCCACTTACAAGTGAGAACATGAAGTATTTGAATTTCTGTTTGAGTTATTTAACTTAAGATAATGGCATCCACCTCCATCCATGTTGCTGCAAAAGGCATGATTTCATTCTTCTTATGGCTGTGTAGTATTCCATGGTGTATATAAGCCACATTTTCTTTATCCTATCATCTGTTAATGGATATTTAGGCTGAATTTCATGACTTTACTATTGTGAATAATTCTGCAATAAACACATGTGCGTAGGTGTCTCTCTCTGGTTAAAGAGACATAATGTTGCCTGGTCTCTCAGACTAGATATATAGTGGTGTAATCATAGCTTACTATGGCCTCAAAACTCTGTGGCTCAAGTGATCTTCCCACCCTGGCCTCCCTGAGGGCTGGGCTTACAGGTCAGAGCAACTGTGCCCGGCCCTGCAGGTGTCTTTTTGCTAAAACAATTTCCTTTTTTGGGTAGATACCAGTAGTGGGATTGCTGGGTTGACTTATATATACACACACACATATATATGTACACATATTACAAGATATTCCTTATTCTTTATTATATATAATAATCTTCTATTTAGTGATTAGACTTTATAACTTTATATAACCACAAACTTATATACTAAAAAGAGGGGTCATCACAATTGTACTTACCAACATTAAAAATACATATAGCATTATTTGACTGTCACTAACTCATTGTTAAGTATACAGTTACTGCCTAGGTTGTGCTAGGCGTTTCATGTAGGTACTGAGGATATTGCTTTCAATGAAAATGTGTGATCCATACCCTCATAAAACTGTAAAACATTATAGAAGAAATAAGTATTTACAATAGTCACAAAAATGACTATGCTATAGTTACAAAATATGAAAGTGCTTTGAAAGAAAACTAAGGCAAAATAAAAAAAAAAAAATTATAATGACCAGACATAATTAATATCTGGGGGAAAGAGAGGTGGTTAGAGAAGTTCTCCTGGAGTAAGTAATACTTCAATTAGATTTTTTTTTCCCCTGGCAAAAGGAACAGCATATGTAAATCTCTAAATCTAAGTGGACGTTAGTTACCTAAAGTAACTGAGATCAATGTAGCTGCTTCAGAATGATGACAAGCCTGATTAGATTACAGAGATAAATGGAGTGAGACTATCAGGCATTTTGAGTAGGAAATCATGAGAAGGTTTTGTTTTAACCAGGATGCAATGGGAATCTGTCAAAGTGGTTATGAGTAGGGGATTAATGTGTTTTCATAGAGATTAAAAAGATCACTGCAAATCCTGGGTAAAAATTTCTGATCATTCAAAAAGTCCAAGAAGTGAAAAAAGCAAATACTCTTCAATGCCCACTGCAGCTTATCAATACATGCTGCATATCTGTCTTCCTTCCCTCCAAAAACGTCCTTAAATTAGTGAAATTAAAATATCTCCAAAACCTCCAGCCTTTTATAACATGTGAAATGCCTTTACACAATGTCAGTGTCCCCAAGGTTGAGAAACACTGCCTTAGAAAAAAGATATTGATGAAGAGAACTTTAACTGTAATTGAATTAAATATTGCATTCACAATACAAGAAAGAATATTAAAAAAAAACAAGAAATAAGAAGCTCTTAAAGATATTTCTAAAATTACACTTTAAAAATTGACAGCTTAGAAAAGTTAAGAAAATAAATAAAAAGAGGACAAAATGAGGAAAACAACATGAGATCCAATACACAATAAATAAAATCTTAATAAAGAGAGCAAAGAAAATAAAAGCTAATAAAAGAAAACTTCTCAGAAAGATGTGTCTAAGCTGCTTAGCCTTGGCCAATGCCCAAAAGAATAAGTGACAAAAATTCTGAAAGATAAAGAGTGGATCCTAAATTTTTCCCTAGAGAAAGAGTTCACAAACAATTAGTTGGATTTGAGTCACAATTATCATGAGCAAGGATGTAGATTGAGATCACATGTGTAAGGAAAATGATCTCAGAAGGAAGGACAGAGGTAAAAAAATGGAAGCAGAAAATTACATACATATAGGTAAATCAAAGAAACAAGACGAGGTCAAATAGAAAGCTTACTATGCTTATTAAAATCTTGTTAATTTTATCTTATTAAACTGAACGATAAAAGCATGTAAGATGTGGAGAATGATTGAAACTTAAGTGTTCTAAAGTTTTGCACTGTGAAAGATAAATATAATTATATACTTTAAATTTAGATTTTAACCTTATTGACTTAGGTATGTATAATAAAGTTTCAAGCACCACCACTAAAAGTATATAATTAGAGTGTGACTACCTAATTATTAAAATTGTGATGGAAATTTGGAATGAAAAATTTTTACTGCGTGAAAAAGAGGCAAATCAAAATAAGAAAAGATTAAAAAGTATATAAAAAGTTGGACAAATTGAATATGCAAAATATTTAGGTAGAAGTAAATTTAAATGTCAGAAATTATAATAAATGAAAATAAATTTTCTAGTTAATTAGAAAAATTGGCTACTTACTCTATTTCCAAGCCATAACTAATATGTAAGAACCCAGAGGAACCCAAATCTTTGGGTTCCTCATCTGTAGATTCAACCAACCACAAATAAAAAATATCAGAGAAAAAATAAATAAATAAATAAAGAACAATAAAAAATAATGCAAACAAAATATGGTATAACAGCTACTTATATAACATTTACATTGTATTACCTATTATAAATAATCTAGAGATAACTTAAAGTACATGGGAGAAAGTCCATAGATTTATATAAGGGACCTCAGTATCCTCTGATTTTGGTATACACAGAGATCCTATAATCAATCCCCCACAGATACACAGGGACAACTGTAAAGTTAATATGTGTTACAAGGGATTATGTATTAGATAATAAGGAAAGTTTAACACTTAAAGTATGATTGTGAAACTGGTCATATGCTTGAATCACAATGCAATTTAAGTTAGATGTCAGTATCAGATACAAAGTTACTCTCCTACCTGTGACATTTTTAAATCCACTTCCATGTATCTCCAAATGAACTTCTCCCATAACATAAAAACGGAAGTCAATGAAAATACCACATATTGAAACAAAGCAAAAGGATATGTAACTGCCTGAAGGGTTTTTTCCTGCTTGCCCTACAGACAAAATTACTTCACTGAGAAAACAAAGAGTTTAATTCACATGAAGACACCAAGGGGGCAGATGGACTTACTACTCAAAGTTGTTCAAGGACAGTTTGGTGGGCTCAGTACTAGGGAATAGGGAATGTTGATTGGTTGGGGATGAAATCAGAGGGGTATGGAAAGCAGTAAAGCTGTGCTGAGTCAGCCTCTGGGTGGGGGCCACAGGACCAGTTAAGGTATGAGTTTCAGGGCTGGGTGGAGTCAACTGGTCATGAGAAATGCAAAAGTCTGAAGAGACTCTCAAAGGGCCAATCTTTGGTTCTAAAATAGTGATGTTATCTATATGAGTGATTAAGGAAGTTACAAATCTTGTGACCATAACAATGGCAGGTTATTAGTGTACACTGCCTACATCTTAGCAGAATTCAGACCCCTCTCATAAACATAACCTTGTAGACTTTCATTAATTTTACAAAGGCAGTTTAGTTTTGGGAGGAGCTATTATCATCTTTGCTTTAAACTTAAACTATAAGTTCTTCTCCAAGTTAGCTTGGCGTATGCCCAGGAGTGACCAAGGACATCTTGGAGGTTAGAAGCAAGATGAAATCAACTGTGTCAAACTTCTCTTACTGTCAATAATTTTGCAAACGTGGTGTCAGGTATATTTTTAAAATTATGGATATAATATTTACATTAGTAAAGGATAAAAGGATAAAAATCGTGAGCAAAATGTTCAGCTTGTCTGAAAAAGGAACACAAAATAAATGCAAGAAGAAATAACTAACATGAGAATATAAATTACTAAATTAGCGAATCAAGATTCAATAGAGAAGATGAACAAAACCAAAGCTGTCAGTGGAAAAAAAAAATGAAAAGAATTAATAAAAGAGGCAGATTTTTCTCGAGTATTATAAAAAAGTACAGATGTAGATACACAATAAAATAGAGAATAAAATGAACACTAATATACCATTGAAACCGTCATTGCAAAATTATGACCGAGACAGTGAAAGAGATCTAACCTAACCAACTACATCTTGCTTCCAACCTCCAACCTGTTCTTGTTCATTCCTGGGCATAGGCTGAACTTTGAGAGGAACTTAGCCTTTCCCAAAACAAAAGGAAACAGCCCTTTCCCAAAACAAACCTCCTTCTTGCCTAAGAAGCAGACTCTCTTTGTAGGACCAAGAAATTAGCCACAAGATTAGAAACTACGGTTTAGGAGTCATGCAGCTGGAGGCTACAAGATTCTGACTCACCCTAAACTGCTTCTAAGATTAGTGCTTGAGAGGAGAGAGGAGCCACCCCGGCTGCAGTAAGGGGCTGGGGTAGGGGCCCAGGACAGAGAGGCTGCATGACCCTGTTCTGTGAAGGGCTGAGTAAGGAGCCAAACTCCTGGCGGCCCCGTGTCCGCACAACTTTCAGCACAGAGCAGGTCCGCGCCTTGGAGGGCGACTTCTGGCACCACCAGTACCTGGGCCCTCTGGAGCAGAAGGGGCTGGCCAGGGAGATGCAGCTCTCAGAGGTCCAGATAAAAACCTGGTTTCAAAACCGCCGGATGAAACACGAACGGCAAATGCAGGACTCACAGCTGAACGGCCCCTTCTCGGGGTCGCTCCACGCGCCCCGGCTTTCCACTCACCGTCTTCCGGTCTTGCCAAGGCCCTGCAGCTGCTGTGCCCTTGGGATACCCTGCCAGGGCCCCAGGCTCTGATGATGCCCCCTGGCTCATGGGAGTCTCTGCCAAGTGGAACAAGAGCCCCTGGCCTCTGCGTGGGCTTCCTGCTGCGGGCAGCCTCTGGTGTAACACCCCCCAAGCCCAGGAAGTGGCGTGGATACGCTGGGACCAGCCCTGTCCGCAGGGCCCTGGGGCCTGTGTGCTCTGCCAGAGACAGCGGCTGCATTTGCAGCAAGCGCGTCTGACTCCATGTCTCCCACACACGCGGCCTGTGCAGATGGCACCTGGCACCTGGCACCTACCCGGAGGACTCAGCTGTTCTGCTTACGTCCTGGCGGCACCTTTCACCCTGACCCACGCAAAGGTTCTGGAGATTTCTGGAGAATGTATTTGTTAAAGCCACCTCTTCAGTGAAAGTTACCAAAAGGGTTGGATTAGGAAGTAAATGAAAGGTCGGTGAACAGAGTCAAAGGCAGAAGTGGGCTTGTTATGGGTAGGGCTTTCCGCATATGATAAAAGGATAATTTGTTTTTAAAAATGTGTTGGAAAAACTGTTTTCCAGTTGGAAAAAGTAAAGGTTGTAAGCTTTGTGTGTAAAAAAGAAAACCATGAAGGATTGGAAGGGAATGCAGGTGTCGCGTTTATAAGCTTGTGGTTCGAGTTCCTCCTAACAAGGACTCCAAAGCTGGAAAGCAGGAGGGAACAAAGGTGAAAATTAAGGCGGGGCGCTGGGGCCCTGCAGAGCGGTCTAGGCCTTGCATGAGCCGGGAATGTGCCCGCAGCCTGCTGGGGGCTGCTCTTCTCGGGCCAGGGAAAGCAGGGCAGCCGGGACCTGTGACTGTGCCTGGACTGAAGCCTTCCCGCACGTCCCCACCCTCCAGCATGTGCTCACCTGTCCTCCTCCTCGCAGCAACCTCCGGACAAAACAGAATGACTCAAAGACAGCACTTCCTGCAAACACTCCGGAAGTGCCCAGAATGGGAGGCACGGAATCCCCTCCCGGGGAGGACTCTCCCTCATCGATGGACGGAACATTGTTGGTGCAGAGTCCTGACTACACGCACCGAACCTTAGACAAGGGCGCATCCGTCCACGTCGCCCCAGAGTGCCCAGGAGGTAGGCAGCGCAGGGCGCCCAGATAGACGGGTTCAGCCTGCAGGACTGCGAGGCGACCTGTGAAACCGACCTAGGTTCCAACAGGAACAAAAGCGTGGTCGTGTGGCCGTGTCCACAGCAAGTTCCACTTTCCCCTTGCTCATTTCTGCATTGTTGGAAGTGTTTTCAACCAACACGTGCTTTTATAATACAACCTCAGGTAAGAGTGGAAGAGCTGCTGTGTGTCCTAGCGAGTGACGGTGTGAGGGAAGCCTGGGCGAGGCCCTGGGAGGACAGTGGTTGGACAGGGGCTCCTGGGTGTGGCCTGGACAGCACTAATTTGTGGATGTGGATGGGGGCACATTGTCCGTGATAAAAGTACAAGTGCGCCGCAAAAAAACTAACTAACTAACTAAATAAATAAGTAAATCAGTGCTTGAGATACTTTGCAGACCCTGCACTTGATGGTTTAGCTAGCATCACCCAAATCCATAAACTGGCTCATCTAATCTTGTGGCCCCCATCCAGGAACTGACTCAGCACAAGACACCTTTGACTCCCTGTGATTTTGTCTCTGACCTGACCAGTTAGCACTCCTGGCTCACTGGCCTCCCCCTACCCATTAAGTTGTCTTTAAAAACTCTGCTCCGCGAATGCTCTGGGAGGCTGATATGAGTAATAATAAAACTCCAGTCTCCCACACAACCAGCCAGCTCTGTGTGTATCACTCTTTCTCTATTGCAATTCCCCTGTCTTGATAAATCAGCTCTGTCTAGGTGGCGGGCAGGGTAAACCCATTGGGCAGTTACACTATTACACAGAGTTTATGAAATGTAATATTCTTCAATCTGTTTTAATAGTTTACGTATTTGCAGTTAATGTTTTAATTTTCTATAACTTTTCAAATTTCTGACTTAAAGCTGTTCATAATGCCTTTTCAATCTTGATCTTAAATTTATTACTGCCCAACAGAACATTTTTGAACAGATAGTAATTTCTATTGATTTCTAAAATAAGCTACAATTTGATTACAGTTACAAATAGAGCTTAGTGGTTTCAACTGCTAAGAAATATAAGCTAACTTTTATATATCTATGTTACCATATAAACTACATGCTGTATGACAATATGACAGTATGGTTATATACCTTTATACTTATATATAAATATATACCTATAGAATATACATTGTATACAATACACATATACATTGTTTATGTGTATGTGTATTCACAATGCAAGATAAGAAAAAGATTAGTGATATTAAAATGACATTTCAAATGATACAATCATGATGGAGTTGAAAAATATAAATTAAACCTTGTCATACTTACCAGTGACAGTGTTACATTTGATGCACCCCATAAACAGATTCTTTTTGTAAATTCAATATTAATTTTTACTTAAACTTTCAGTGTTTGTAGAATTCCATTTTGTTCCTATTTTTCTTTTATTGGTGACCTAATTTCAGAATCTGCATTTGTGCTAATTAAATAGTTTCACGAATTCACTATTCACTTACAACATGTGGCTATAATGTATATGTGTGTATGTGTGTATATCTTTATATATGTGAATATATATTCATTTATTTGTAACAAACTTTTTAGTAAGGGACTAATGATTTTATTATTCACCTTTTAATATCTAAGCAATGTGCAATTATATACCATCTGAAGTTCTACGAAGGGAAATCAGGGAATATCTCTGATTTCACTGATCTGTACTTACCAAACTGTACCTGCAAGGGATTGGATAATAGCTAACATCCATTTCTTGTCAACATAAATACCTGAAGGTTTTTTTTTCCTTAAACAATTCTACAAGTAATAACAACTCAAAAATACAAATCTTTTTGTAACAATTTGACTAATTTAAATATTACATGGCTCAGAGAGAGTGTAATTTTAACACAAAAATAAGTGCAATGCAAGTAGGTAATTATTAAGGATCATTATTTTGAAAGACAACAAAACAAAGCAAGATGGAAATGGGCATTTTTGAGGAAGACCATGTAGGTAATGTACTGGTTGTCCCTTAACTTAGGACGGTTTGACTTAAAATTTTTCAGACTTTTCGATGGATCGAAAGTCATGTGCATTCATACAGGTACTTTGAGTACCCATACAAACATTCTGTTTTTTACATTCAGTGGAGTATTTAATAAATTGCATGAGATATTCAACATTTTATTATGAAGTAGGCTTTTTAAAGATGATTTTGCTCAAATGTAGGCTAATGTAAGTGTTCTGAGAATATTTAAAGTTGGTTAGGCTAAGCTATGATGTTTGGTAGGTTAGGTGTATTAAATGCATTTGACTTAAGGATATTTTCAACTTAAGATACACTTACTGGGACTTGACCCCATTGTAAGTCAAGAAGAATCTGTATTTCCCATTACATTTTTAAAAGACTGCACAGGGGTGAAGTAACCTATAGATTCCTGTGACTATTTTAATTATTCTTTCTAGCTTTGATGATAAACCTACTTTCATAGCCAAATTAATATTTTTCCCACCAACAAATGAGTATTTTTCCACCTAACAAGAGGATTTTTTTTCCTGTATTTTTCCCTGTATTATGTTTTATTTTATATAAACTACCAATGTATTTTTATCATGTTGCTGCTGAAATACATGTAAGTCCTATATTCTATAATTAAATTTTACATGATATGTTACTGTATTAGGCTGCACAAAATAGGGTTTTTAAAAAATCCCTATAATTAGAAAAATACTATAAAACATAGATTTCCTTTCTGAGCATGCTTTATTACTAGTAATTTCTGCTAATTTTTCACTTGGCTTTGTTTGACATTGCTGGTGCTTTAGTTTTAAAGTTAAAAACCAGATGTAGTGGTCACACACCTGTAATCCCAGCTGCTTGGGAGGCTGAGGTGCAAGGATTGCTTTGAGTCCAGGAGAAAAAGACCAGACTGGGCAACATACTGATATACCCCTCTCAAAAAAGGAAGAAAATTTAAAAAGTTAGATACATGAATTATTGAGTGAGTATTAGATGTGTAACAAGGCTTCTAGTATAAATTTATATTCACATGTATTAAAGGATATACATATTTCTAGATAAATATTCAAATTTTTTCACAATGAAATTGAGAGTTGCATATGCTGTGGTGCCCTGGTGAGGGCAGCAAAATATTCAGCCTGATTTCATTTGAATTAAAAAAAAAATTTAATTGACAGTAATTGTATATATAGAATACAATGTGGTGTCTTGATATGTGTATACATTGTGGAATAATTAAATCAAGCTACATACCCATCACTTCATATACTTACCATTTTTTATGGTGAGAATATTTCAAATGTACTAAAGCAGTTTTGAAATATGGAATACATTATTTTTAACAATAGTCACCATACTGTTATAGATCTCAAACACTTATTTCCGCTATCTATGTGAATCTATGTACCATTTACCATCAGCTCTGTATTTCATCCCCGCTACCCTACCCTAGCTTTTGGTAAGCATCATTCTAATTTCTGCGTCTATGAGATCAACATTTTTAAGATTCTATATACAAGTGAAATAATGGAATATTTGTCTTTCTGTACCTGACTTCTTTCACCTGGAATAATGTCCTACAGACTCATCCATGTTGTCACAAATGACAGAATTCTCCTTTTATAAGGCTGAGTAGTATTCCATTGTGTATGTATCTCAGATATTCTTTGTTCATTCATCCCTTGATAGACGCTCTAGTCAATTCAAAATTTTGCCATTGTAAATAATGCTTCAGTGAATAAGAGAGTACAGATGTCTCTTCAACATACTGATTTCAATTTATTTGGATATACACCTAGAACTGTGATTGCTGGATCATATGGCAGTTTTACTTTTAGTTTTTGAGGAACCTAATTACATTTTGATTTTAAAAGGCAGATACTCTTCTGTACAAACTACAGGCTATTGGAAAATCTGAACTGTAGCTCTTTAGTCCAAAAGAAAGCATTCCCAGAAAAACAACTGTATTTCATATCAGAACAATTACTGTATCATTATTGTTTTCTAAATCAGAGTAGCTGTATTCTCTAATTCAGTCATTCATTCTTCACCAGCATTAATATATCACAGTTACAGACCTACCAGAAACCTTAGGAATCACCTAATATAAACTCAAAAGATGTGAATATATCTGTAGTTGGTATCTAGAAAAAATGTACACTGTTAGTAGTTCTGGAAAAAAATGCAGTAGTTCATATGTTGCGTGCATGCTTTCTAATCTTTTTCCTTTTTATTTTTTTATTTTTTTTTGTGAGACAGAGTCTTGCTCTGTCACCAAGGCTGCATGAAGAAACTTAAGTTCAAACTCACATTATTGGAGTTTCCACTGTGACAAAATTGAAGTGGCTTTAGAAATCTGAAATGAAAACTTAACATTTCAGTCTTTTTAGTGATGTGCTCTATGTTTCTAGTTACATCAATAGTATAATAATTTGTGGAAAGCACCCCCCACCCAGTGAAAATATTTCAAGGAGCTCAGAGCATGTCTCTTGCTATCTTCCTATTTGCTGTTTTAAGAAGTGATTTTCATATATGTTTAACTGATACCATAATTTTGAACATCAATAAGTCAGCTGTCCATAGTTGTGGCTCCCATATCAGTTAAACCAACTTTGAATGGAGAAATATTTTGAAAAGTAAAAATAAACAATAATACAACAATAAGTACTAACAAAAATTTAAAAATACTTTTAGTATAGCAACTATTTCCACTGCATTAGTTATTACAAGAAATTTAGAAGTGATTTAAAGAACATGGGAGGATGTGCATAGGTTATATGCAAAAACTATGGCATTTTATATGAGGTACTTGAGCATAGGTGGATTTTGGTATCTTCGGGGGACCACTCTTCCACAGATAAGGAGGGACAGCTGCATATACTTCTAGTTGATAAAGCTCAGAAATTACAAATTCGTCCTATTCTCTGAGCCACTAAACGAAAAAGGAATTAGTGATGTCGTATCTTATTTGACACATAGAATTACAAATTTGATATTGGTGATATATTTTATTTTGGAGACTCAAAGAATAAATATATACTGTGAACCTACTAAAAGTGAGTGCAAAACATAATTCAATTTTAAAGTACATACAGCCTAAGCAAGAAAATCAGTTAATGGTATGTTATAAATTAAGAAAACTATATGTTGAAATGTTTGGTATTTGGGAATTTATAATTTGTAGACAAATGAGAAGCAAAGACATACAGCAAAAAAGAAGTTCAAATAAGTTAATTTCATGTTGTAATTATCATCCATTTATTCATTTGAAAATTTATTTATTTTATTTTTTACTTTTTTTTTTTTTCGAGATGGAGTCTCACTCTGTCACCCAGGCTGGAGTGCAGTGGCACAATATCTGCTCACTACAACCTCCGCAGTGATTCAAGTGATTCTCCCAGGTTCAAACGATTCTCCTGCCTCAGTCTTCGGAGTAACTCAGACTACAGGCACCTGCCACGACGCCCAGCTAATTTTTGTATTTGTAGTAGAGACGGGGTTTCGCCAAATTTGCCAGGTTGGTCTCGATCTCCTGGCCTCAGGTGATCCGCCCGCTTCTGCCTCCCGAAGTGCTGGGATTACAGGCGTCCGGCCTTATTTGAAAATTTATTTTGGTTATCTACTTTGTTTAAGTTATGTATTCTCATTCCCTGTAGGCAATGTCTGGGGAAGATATATAGTGGTTAGAAGGTAAATTGATGTGAGTAAAATCAGAATTAAAGAACTTACGTAGATGTACTTTCCAGGGCTTTACTCTTCTCCTTAAAGTTATTAGACAGCCTTTGTCTCTGACTTTCCTCCTGTTTTGCTCCATTTCTAATGCTTTTCTCTCGTTTTTAAGTTTTCAGCTGTGATACTACTCAAATGGTATCAGTTTTATTTACCCAAAGAGCTAGTATTTAGTGTGAGTAGCACATATATAAGGTGATGTATCACATACTAATTTGAAAGTATAACTTCCAATCTATAGTCAGTAAATGAATCTTGTTATTGTGCTTCATACAATGTACCAACTAGATTATTATTTTTAACACTGGTGTGTGTATGTGTGTGTGTGTGTGTGTGTATATATATATTCATACATAAACATAAATTCAAAGTTTACAATGTGTAATGTGAGATGGTACCTACATATAATAGAAGCTTGACTATGATGAGACTGGTAGGGAAATGTGCCATATGAATTCTACTAAGTTTACACTTAGGTTTATTAGAGAATAAGCATTAAAAAGGGGCCATCCTTTTGCAGAATTTTCTATGGGTCTAATGTTTGGTTTTTACACTCCTCTAACATGTTTCCATCATAATCTTAACAACTATCAGACCTTTTGATAAAAAATACTGTTTGGAGAATCAGATGAAGATTCTAGGTATGCATTTGGGTTTTGCTCAGCCGACTTCCTATAGTTTTTCCTTTTAAATTATTTTACAAACAGCCAAAAGCAAGTAAAATAATGGTGCACTTAGATAGCTAAGATACAATGATTTATAGTTGATAAAGCTTCATTATGTACATCAATTCTCTAATCCTCATAACATACACAGGAGTTAGGTAGGGCATGATTAAAGTGAGTTGTGCATCTTTTATTTTTCGAGCTACAAAGAGTGATTATATTTATTTTTAAGCATTAATTAGTATCCTTTGGAATCTAAGTTCCTCCACCTATTTCAATTATGTTTGGCATATTTTCTACCTCAAGTTTTTACTAAGTTTTGAGAATTGTTAACCTTAATTTTTGTAATTTTTAAATCTTGTAGCTCAATAGTTGGCTAACATTGAAAACCTCTCTTTCCTTCTTTTCTTCATATTTTTCTCTCTGTTTTTCTTTTTGTTTTAAAATTTATTTTAATTGAGACATAAAATTATATATATTTATTGTGTCTAATATGTTATTTTGAAATATGTAGACATTGTAAAATGATTAAATGTAGCTAACTGACAAATGCATTACTTCATATACTCATTATTTTTGGACAGTGGATGAGAAAACTTAAAATTTACTCCCTTAACAATATTTAAGAATACAATACATTGTTATGAACTATAGTCACCATTCTGTGCAATATATCTTTTGTACTTATCTTTCCTATCTATCTGAAGTTTTGTATCCTTTGACTAACATCTCAAACTTCCTTCCACCAATTAATAATAAATAAATAAGGAAGCCTGGCCAACATGGTGAAATCCCATCTCAAATGAAAAATACAAAAATTAGCCTGGAGTGGTGATGCACGCCTGTAATCCCAGCTACTCAGGAGGCTGAGGCAGGGGAATCACTTGAACCCTGGAGGCGGAGGTTGCGGTGAGCTGAGACTGCGCCACTGCACTCCAATCTGGGTGACAGACTGAGACTCTGTCTCTAAATAAATAAATAATATATTTTAAAAGAAATAACAAGAGCCCAATCTAAGCACTGTTTTGCATAGAATATAAATATTTCCTCTAGAGTATTATCTTTGAAGACCTGGACATGTGTATTTCACCTCGTTCTACATGTGAAATAGTTCAAATTTACCATCATTCATTGTACAATTATGAGCATTTTTAAGCTTCTTAACCTTTTATTTAAAAGATAGAGTAATAGATATATAATACTATTTGAAGAAAGTTCCTAAAGCATATGGGGTCCATTTATATTTCTGGACGATGAACATTGTGAACATGAATTACATCAGATAATTAAAGAGTTCTATGCAGATTATTGGATCTTGGCAACCTATACATTCTTTGAGCACAGTGGTGCTAATTGACTGAAAAAATACTACGAAAACAGTCTTACAAACTCATGTGGGCCGGGCGCGATGGCTCATGCCTGTAATCCCAGCACTTTGGGAGGCTGAGGCAGACAGATCATGAGGTCAGGAGTTCAAGACCAGCCTGACCAATATAGTGAAACCCCGTCTCTACTAAAAGTACAAAAAAATTAGCCAGGCATGGTGGTGGGCAACCATAATCCCAGCTCCTTGGGAGGCTGAGGCAAGGAGAATCACTTGAACCTGGGAGGCAGAGGTTGCAATGAGCCAAAATCACACCACTGCACTTCAGCCTGGGCGTGACAGTCTAAGACTCTGTCTCATAAAAACAAAACAAAACAAAAAAAACTCATGTGTTTGCTCTATGGAGATAATATAGCTTCCATAATATTGACATATCTCAGTGTCTTTTATATGAAAGCCTACATTGAAGACATCTTTCTAAATTCAGTGCCTTTAAAAACATTTTGTTTTCCTAAGAAAACTACAAGTTTCCTCCTAATATTATGAAGCAACTCCCAATGTAGCATTTTATTTTCAGAATTTGGCCACTTTCCAAAGGATATTTAAAAATGTCCTGCACCCCATGTACATTTTATAAATGGAGGTACACTATTTTGAAAGGTAAAATGTGTTTGGTTAAAAAGGAGGGGGCATGAGCTGGGGTGATTAATAACTTACAAGCACTTTTTAAAAATTATGCCATCCTTACTGGCAGAGTGTGAAAAAAGAAAATACCATAATTCTGTGAATTTGGCATCTTGTGAGTAGAAATATGGAATACAACTTACATATAAGCATGCCTTTTTAAAATAGCAAAAGTGCAAAAGTGGTATTTCCCATTTTTACTTCAGACACCATAATACTCAGGTGTAAACCTGTAACCACATTAAAATGGCTCTAAGGACCTTATGGTCTGCAGGTTGGGTGCTGATAGCCTTTTCCAATTTGTAGTTTCCCTAAGAATGTGGTTAGACTATACTTTTATTTTGTTACCTTATTGTATGCACTTCCCATAAACTACCTCAAATCCTTTGTGGAACTAGACATGCTCTTAATTAATTGCCTAATTCTGTGCAGCTGCACTGTGCCATGCCCTCTGCCAGATGCTGGAAATACAAAGATAAACATGACATAATCCCTTTTTTCAAGTTGAAAATCCAGCCAATGTAACTCCCATTTTTGTGACACTTTGGAATAGCAAACTCTTCCACATTATCATATTTGCTGTACACACATGGGAAATTTACAAAGTGCATTAGGAGTATGTTTACTCTTTCTGGGCACTGAACTGAAACAATTATTTTTTTCAAAAATAGATCCACTGGGAAGATCTAGCTAATGTGTGAATACTCAAATCTGAATAGATTCTGTGACAATAATGATGTTGCTGTTTTTTTGCTTCTAAAGTGTCATTGGCTTTTCATTTTCATGAAGCAAAATGCATGCATCGTAATGAAAATCTGAGACTCGTGTGTGTGTGTGTGTGTGTGTGTGTGTATAAAAATGCCAATTAGGCACTAGTTCTTCATAGCTTTGAGAAGGAAGTGGCATGACCTCATGTGGAATAAAATGCCAAGAACCTAGAGGCAATGATCAGAGTATAACTTGATAGCATATTAAGAAAAATCTCAATGAATTTATATTGTTGAATCTTTAAGAACTTAAATATTGTAAATATCAAAAGCAAAATAATTTAATGTCCACTTACAAAATAATAGTGAGATATGTGTGCATATATATAATTAAATAATTGTTTAATTTTTTTATACAAAATAGAAGTTATGACTATTTATGTATCTGAGTGCTCTCTGTGGTTTGTGGTTTATTTGGTTTTAATTTGAAATTTTATTTTAAAACAAAGCTATTTACTCTACCACTCTTTTGGCTTCACTCCCTTTTACCTCGTTGGTGAAGGAGGGATTCCTGTTCTTGGCTTCCAGGGATGGCCAAACACATGAGACCTAACTGGAAAAATAACATTGACAGCAGTTTGTTAGCCACTTACACACACATCCTGGAGGAGGACACCGCTTGCTATGCAGAAACACAGGGAGGTTGCACTCAAGAACAGAATGAACAAGCAAGCAGAAGCTGGGGGAGGTGCATTTGTAGTAGTAATAGAGGATGTGGTGACCCCAGGTTTCCTCATAAGAATGTTAGTTGCTTGTTTGAATAATTTCAGACTGGCAGGGAAAGGAAACATATTAGGTTTTGGATGACATGGAGTGCAACTGGTCTGGCTGATAGGGGATCTAGTGGTGAGCCTTTCCCACTGGGTGGTGAGCCTTTCCCACTGGGTAAGGGACATACCTAGAAACAGCCAGAGATCTCACAGTTAGACCTTTGAGACTCTGTGAAGTCAAGAATGTCAAGTCAGCACAAAAACTTTGAAGCCTTTTATTACATTTATAACACCAGGTCTATTTTTGAAAGCCTTCTATTATGAAGAATTGCTCAAGAGATATCCCAAATAGTTATAAAGCAGATTCTGAAAAGGAGCAGTCCCTTTCTTTCCACAGAAACCATGGACATTAATATAGGTATAGAAATTTAAAAAAAAATAGTGTAGAAATAATGGAAAGGTGATTAGGGTCCCAGTCTAAATGTGTTTCTGTCATACCCATAATCATAATAAATTAGTTATGGGTATTCATTATGGGTTGCTGCTAATCTTAAAAAACATGTCAAAAATATAGACAAACAACCATGATTTATTAAAATTCCTAGTGTTAATTTTAAAATACAAATGAGTTGAAAATGCATTGCCAACAGAAAAAAGGTAGCATAATAATTTGCCATTCTTTAAGTATGCTAACATATCTAATATTCTCTGATTTTTAAATTTAAGGTAAATTAGAAAGTAAAAAATGCTTTGGCCTTTTAAACATTCTTTTGCAGTGAAGCTTAATGGGTATCTAGGTAATCTAAATCAAATATATAATATAAGAAGTGCAACATGTTAGTTAAGGCTTATGAGGGTAGTTACGAATAAAATCAAGGTGTTATTTCATAGTCATATAATATGTATGAAAGTTAACTGAAATTACTTTAATATTTTACAGTTTCCTCATGTAAGTATGATTTTTATAAATTTATAAAATATTTCTATATTAAATAAATCAAGTCTTCTGATTTAAATAACAGATATGATATTGGATTTTTTACATCTGAAATGTTTTTTGTTTTTTTTTCCTATAGATTGAGATTTCAAAGTGGTAAAATCAGGTACCACTTTTTGTACTCACTCTTTTTTATTTGACATTGAATCCCCACTTTGTTTTTCTTGATTAAATGATGTTATACAATAAACCTAGAGTGTGTATAATAGCACTATTTGTGAACAGGCCCAAAATGATCTATATATGTTTTTATTATTCATAACAGTGCTATTCTACAGAGTTATTTTATCTTCCTTAAATTATCAAGTGAAACTCATTATTTAATATACTATATTTATCCTAGGGAAACATTTTAAAGTATTTCTCAAAAAGTAATACCATAGAAAATTAATATTTGCCACCACCAACTCACATTTTAACAGTCAGTTTTTGTCAAATATTGGATAGATATCCACATAAAATTATCTCCAATAAATGGGCAAGTGATAACAATTATAGATACTTTAAAGTCATTTGTTTCTTCAAAATGTTATTAACACACTGTTACATAAAAGCCTGTTGCTGGACAAGTCTTCCATTTTGGGCTGTCAGGCTCATTTACAAGCTTCTGCTGTTGTTTTGCCAATAATGCAATAATGCTGTCTTGCCCTAAGAAGACTTTGACCTAGCAGCATATTAACACAGGATTTAAGAAGAAGGGACCAGAGGAGATTGCAGTGCAGCAAACTCTTTGCCAGAGGTATGTGTGCTGATGTTAGTTGTAATAGGCCAAAGTGGAGTTAAAGAAAAAGCAAAAAGAAAAAGTCTCCTTTTAACAAAGATTAGGGGAGCTGTTTCAACATCTTTTGATTGACATTTTTGCAGATGTTTAAGTCCTATGAGCTGAACTACAATTTATGGAAACAAAAGTTTGCACCTGGTGGTTTTTCTTTGAGACATCTCATTGAGATAAGACATTTGATTTTGAGTTTTCAAGACCACCTCAGAGACAAAGTGCCATTCAATATCTCCTAATGCTATTAACATATTTTGTGGCTGGTAATATTTCAGCAAGTCTTCCTTCAGCAATATCATGAATAGTAAATAAGTGACTAAACTGTGGTAAAATCTGTAGGAATAAACCATACATTCTCAATGGGGATTATATCACCCACAAGGGGAACAGTTTGAGTGGCGGCATCTTAGCTATTACAATGGTTTGTGGTCCTCCAAAGCACTGTATAGTACATAAACAGTAAAGTTTCCCTTGGGAAGTTAGGAAAAAAAATTGCTAAAAGGGCTGCTGGGGCGAAGGAATGAAGATAGAAAAAAAATTTTGAGAGATAATGGTATGAAACCCATTCATTTAAGATTTGAAGCCATATACTTTGTTTACTTAGAATTAACACATCCAGTAAAAGGCAAAACTTGGCTGAATTGGTAAATTTGTAAATGAAATAGTAATCCTAATGTGGCAGTAAATAATCTTCTTCTGAATAGTTTCCTAATGATGTTGTAACATTAAAAAAACTGAAAACAATTATACTTTATAAAAGTTAAAATATGTTCTTATCACTGATTATTTTTATATTACTTTGGTCAAAGTAAATAAATGATAAAACTTACAAGCAAAGTTACAGGTTTTTTGTGTTTTATGTTTTAATTAATGTACTCATTTTCAATTTCAGAAGGAGTAAAACGTGGGGGAATTATTATCAAAATATTTTAAAATTCAGCTTGATTAAAAAAAGTGTAGAAGAGTATATTAAAACATCTCTTCAAATGAACATGAGAATTAAAATAAACAGATTTATTTTGTATTCAATTTAATTATTGTTTTATACTTAATTTTTTTTATTATACTTTAAGTTCTAGGGTACATGTGCACAATGTGCAGGTTTGTTACATACGTATACACGTGCCATGTTGGTTTGCTGCACCCATTAACTCGTCATTTACATTAGGTATCTCTCCTAATGCTATCCCTCCCCCCACCCACCCCATGGCCGGCCCCGGTGTATGATGTTCCCCGCCCTGTGTTCAAATGTTCTCATTGTTCAATTCCCACCTATGAGTGAGAACATGTGGTGTTTGGTTTTCTGTCCTTGTGATAGCTCTCTCATAATGATGGTTTCCAGCTTCATCCATGTCCCTACAAAGGACATGAACTCATCCTTTTTTATGGCTGCATAGTATTCCACGGTGGTTTTATACTTAATTTTTAAATCATAGAGACAATATTTGCAATTTCTGGTAGTGATGTTCTTCAATAACAATTATTTTTATGCAGGTTGTATGCTAATAAACAAGCAATTTAAGGTAGCAAAAGTCACAAATGTTACAAATAACCAATTTAACTAAACGCAGCTAGATTAAAATAATATGCGGTCAGTCTAATGATATGTAAAAATCTATGGCTATGTACAATAAGCCCAAAGTCCTTTTAGAAACCTACTGAAAAATAACACTTTGCTAAATTTGTTCTCTTCAAGTAAAACTATTATACCAAAAACTTTATGTAAGAAAACATTAAGTTACACTATGAGTTTTAGAATGCAAATGTAGTATCTGTTTTATACAATTACTTTTAACATAACTATTCAACTAGTAAACTTACTTTAAAGATGTTATGCATATTTTCACTATATTTGAAATTTATATGCTGATATATTTTCCATGCTAGTGAATGGATTTTTTTTTTAGAGTGATAATTTCAAGCTATGCCATATTGGAAAACGGATTGAAGGGAGTAAAAAAAAAAAATAGGGAGGCAGAGAATGTTACATAGACAATGACAAAGAATAGAAGTCATCCATTATTATATACAGAAGCTTATTTCTCAAAAATGAGTTACTATGTCAATTTTATTGAAAAAACAAATGAATCTAAAGAAGATTTAGTTACCTTAAAAAATCATTCTAGTAAGAAGCAAGTTGAAACAGAAAACCACATTTCAGAAAACACACACATATGTGCATTTACATATATGTATGTGTGCATACTTATATTGTGCAAATCAGCTACTAGATAAAAGCTGACATCCTAGGTTTCATTGTAGCTATGTTGAAGGGAAAGGCTTTGGGCAATGCAAAATATTCTAGGAAAAGTATACCTTACTGTGATTTAGTTATGAACTTCAGCTTGAAATAACTGGAAACTGAGTATGTGTTGTACTTTTCAGATAAACCCATGTACCAAGCTATATTTAAAAATAGAAATAAATGACTACGATAGAGATGATTGTCCAAGAAGAAACAGGAACCTAGCTAGCTAGTCTAGCTGCAGGGACACAGATACAGGCTGAATGGCATTAAACTTAAAACTGAACTTGACTTCTGGTCATGAATCTCAATGCCACCCTCAAAGTGATGCTCTGAGTTTTCAAATATGATTACAAAATTTAAATTTGTTTTCTCCTGTGTATTCACAATAATATTATAAAACTCTGAAACATCATGGTCTCAGATTTAGCCCTAGTTACCCACTTTGTGGTATGTCTTTAATAAGCTAGCATTTGAAAAAGGATTGACGGAATTTGCTGGGGACAGCGGCAATTTTTACATGAGAAGAGGTTCTAGTGGGTACATTAGTTATCAATACTTTCCTTCAGAGTGTCCCATGCAGAGTTTCCTCTTGAAATGTGATTTCAACCTCGAAGATAAACCCTGTGTTGAGAGAGATGTTGAATTACGAATTGTTCTCAGCACAATAATTCCCAACTCTAAAATTCAGTCTAAGATAAAACTTAATTTATGAAGTTTCCATTTATAAAAGGTTAGTTTGGGTCATCTTACATTCCAATGGGGAGGATAGAAAATAAATTCTCAGACTATGTAGAGCTTTTAACAATAGGTGTTACACATTTTTAAATAAAAAGTCATTGAATAATATGCTATTTGCACTACTTCGGGTTTTCATACATTCTTAAATCTCTTACAACTTTCTGTAAAACGAGTCCTTACCTTAATATATACATAAATCTGTCTGGATTTCCCCATTCTCTTTTCATTTCTTGGCTTCCAGCAGCTCTCCTTAAAATATGAATAAATTAATTACTTTTCTAATATTCGTTGAAGGTTATGAACACTTATTTCAACAACAACCACAAATAGAGGTAAAATATGCTGTGTTCTTTAATTCTTATCATAGACATAAATGCTGCCCAACTTATACTTACTTTGAGGCAAGAAATCTGTTAATTAAATAGCTTCAAACATGAATGATTCATGTCCAAATATGTTCTAGAAACAGGCATGATCAGAATCTGAATTTACAATTTAGGTTTTTTAATCCTATTTTTAAATTACCTAGAATATACTAGCCAGTACACTATTTATATCATCTTCATTTACATGTTACAAAAGGGAGAGATGTCCTCACTGTTAGGTATACAATATAATTAATTTATTGTATGAATGTGGAAACTTTATAAAGAAAAATTTTGTGTTATCAATATTTACTACTACAACAACCAGCATGAACCAAAACTTTTCCCAGAAAACAGGCATGCAGGGTCACCCTAGTCACATTTTAAGTCAGCCAGATTTTCTGATTTATTCAATCAGAAAAGACATTTTGTAAAAGGAAACTGGATGGCTCAAAGAATCTCTGGAAAGACTGGAGAAAACTAAGTTGGGTAGATGGACAGGAAAAAAAAAATGGTACTCTAATCAGAATTGGCTGAAATTATGCCATAGCACCCATTTGCTGAGGATGGTGCTGCTAATGCTCAAACCTGTGGGAAACCAGAATGCAACATCGCCCCTCTCAGTCCTGGACCCTGAGAACAAGTATGCTGGAAACCATTGCCACTACTATGCTGGGAACTCCACCTTCCTGCCATTGCTACTTCTAGTAGAGGTATCCTTCTATTCCTCTTCCCTGGTGTCACTAGTTCTCATTTCAAAATCCAGATATGTGAGTCCAGTTGGCCAAGCCAAGTCATGATTTGCTCTGGCCACCATGAGACCTGGAAAAATGGCTAATATTTTCATCTTTTATAATAGTTTATATGGTTTAGCTTTAAACAAGACTTAAAAGGTGAGAAATTGATCAATATTAGGAATAAGATAATATTTCCCCATATGAAAAGTGTACATATGAAAAGTGTACATCAAAGTATGATTTCTTAAGTTTCACGCCAACGCCTATTGTATTTTCACTGTTCCAGGAAACTGCTCAAGTGTAATAATGCTTCCTCACAACCTAATGATTGCCGTAAGTGTAAGAACAGCTAATTTTTAACTAATTAGAAAATATGTAGTTTATACTTTAATAATATTTATTAGGCATATAATACAATTAATTCATTACACGAATGTGGAAACTTTATAAACTAAAATTGTGTGTTATCAATATTTACTACTATAACAGCAAGCATAAACTAAAATTTTCTGAGAAAACAGGCATGCATGGTCACCCTACTCACATTATCCTTTGTCCTTGGACAATTCAAAATGTCCACAGGATTCCCCTTTTTTTATATTGTTATCAAAATTAATTACTAGTATACAGTGCTTTATAGAAATCTTTAAAAGTATGGTGTTGACCCTTTTTATTAGCCAATTAGACACATGTAACTTACATGATGTGATTTAACCGCCATTACTAAAAGGTATCCACCTCTGTTAAATGTATCTCTCTACCTAATCTACAATAGTGCATGCGATTATATCTTTAGAGATTTATTCTGGTTTTGCATTTTACATTTTTTGCACACAGTAGGCATTATATGATATATTTGTATCTTGTCTGTATGTGTGTGCCTTTGTCCGTGTAATAGATAAATAAATAAATGATTTTTAACATTATTCCTTTCCTGGAAACTGACAAAACAGTGTATGGATATAATACTTGCTTTTTTTTTTTTTTTTTTGACAGAGCAAAGGGTCTTGCTCTGTCACCCAGGCTGGAGTGCAGTAGCTCAATCTCAGCTCACTGCAACCTTTGCCTCCCGAGTTTGAGCGATTCTTCTGCCTCAGCCTCCTGAGCAGCTGGGACTACAGGTGTGCGCCTTCACGCCCTGCTAAATTTTTAGTAGAGCCGGGGTTTCACCATATTGACCAGGCTGGTCTTGAACTCCTGACATCATGATCCACCTGCCTCAGACTCCCAAAGTGTTGGGATTACAGGCATAAGTTACCACTCCCGGCCCAGAACATGGGTATAATACGTTTTTCCATCATATGAAACCTCTCAAAGAAACACATCAAATTTTGGTTTGAAATAAGTCCCAAGAAAAATACAATAATAAATACAACAAGTATAATAATGTAACCAATGGGATAGAAAGAGAAATAAAGAGAGTAAAGTCTTTAATGGGAGAAAAATAAGATAATTTAACCCCTTTGAGATTGTTCATGGCTCTGAAAGGATTAACAGAATAGCAAATAATATTTTTATTTTTATACATTTTATAAATCCAATCAGTAACCTAGACTTAACCTCATTGGGTCTTTAGATTAATGGTTTTTAATAATTTATATTCACAAGAGTTAATTTTATATTTACTTCCTTTTTCAAAAACAGGAATACATTCCTATCGTTAGCATCATCATAAATTATTGGTTGTTGACCAGGTGCATTGTACTGTAATAACTCTTTGGGATATACAAAATGTATATCTCATTTTCTAGATAAAAAATTATAAATATATGCATAATAATACATAATAAAATATATCAAGGGCTACCAAAATAATTCACAGATTGCATCACTTTCCCAAATCCCTGGTTTGTGAATATACCTTGCCTTTGAGCATTTTTACCCTTGTGATCTGTTCCACAAAGTTTATCACTTTCTCACATACTGCCTTATTTCTGCTGGAGTGTACATCTTACCATCTTTTGTGCCTGGTACACTGCTGGGTGTTAGATAGTAAAAGATAAAAAATCTTATCCCTCTCTTCAAGAATGTTATACTTTATCGAAAACTCAGTCTTTCAAATAACTTATGTTTTTGAAGAAAAAAAGGAATGCAAAATTTAATAGTTGTTCTGCTGAATACCTTAAGGTGAAATGCAGTGAAATGTATAGGTGGCTTTGTCTGGAAATGATCCACAGAAGTGATATTAAACAAAAACATGTCTTAAAAGTTGAAGAAAAATAACAAAGACAATGTACTCAATAAATAATCAGAAATTGAACTGCGTTTGCTCAAGTAAGTGGATAAGCATTGGCTTCACTTTAATGGTACGGAATGATTTGAAAATATGTTAGTGGGGTGTGGTGGCAAGCTTGTAGTCCCAATACTTTGGGAGGCTGAGGCGGACGGATCAGCTGAGGTCAGGAATTCAAGACCAGCCTGGCCAACATGGTGAAAACCCATCTCTACAACAATACAAAAATTATCCAGGCATGATGGTGGGTGTCTGTAATCCCAGCTACTTGGGAGGCTGAGGCAGGAGAATTGCTTGAACTCAGGAGGTGGAGGTTGCAGTGAGCTGAAATCATGCCTTTGCATGAATGAATAAATCCATTCCTGGATTAATGGATTCAGGGATTATCTCAGGAGTAGGACTAGTAGCTTAATAATAAGATGACTTGACTTGAGATAGCACATCAGTTCCCTGGACATGTGATACCTACATTGCCTCAGAAGTCTTCAGAGTTCCTGCCAGCAAGAAGGCCCTCACTAGATGCATCCTCTTTGACCATGAACTCCTCAGCCTTCATAACAGTAGAAAATAAATTTATTTTATTTATATATTACTCCGTTTTAGGTATTCTGTTATACACAACACAAAACAGATTAAGAATTCTAATTCCAGGAACCTATAATAAGAAAATAAATAATGATGTAAACATTGATTTAAGTTGGTTCTTTGCTGCATTATTTATGAGAGTAAAAATTCTAGAAAGAACTAAATATCCTATGGTAAAATTAGTCCTATGAATTATTTTGTGTCATACAAGGAATTAAGTCTCTAATAGTAGAACATGTTTAATAACATCAAAAATTTTCACAAATAAATGTTAAGTACAAAAAGCATGTTAAAAGTATATGTATATTTTTACAGCAGTAATCTCTGGATTTCAACTTTTTTTGTTGTTTTCTGTTTCCTAAAACCTATGTAAGTAACATGTATTTCATTATCTTACAATATAATACATACTTTATTGGAAACACAGACTTTTTCTACTCTGTGTGATTATCTGCAAGGTCTTGTGAACATATAGAAAAGAGTAAAACAAGTGCTCAACAAATATATACTTAAGCATCAATTAATATAATAAACAATTGTGGAAATATAGATCCTTCTTATACTTGTAGTGTATGTAGTACAGTGTGATATATAGCTAAGAGTATTACCCTTATTGGGCAAAACTTTGGTTGCCTTATTCATGTTAAATAACAAAAATAATAAATCAGAATTTCTGAATATATAAAATTATATTTTGATCAATATTCTTTCCGATAAGCCCAATATGAGATTTATTACAAAAATGAGACTATATGAGAAACTCAGTTTTACTCCAAATAGCCAAACCTATGGCCCAGAGTAATAAAAAACATAAAGTGATGTGAACACAGGACAGTGATACTTTAAGCCACAAAAGAAAACGGTGTGTGCATTTTGACGTGTTTTACTGAGATTGCTATTTCTTTGATGAGAAATAAAAGTTGCTAAGTTATAAAAAGTGATATACTATTAAAGAAATATTGTAAAAATATTGTATTAACTTCACCTTCAGTAATTGTGTAATATTTTCATTATCTTAGCACCCAATTCCTAGAATGTTACAATCTACAAAAATAAAATATGAAAATATGTGTGAGAATCTTACATTCTAAGCATATTTGTTTATAGGTACAATTGATTTGTAACCCTCTTGTAGTTTACAATTATTATCTCAAGATGAAAAAATTCACAATGACCCCTTTATCTTATGACAGTAGTAGATTAAACTCAGGACCAATGAATTCTCTCCCCCAGTGGTTATACTGTTTATTACTGGTTTCAAATCATAGCAAATATTAAATATGGTAACAATTATCCTGAGTTCAAATGTGAAAACTCTAAGGAAAGCAAGAGACACTAGGTCTGTTGTAAAATCATTTTTAAAATGTTTTGGATTCAGAAAAAAAGAATGTGAAGGGATCAAAAAAATCAGAAACTATAATATATACTAGTATATGTTAAATATACTAGTAAGGAAACTGATCCACAGAAAGCTTAACCAGAGTCATAAATGGCATTGTATTATATATTAAGAACAAAGAGAGACTTAGTAGAGTGAAAGCTTAGCTCAGGAGTCTGTAGCTTTGTTACCATAACAAAATCAACTGATGTTTTTTAATCTTGGTAAATTACTCAGTGTTACTCAGCCTCAGTTTCCACATCCATAAAATAGGATCAATTTGATTATTAACCAACCATTTATCTATAGTTCTCTGCAATAAAAAGTGTTGTGGATGAGGGAAGAGTAAAGATAGACTTCCTATATGTAATTTTGTATTTGTTAAAAAAGTATCACTTTTACAGTTAAAAATTAGAACAGTAATTTTTAAAGTTATTGTGAAGATTAAATAAACTGAACAAAAATGTTTGTTATAAATTCTACTTTTTCATTTTAAAAATGTAGTACATATGTGGAAATATCTATAAATTTGATGCCATTTGGGAAAAAATGGATAATTAACTGACAAATTTCTTCTTAATCTGAAAAAATTCTTTATTGAACAATCAACATGCAACTTTTCTTGTTTGCGAGGAGAACTTGTTTGATGAAGAATAGAAATGTGTGAACATTTAATGACACAATTGAAATCTTTCTGGCAACAGCCAGGAAATTAAACTATAGCCCTGAACAAATATTATCAATCATCATCATCATCTGGAATATCCTTTATCTCCAGCTACTGAGATTATCTGTTGAGAGGCAAGGCAACTGAAGGAGTTCACTTGAGCTCAAATAGATAGTGTGGAACCCTTTTAAGAAGAATTCATGCCTAAGAAATATTCCCCTAAGGTATTAGAAATGTTTAGATCACATATAAATCCCTTATATTTTTATTCTCCACCAATACATTTATTGTTTAACTTGAATAGTTAGGCTTTGAAGTTGTAGACATGGTTTTCTAGACTGTTTTATGTCTCTAAAATGTATTTATTATGAAAATACTTTAAAATTATGATAGCTACTATAGAGGGTGCATTTCAATAGACTTGCATGTGTACCTCTATATTTTGCTTGCAAGTTTCTATTGGAGATCTTCATATAGGAGGTATAATCTCAATCTTTTCTTCTCAGGCTTAGTTGCTCATCTGGGAACTACCACACTTTTTTCTTAGAGTGCAGAGATAAGAAATTATTTGAAGAGGATATAATTTTTAAAATGTTGTAAGGTACGAAGAGAATATAATTTAAAATATGTTGTAAGGTACCTGAATAGGAGAATCCTAATTGTAAATTTTCTATTGTGATTGGTGTGGTAAGAGGAAAGAAGAAATAAGGGATTAGAGAAAGAGAGAGTTTAAAGGGTGAAGAGGAGAATGAAATCTGAATACAAACTGTAGGTTATCTAAATTCATTTAAACCAACTTAAATATGTTTTTGGAGTCTCTTCACATAAAGATAATATTCTGCAAGTTGAAAAAAGCAGGTAACCTTTTAAGCTTAAAAATGTGGATTTTAGATGATTGTTCTTTCTAAACAGCCAGCATTTTTCTCTTTTCCTTGAATCTTGCCTATCCCTATCAATCACCAACACCATAAGGCTGGTTTCCTTTATCAGAGTGGTTTCTTGGGCCAAGATATTTTAGACCTGAGTCCTATTTAAGAAGAGACAGAAAAATTATTTCCTTCAGTTGAACTCCTTCACATCTGCAGTTCTCAACTGCATAGCATTTCTTTAGCATAATGGTTTCAGATTGATTAAGGTCTTTTTTTTCACTCTCTATATGTGGTAATGGGTCAAATTAAATGAGAACAGAGTTATTTCAGAAGTGTATCATGATGTCTAAAAAAGATCTCTCTAGTGTACACACATGCCCACACACACAAACACACTCATGCATGCACATACACACACACACTGAGATGTCTTCATCCCCACCTCCCTTCACTGAATTTCACCAGAGGAATATAACAAAAATATTTTGTCATATGAAAACATTATGTATAGATATTTTCCCCACCCACCTAGAAATTAGCTTCTGACCCAGAAAAAAAAAAAAAAAAAAAATCTTGTAAGTAAACATCTTTAAGACCTTCCTTAGCGTTGGGAATTTTCCCAACCCGGATCCTTTCCCCCAAATTTTTACTCCCCATCTTTCTCAAAATACACACTTCGTAGAACATTTGCTCTTTTGCACAAATTATTAACAGGCTTGTAGCAGCTGTCCAACTTGCAAAAGACCTAATTAAAAAGGCAAGTGGTGTAAACATATCCTCTCTGCATAGAGTGAAGAAAGGGCCAAACAGTAACTCTATTTAAAAGACATAAAAATTTCAAATCTTAGAATTATCTATAAATATTTTGGGACGTATTGATGGAAAAGGTGTCGACTCTGAAAGGAAAAGTCAGCAAAACAGGCTTCACGGAAGCAGCACGTTCACGTTTCCTTGCCTCCTGGAAGGTGATATTACTGGATTTTTATAAGCTCTGAGTTTGGAATCTGGTGTTTCCTTCACTGGAAAAAGCCTGAGTTTCGTGTTTCCCCAGCATCAGTGACCCAACAAGCATCTGCGCGAGGAGGAGCTGCCGGCTACCTGCAGATAGCGTTCGCGCTGAGCTTTAGAGTCCAGAGATTTCTATCTCCTCCTCTCAAAATGCAACTGGTTATTTACTTGTAAATATTTAAATTAGTTCAAACTGATGTGGAAACTTTGTCAATGGGGTGTGTGTGTGTGCGTGCGTGTAGTGTGCGCGCCCCTGCCTGCCAGTGGGTTTTTAACAGCACTCACAAATCATCTTGGGATTTTGCCCTGCCCCCTCCCTTCTTTTCCGGTTCTCAGTTAAAGCTTTCGGGACTGGAATCAAGGACTTAAGCGTGCATTGTGTTTCACCCTCCAGAGTTAAATAACATTCAAGAAATATCATCAAAGAGCCTAACTCTCAATGATCAACTTGACTAAATTTCTGCAAGTTTTAAAAAGTATATGCCTAATTTATATACCTTGCAACAAAAAATTCATACTCAATTAGATATTATGTAACATATATGTTCCGAAAGCCACTTTCAACATACCAAAAAAAAAAATGTTTCAAAGACATCAAATAGCATAAAACACTGTGCCGCAGAGAAGGAAGAAATGCATTTAAAGCACCGATGAAAATGGCGTGCAGTATAATTACCTCAAATTGCTGTTCGCTTGACACCCTGACACTAATTTTATTCAAGCCATTGGGAAATAAATGTTTTAAAAGCACTCCTTTCCGAATGGTGGAGCTGGTGGGGGCTGTGAGCTCGTTAAGGAAAGGAAAGGGTAAAGTTTCCAGCACGCAAAAAGAATCAAATAATCCATTTAAAATAAGCGTCTATGTAGATCGTCAGCCTTTTATGCCCACATTTTTAACGCTTGCCCTGTACGTGGATTGATTTTTTTTTTCTTTCAGCATTCCTTAGCCAGATGGATTTTTGCTACTGCAGATCAGCAGAGGGTGTCAGATCTTTCAGAGTGCACCAGGCTGGAACGAGCAGAGCTTCTTAGCAACTCTCTTCTCCGCCCCCCTCCCCTCATTCTCGCGCTCTCTTCCTCCCTCAGACAACTCGCCCCCCGCCCTCCGCCCCCCTCCACGTAATTCCGAAAGAGCAGAAGAAAGAGAAGGAGAACAGGAAAAGAAGAGCTAGTAAGCTAGAGCGAGAGCACAGAAAAAAAAAGAAAAAAAGAAAAAAAAAAGCCTTAAGAGGACCGAAGGGGAGGAAAGGAAAAGGATGGACAACCACAAAACGCAGCGATTGCGGAAATTTTCCAGCGCCATTGGCTGGGCAGCGTGAGTCCTTCGGTCGGGCGTGATTTCAGCACCGGGGGGACTGGACAGCACCTCGGGGGACTCTGGTCAACCCGCAACCACAGCAAGAACTCCACCAGCAGCCTCAACAACAGAAGCCGCGGAAAACCCTGCTTTGTATCAGAGAGGCAAGGTCAGTCCGACGCACAGCCATGCACAGGCAGTGCGCCTGTACTACGCTGCAAACCCTCTGCTTGTTTCTCTAACATGCACTTGCTTCTAATTACTAGCATTGTTTCATTTCTGATCAGTGAGGATCAGTAGATGAGATTCTGTAAGGGTGTACTTTTAATTTATATGTATATATTTAACTTCTTTTGCTGTTATTTTTAAAGGGTTGTGGGGGAGTGGGGTTTTTTTCCTACTTTTTTTTTTTTTTTTTTTTTTTTTTTGCTTGCCTTGCACTACGTGCCTGGATAGTTTGTGGATATAATTATTGACTGGCGTCTGGGCTATTGCAGTGCGGGGGGGTTAGGGAGGAAGGAATCCACCCCCACCCCCCCAAACCCTTTTCTTCTCCTTTCCTGGGTTCGGACATTGGAGCACTAAATGAACTTGAATTGTGTCTGTGGCGAGCAGGATGGTCGCTGTTACTTTGTGATGAGATCGGGGATGAATTGCTCGCTTTAAAAATGCTGCTTTGGATTCTGTTGCTGGAGACGTCTCTTTGTTTTGCCGCTGGAAACGTTACAGGGGACGTTTGCAAAGAGAAGATCTGTTCCTGCAATGAGATAGAAGGGGACCTACACGTAGACTGTGAAAAAAAAGGCTTCACAAGTCTGCAGCGTTTCACTGCCCCGACTTCCCAGTTTTACCATTTATTTCTGCATGGCAATTCCCTCACTCGACTTTTCCCTAATGAGTTCGCTAACTTTTATAATGCGGTTAGTTTGCACATGGAAAACAATGGCTTGCATGAAATCGTTCCGGGGGCTTTTCTGGGGCTGCAGCTGGTGAAAAGGCTGCACATCAACAACAACAAGATCAAGTCTTTTCGAAAGCAGACTTTTCTGGGGCTGGATGATCTGGAATATCTCCAGGCTGATTTTAATTTATTACGAGATATAGACCCGGGGGCCTTCCAGGACTTGAACAAGCTGGAGGTGCTCATTTTAAATGACAATCTCATCAGCACCCTACCTGCCAATGTGTTCCAGTATGTGCCCATCACTCATCTCGACCTCCGGGGTAACAGGCTGAAAACGCTGCCCTATGAGGAGGTCTTGGAGCAAATCCCTGGTATTGCGGAGATCCTCCTAGAGGATAACCCTTGGGACTGCACCTGTGATCTGCTCTCCCTGAAAGAATGGCTGGAAAACATTCCCAAGAATGCCCTGATAGGCCGAGTGGTCTGCGAAGCCCCCACCAGACTGCAGGGTAAAGACCTCAATGAAACCACCGAACAGGACTTGTGTCCTTTGAAAAACCGAGTGGATTCTAGTCTCCCGGCACCCCCTGCCCAAGAAGAGACCTTTGCTCCTGGCCCCCTGCCAACCCCTTTCAAGACAAATGGGCAAGAAGATCATGCCACCCCAGGGTCTGCTCCAAACGGAGGTACAAAGATCCCAGGCAACTGGCAGATCAAAATCAGACCGACAGCAGCGATAGCGACGGGTAGCGCCAGAAACAAACCCTTAGCTAACAGTTTGCCCTGCCCTGGGGGCTGCAGCTGCGACCACATCCCAGGGTCGGGTTTAAAGATGAACTGCAACAACCGGAACGTGAGCAGCTTGGCTGATTTGAAGCCCAAGCTCTCTAACGTGCAGGAGCTTTTCCTACGAGATAACAAGATCCACAGCATCCGAAAATCGCACTTTGTGGATTACAAGAACCTCATTCTGTTGGATCTGGGCAACAATAACATCGCTACTGTAGAGAACAACACTTTCAAGAACCTTTTGGACCTCAGGTGGCTATATATGGATAGCAATTACCTGGACACGCTGTCCCGGGAGAAATTCGCGGGGCTGCAAAACCTAGAGTACCTGAACGTGGAGTACAACGCGATCCAGCTCATCTTCCCGGGCACTTTCAATGCCATGCCCAAACTGAGGATCCTCATTCTCAACAACAACCTGCTGAGGTCCCTGCCTGTGGACGTGTTCGCTGGGGTCTCGCTCTCTAAACTCAGCCTGCACAACAATTACTTCATGTACCTCCCTGTGGCAGGGGTGCTGGACCAGTTAACCTCCATCATCCAGATAGACCTGCACGGAAACCCCTGGGAGTGCTCCTGCACCATTGTGCCTTTCAAGCAATGGGCAGAACGCTTGGGTTCCGAAGTGCTGATGAGCGACCTCAAGTGTGAGACGCCGGTGAACTTCTTTAGAAAGGATTTCATGCTCCTCTCCAATGACGAGATCTGCCCCCAGCTGTACGCTAGGATCTCGCCCACGTTAACTTCGCACAGTAAAAACAGCACTGGGTTGGCGGAGACCGGGACACACTCCAACTCCTACCTAGACACCAGCAGGGTGTCCATCTCGGTGTTGGTCCCGGGACTGCTGCTGGTGTTTGTCACCTCCGCCTTCACCGTGGTGGGCATGCTCGTGTTTATCCTGAGGAACCGAAAGCGGTCCAAGAGACGAGATGCCAACTCCTCCGCGTCCGAGATTAATTCCCTACAGACAGTCTGTGACTCTTCCTACTGGCACAATGGGCCTTACAACGCAGATGGGGCCCACAGAGTGTATGACTGTGGCTCTCACTCGCTCTCAGACTAAGACCCCAACCCCGATAGGGGAGGGCAGAGGGAAGGCGATACGTCCTCCCCCGCCGCAGGCACCCCCCAGGGGGCTGGAGGGGCGTATACCCAAATCCATCAGCCTGAATGGGCATAAGTAGATAAATAACTGTGAGTTCGCACAACCGAAAGGGGCTGACCCCTTACTTAGCTCCCTCCTGGAAACAAAGAGCAGACTGTGGCGAGCTGGGAGAGCGCAGCCAGCTCGCTCTTTGCTGAGAGCCCCTTTTGACAGAAAGCCCAGCACGACCCTGCTGGAAGAACTGACAGTGCCCTCGCCCTCGGCCCCAGGGCCTGTGGGGTTGGATGCCGCGGTTCTATACATATATACATATATCTACATCTATATAGAGAGATAGATATCTATTTTTCCCCTGTGGATTAGCCCCGTGATGGCTCCCTGTTGGCTACGCAGGGATGGGCAGTTGCACGAAGGCATGAATGTATTGTAAATAAGTAACTCTGACTTCTGACAAAAATCAAAAAGTGCTGCATGGCTCGCATGGAATCCACGCGCTCCAGGGACTCTGCCCGCCCCCGCGACTGGAGACGGCATCTCCTTCACAGCACCCACCCTCTTACCTGATAAGTTCCATCGTATCAAACTTTCTATAAACAAAATACAGTATAATCAGAAAGTGCCATTTCGCCATTATTTGTGATCGGTAGGCAGTTCAGAGCATACGTTAACTGTGAAAAAAAAATGTAAAGGTTTTATTTAAGACATTTGCATGGCTAGTCATCAGTCCATTTTATGAGTTAACAATGTATTTTGTTGAGGGAAGTTTTTAGGGGTTGTTTTGGGTTCTTTTATTTTGATGGTGACGTTTTATTTTATTTTATTTTTTTCAGGGGGACTTTTTTAATACATATCCAATAATGCCTTCCATCTGAATGTAAAATAAGTACCCATGATTTCTATTATAGTATCAGTGTAATTATTTAAAAAATGATTTTGAGGCAGTTAAGCATGACCAATTAATGTCACTCTAGTGCTTAGGCTGCGATCCTATGGTAGCAATTCTGTGCTGGTATAAATCTTACTTATAAAGTAGGAAAAAAGAACCGAGGAAGCACGTGAAACTTACTAATTCTATTCGAGGATTTTATAATGGCATATTTTTTCAGTATTAAAGTGAAAATGTTTTCAACTCTGGGTCCTTACCTTTTTCCAGCTTCATATTTGCAAGTGGTAAATTGGATTTGCGGTGGAAGAGACAGGGGAGGGAAACGGTTGGGGGTAGATCCCTTCCTGAGCTCCATTAAGGCTCTTTCTCTAATCGCCTTACTTAGCTTTTTACCCTTTAAGTAGCTCCTCTTCCCTCGCCCCCACCCTCCACCCCACCCCCACCTTCGCTCAGACTTTACCGGCTTTCCCCAGTCCATAAAGGTCTTGCCCCAACATACACCCCTTCGTTTTGTCCCCTCTCCAAATGCAGCAGTGAATCCCTTTATTAATACTGGAAATCCCTCACTGCTGCTTTTGTTGGTGCTGCCCACACTGCAGATATTAAGGATGTTAGGAGAGATTTGATTTAATTGACTCTGCCTAGATCGGTCTCATTAAACAGAGTGGAGATTTCATTGGTCAGCACTCCTCAATGAAAGACAGACCTAATGACTGGCATTTGAGATGCTGCTGGCATTTTGAATTCAACATCTGCTGAAAACGGTAAAACTAATTAGTGCCCACCCACCGTCCCCGCCCCAGCAACTGCATATTGAAATTTGTTAAAGCACTCATCTTTATGGAAATTAATCATTATCCTAAAGAAGTGTTTCTCTCCCATCATCCGGATTTCTGGTTGTGGCCCAGCAATTAACAAAAACAGCATTCAACTGTTCGAATTTTTTGAACCAACGTAACTCTGGCCTCAATCATATTCCTCTGGGATTTCTAAACAACAGTTAAGCTACAAAAAGCAAACAAAATCACACATATTGATGGAGTCTGCATTCCACCACATATCCACCCTTGAGAAGTATGTCAAGAGACTGCAGACTATAGATTTTTTAAAAATATAGGATTATAAATCAGCTACTGAAAGACCCCAGAGCAGTTGTAAGTAGATCTGCCATCTAGAACTCATATTCTAAAGGGAAGTGATTTCCCAGAACAGTAATGTTCTGGAATATGTATTATTTATTTTAACACTTTTTTAATAAAATCTTTATTATAAACCATGACTATTCCTAAGGACATTCATCATTTTCTCTCTTGATTCTTTTGTTTGTGGACTGCATTTCATGACAGTAAACCTGCAACCTACTCCCCTCTGACAGATATTATGGGTTGTTTTCTATTTATTAATTTCTCACAGGATGGCTTTATTCTTTTTACAGAAAGTACAACGGGGTTCTCGGTAAGCAATCAACAGATTTACCTGTGATGGAAAAATTAGGGGAGAAGAGGCATACATTCGACAATGTTATGACCTTTAGAAAGAAAAGAAAAAATGACAGGTGTAGCAACAATATCTTTGGTGGAAGGTGACATTTAATGACAGATATCTAGTGAGGTATATTAGTAATTTTGAAACTGATACATGACTAATCTAGGTCAGGAAACTAGAATTTCTCATAGAAGGTGTGCACAGAGGCAAGAACTTTTCTTCATTTTCATTGAAAATAAATTACAATATAGAAACCAAGGTTAAAGGGGTAAAAGTATTTTTAAATAGTAGCTTCAATGGTTTTGGAGTATTCATTGTGCGCCACGCATGTGCTCAGCGATTTATGTAATTATTTAATCTCCACAACCACAGGGCAGTTTAGTAAGATACTATTTCCATTATACAGATGAGAAAATTGAGGCTTAAGAAAAGTCAGCAGTAACTCTGGTCATACATGGTAAATAGCGGAGTGGAATTTAAATTCAATTTTCCTTGTACTCAAAGACCTTATATTTTGAGTGAGTAATCATATACATTTACCTGATCAAGTTCTTAAGGCAATCTTAAAAAAAATAAGCATTTATGAAAATACTGTATAACTAATTATGGACTTAGTTTGTATGTTCATACCCAAATATGTATTGGTGGCCCTTTATATTTCCGGTATTTCTTGCAGCAACAGAAATTTGCCCTTCATTCAGTGGCGATAACTTCAGTGTGTTCTCCAAGAGTAGTATATAAGAAGACATAGCACATAAGAGAAAAGATGAGTCTGCTAAATGAGTTCAAAATTACAGATATTCAGATGATTGAAACTAAATCATCTATATATTGACTCTAAGAATATTTTAATAAATAATATAATGTTAAAAATCTATGTACAGAAGATATCCAATAATTTCATGTATAAGAACATTTTTTATTTAATCTGGCAGGGTTTTATTCATTTTGATAAAATATCTCTGTAACAATTATGTAATTAATATACATCAGTTTTATACACGTATATGTTAGTTTATAGGATACATAATGCATTTGGTCACACCATGTAACTCTCATTTTAAAATACTTAGTATCTTCTCTTTGTTTTGTCTTTGCATCAAATGCTCATGTAACTATAGTTATCATGTGCATTAGTTGAGATATCTTGTTTCTAGTTAAATCATTCTTTAGTTCATTAAAGTAAAAGAGATTTTGGTTGTGCCCAATGTAAAAGGAGAAAAGAAGGATCTTGTTTAGTTACATTACCTTAGAGAAATTAGTAGCTTCTGTGGCTGCTGCTATAACTAAGAATATGCTAGAATTTAAGTTGTTGCCATAGAAATTTATTGTTTAACCATTTTTACATGCTTACCCAAGAGGAGACTGAAATAGCTAATATAACATTAACATAACAAGATTCTTTGTCTTAACAGTATTTATATCATATGTATTTAGAACTGTCAGAAATTTTGATAAGTGTTAAAGTTATATTGGTGATTATAAAGACAGTTTGTTAATTTAGCTTTTTCATATTTCTAATGTTATTTAGTAGGTAGAAAGAGGTAGATGAATTTGCAAGGGTGAACAAGGAAGTTCTGTTTATAATGTGTTAGTGTAATATTGAAAATAGTGGTTTCTAATTCAGCAGTCCTGCTAACTAATTTATAAATCTTATTTTTATTTGTATGCTTATTTAAAGAAAAATGGAAATATAAAATGTGCTAAATATTTAATTTTAGCATGTATTAACTTTTGATTCATTTTCTCTATTATTGAAATCTAGTCATTCAATCTAAGAGATGAACTCTGCACGATATCAACAGATATAGCACATGCATACTCAAGATTTTTAAGTTATATGATTTGCTTTGACATGGCCCTGAACTATAAAGAGGGCTAAATTAAATACCTTTCTTATAATCCCCTGTCATTTTCTTTTATCTGTAGTGTTACTAAGATATTATTATAACATGAAGACGTACAAGATTTTCTTCTTGGCATTGAAAAGAAATGCTACTAAGTGGTTTCACGAAGTCATCTATTAATAACAAATTTTGAAACGTGAGCTAAATTTGTTGTGACCTATTACAATTTGTTATAACCTACCAAATTTCGATCAGATTTCAGAAAAAAATTGAATAGTTAAGGTAATAACAAATTAAGTGTTTAAAAACTACAGTTTTAAAATGAAATAAACCACTGAAGATATCGTCTTTGATGATCAAGCCCAGTATAACCCTTTCCCTCAACTGACTAGCAATTTAACTTTATTGGCTTAGACCTCAATAGGCAATTAATTACTCTTTTTCCACTTACCTGCTAAATATATATTATGTTACACTTGAAATATAATTGTATTTTATACTTGAACTTCACACAAAGGTTATTGGAGAATTACCTAACAGTTTGAAGACTTTTGAATGTGTTAGACATAAATATTCAATTGGCAACATTAATTGGGCACTTGCCACATAAAAAATATTATAGAAGCTCTCTTGGGAAAATAAAATAAGGCAATTCAAACCTCAAGTAGTTTATGCCCTACAAAGGTGAGATATATACATCATTGGAATTATAGAACAGCGCATAACTGGCAGTGTTTAAAGAATGCCGCTAGAACATTTTGTGTTTCTTTCAAGTAAATTAGGTTTTAAATCATTTGAAATATGTAATCATTACATCAGCTTTATTAGTTAGTATAAATAGCTGAAAACCTTAAAACAATGTTTTAAATGATGGAAGTAATTTAATTACTTTACTAGTCTTATTTTCATTTCTTTTTCTGTGAAATCGGAATAATTCCTGTTATTTTATGACTTCATGAAGAGTTTTCTAACAAGCATTCTAAAAAGAAATAAACCAGTTTTTATCAGGACAAGTGAATGACTGACAATTTTTCAATTTACTTATCTGGGAAATCAAACATGACATTAGAAAATTCAATAAAATTTTTTCTATTATAAGAAGATTAGAAATAGTCTCTGGGCACTTAGGTTTGATTTTTGTTGTTTATATATGTGTAATAGATTTTGATTATAGAAGCTTTAATATAATATTGTATACAATTTTACAATTTTACTGTAAAGCTAATAATCCTCTTGCTATTTTTCTGTTTAGTAAAACTTAATATTCAATTACTTAGTAGTAATGTCCAGATGCACAAGTCCAAAGGTTTAACAAGCAGGAAGGAGTAAGCTAAGCCATGCATTTACTGATTTATATGTCTTTTTCTCTTTGCTTCCAACTCCATTTCTTGGCAGAAGCATACAGGAAGGAAACATGCTCAGCTGTAGCATATCGATAGAAAAAGTCAATGTATAGTGAAAAATGAAAGTGCCTCAAATATAGATGATAAATGGCCACTCCACAGCATTATCAAAGAAGCAGTCTTTGCTTCCCAGGAAAGGAGGATAAGTGGAAAAGGGTCACTAGCCCCATAAACAATAATGGCTGTTACCAGATTCTGTGACATTGATTGTGCACTTTTCCATTTTAAGTCAATATCTTGTTTAACATTTCCAAGCTGCACATGAAAGAAAAAAAGAAATGCACATCATTATGATAGTAATAGGATTTGGATAATATTCTCTGCTTATATAGAATTTACTGCCTCTTCCATAAAATAATAAGATTACAAAGTAGCTAAGGAATTTAATACTATGCATTGCCTCTATACTGTAGTAGAATCCATACATTTTAGTCCAGGTCTTATTATTTATTAAAAAACCTGTCATACCTGTGATATAATTAAAGTAATTCTACATGACTAAATTATTATATCTGAAATATTTTGTTCTGTTAAATATGAAATGGTATCATACAATAATTATGTTCTAATTGATGTCCAATTAGATGAATTTTGTAGTGAATCTGATTCAGTTGTGAATCCAGTTAACTTCATTGGTCATATTTACCATCAGTGTGTTTTTTGGTAGCTTATACAGTAAATTGTTGGATATGGCTTTGTCATAACTAAGTTGATATTAACGTTAGTGAACGTCTCAATGTTTTTAAATCATGGATGTCAACTGGCTTACCTAATTATCAGACAAATCTAAAGAGATTGAAATGACTAAATTACTTAAGTAGATAATTTAATGCTGTTAATCCCTCTGTTTCCTGAATGACTAAATGTTTTCCTATATCTCAGCACATGCTTTAATGAGAGAGAGAACCCTCAATTTTTTTTCTTGATCAGAAAATGTTACTTTAAAAATTTTCAGCAAAACTTTGATTGGATGACATTTGTATTTTTCACAATACCAGTCAGCTCTCCAACAATCAGATTTCATGATACAGATGGCATTTGGAATAATTAGACATTAATACATAAAAAGTAGAGTATTCCAGGAGGGTATTTTATTTTGCGCTGTAATATTATGAGGACCACAACTTGAAGCCAAGAAACTAACAGCTGGAAATAGCAGTAATCTCCAAGAATTGAATTACATGGAATGTCATGTTACTATTTTAACTCAAAATTTATAACATCAAATTAAGAAGAAAGTAAGATGAGAGCACATTTGAACATTATTTGCATGAGCATGACATTACTAATAGCCAGTCGAAAGATATTTATGCCATAATTTTTTACAAAATAGAGCCTTTTCTTTTCAGTATTCTTTTCATGGATAGCTAATATTTTGCCTATTAAATTTCCATCCCTGCAAGCCCAATTTACATACTTGATGAGTAATTAAATACATATGTCGGCGAAAAGAGTCAAATTCTGTAAAATATTTTAAGAGATTTATTCTGAGCCAAATATGAGTGACCATGGCCTATGACACAACCCTCAGGAGGTCCTGAGAACATGTACCCAAGATGGTTGGGTACAGCTTGGTTTTATATATTTTATGGAGGCATGAGACATCAATCAGATACATTTAAGAAATACATCTTTTTTGGTTCAGAGAGGTGGGACAATTCAAAGCGGGGGCTTCCAGGTTACAGGTAAATTTAAACATTTTCTGGTTGACGGTTGAGTTTATCTGAAGACCTGGGATCAATGGAAAGGAATGTTCAGGTTAAGATAAAAGATTATGGAGACCAAGTTTTATTGTGCAGAGGATTCTCTCAGATAGCAGACTTCAGAGAGAGAGCAGGTTGTAAAATGTTTCTCATCAGACCTAAAAGGGTGCCTGGCTGTTAGTTGATTATTCCTTGGATCTGGAAAGAAAGGAAGGAAAATAAAATGTTAAAGGGATTCTCCATAGGATGTGGATTTTTCCCACAGGAGATTTTTACAGGGCTATTTCAAGGTATGGCAATGAAATATATTTTGGGGTTAAAATTTTTTTCCTTGTCTTGTAATATTATGCCGGAGTCAGACTGAAAAGTAAGTCATGATATATAGGGTCAGATAAAACCCATCTGATGAGAGTTTATGGTTTAGGGCATGACTCCCTAGACCCCTTAGGTAGGAATTTGGGCAAGATAAAAAATTCAGCGCTTAGTCCTCACATAGACTGGAAACAGGGTTATTCTGTTTTATAAATTCGGGATTTTTAGTCCATAATATATGAAACTAGTACAACATACTACCAGAAGATAAATTTCAACCTGCATTTATGTTGTCTTTTAAACAATGAATGAGAAATATTTTCACTAAAGCCTTTAAAATAAAGTGAGTTCTTTAGAAAACAAGCGTCAGTAGTAAATGTATCATATAGCCCAAGGTGGTTTGAGGAGCCAACATAGCATTATGTCAGGCAGCTACATCTTAATTATACCAAATTCAAAATATGAAAAGGAACAGGAAAACAAGTGGGATGATAACAATTTTACTTTGATTGATAGAACAACCATATATGATGCAAAAAATCCCACTGCTAAGTATATACCCAGAAAAAAAAATCAGTTTATTGAAAAGATATCTGCTGTTCCATCTGCAGCATTTACAATAGCCAAGATTGAGTCAATATATATTTATTGATCATTTACTATATACAGGACACTCATGCAGAGGTTTTAAAGCTATACAGAACAGACTATGCTTCTGTTTACCTGAATTTACATTCTATAGAGGATTACAGAAGAACAAAAAACAATAAGTAATACATAACATAAACTTGAATACTGAAGAGCTATGAATGAAAAAAAAAGATCTCCTTTCTTTTATGGTCATCGGAGAATTCCTCTTTGAGGAGATAAGACTCAAATTGCGTGAAAAATGGTAAGAAAGGAACACACATTTTAATATTTGGAGCAACAGAGATTTTGGAAAATAAATCACCAAGTACAATGTATTGTAATTTAAAAATGTTTGAAAACTAAAAAGAAAAAGTGGCTGGAGTCTGGCCCACATAGGGAGGCAAAGATAAGCCAGATAATGCTTTATAGGTTATAGCAAGTAATTTAGATTATATTTCAAGTATAACAGAAAGTTTTAAACTCGCAAGTGATACGATCAAAGTAGTATATTTAGATGATCTTTTAGGCTTTTTAAAAAGTGGAATGAATTATGGGGTCAAAGTACAAGACAAACAGCTACTGTTGTAGAGTTTGGTAAGAGATGATGGTGTCTTTGGACAATAGTGATGGCAGTGAAGATGGACAGAAGTGCAAAGCTGGAGGAATATTGTTGGTGTGGGGACAAAGAAAAGGAAAATAATTTTGTGAGTTTTTGTTTTTTTTTAATCAACTGAGTTGACTATGCCTTTTATTGAGAGGAAAAGGCTGGAGGAAGCAGGATTTATTGTAGAGTAAACTTTAGTATTTACATTTGAGATTGCCTATTTACATATTCTGGGTAGGCTGCTAACGGGAATATGGAACTCAAGGAGCGTTCAGGAAGTAAAATATGGACTTAGAATTTAGCATTACTCTTTTATTGATGGCTACATTTTACAGATTAAAAACTAAATCTTTGGTTGCATTTAACTGGTGAACTTTATCTTCAGGGCAGAGTTATTGAAAATTAAATGTAAACTTGTTTTTAGACACAAGGAATATAGAAAAGGTATGAAACATATACAATATCTGTAATATCTGTATAGTTTTCCCCAAACCAGAAGTTAGTAAATTATTATTTTCTGAAAATCAAGTAAAAACAGCTAAAATAGTGTGGAAAAGTATAAAAACAGATTGTGACATAAAGGTACAATGTAAAACTTAAGTTGAAACGCTCAAGTTCTGCTTTAATAGGCATATTTCAGAATGAGAATAAAGTAACTAACCTTATCCATTACCACATCCATTACTACTGACTAAAGACTTAGACTTTTATTTCTAAGAGGAAAGATTTCTGACAAAGAAAGCTTATCTTTAGTAGTCAACCCAAGAATGAGAATCAGATTATATTTATTTGGTAGTTTAGTTAAATGTTGGTCTCTGTTTTGGAAGGTTTTATTTTACCTTTGCTTGTATGCAACTCTGTGGTTTGATAAGCTCTTAAAAAAAAACATATACAACATTTGGTATTGAGCCCAACCTTTGAGTAGGCAGCACAACTTTTGTTAAAAAATAATGTTTTCTTTATAAAACCATTTATGTGCACATACCATTCAGCTCATTATCATTAACTGTCTCTAATCCCTAACAACCTAAGTATAATTGAACTTAATCTTCTAAGTACATTATGATTACTATGTTTTTTTTGTTTTACTTTTAGTACTGCTGTAATTCAAATAATAGTTTTGAATAAGAACAGCTTTTCCCTTCATAAGGCTCTGAGTAGCTTTAGTTATTTCTGTATAGATTTGATACCATGTTGTAACTACCTTGCTTATTTTTAAAAAGAAAGTTAAAAGCTGGATGAAAGTTCTGATTAGTTTCTCGTAATACAGCCTCATGTTACTACAGAGTTCAAAGCCCTTGGAATCATTTGGGGGACCACAAAAATGAACCTACAGGCAGAGGGTCTTGATTCTGGATTATGTTCTCCTCTAACCAGTTCTGTTAGGCAAGGCTCTTAATTTTAATAAACCTCTCTTTTCATATTTGCAGTGAGACTGTTGGACTAGAATAAAATTGTCAGAAAACATTTTTTGTAAGGGGCCAGATAATAAGTATTTTGGGTGTTATGGGCTAAGATGCAAAATCAAGAATATTATGTTGGTATTATGTACATAAGTATATTATGTAGATATTATGTGTAAAATAAGAGAGAAAACAAATTCCCAAACATTTTTATTGGCAAAATTTAAACTTTATTTGTGAGCACAAAAATTTGAATTTTATATAAATTTTATCTGTCACAAAATATTATTTTTAAATTTTTTTCAAGCACTTAAAAATATAAAAGGTATTCTTTGCTCACAGGGAGCTTAAAATCGGGTCTAGTATCAGAACCAATCTGGTAATTTGCCAATCCCTAGGCTGGACTAACCATAAGATACCTAATAAAACTCAAATTGGATTTTTATTATATGTTCTTTAAAATGTCTTCAAAATATTTTACTTTATACAAATTGCATAGAATTTTCAAAATTATATAGAATATTTGTACATATATTTTCCTACTCAATTTATAGTTTTTAAAAATAATCCCAGTTAATTCATCAAAATATTATTACAAATGTCATATAAAAGTAGGCCTGGAATAAAACCATGGTTGAAGAGGATTGATAGTAAATTAATCATATTTAATCAATTGGATGTTCCTAGGAGGTCATATATCACTTAAACTCCGCTATGTTGCCTCCTAGTGTACATGCTTGAGCCCACTCGCCAGACTCCTCGGATGTTATTATTTGGAAGCTGCTGATTACCAGCTTCAAACTTTTCTGTCTATTGGGAGACTGCTTGTCCCTGTGACCAGCTGCAACCAATTATTTTAGAGAGACAGATAATAACGGTCTGACCATCACATGATGGTCCCCTGACATTACTGGTGTAGGGTTGGGAGGGGCAAGTCTCTCCCCTGCCCTGCTCCTCTCTGACTAGCTACCTGCTTAGTAACCTATAACTGTATCATTTTTAATACTAGCTCTTGGAACTATCAACTGTGTGAATTTAACCAAGTTACTAACCTTATAGCATGTCTATTTTCTTACCTATAATACCTGAATGATAACAATAGGACCTACCTCAAGAAATATAGTGAATATACCAATGTGAATATGAATGTGAAAATGCCATGAAAGAGAATATAGTAATCCTTAAAAAAGGTTTTGAGACATGAAGTTTCAGAAAGCATTAGCTATTTATTAATAGGAGAGAACAATTGTATAATTTTTAAAAATCCTCAAAATAATCCTATCTAGTAGGCAATTTTTTAAACCACTATTTTATAAATAAAGAACCAGGATGAGAAAGCAACTGGCTCGAGATTACACTGCAAAGTGTCAGAGCCAAAATTTAAATCCAGGTCTGAGGGACTTAAATGCATTTTAACTTGATGAAAGATTATCAGTGTCTATCCACCTAAATCTTCTGTGACACTTTTCTGACACCCACATGCTTGTTGTTTTTCCTGGGATGATAGGTACACAACGCTATCTTGTAGTCGTATTTCACCATTCCATATCTACAATGAAGTAAATACGTGATTTTTAGAATTTAATACAGTTAAATTCACATCCTCCCTCACTTGTTCTACTTATTGGGCAGTAATTGATATTCTAAAATGTCATTTCTCTTCCTTCTGTGCTTCTACCAACTAAGCCTCATCTAAATCTCTTCATGGTAGCTGATTTTAGCTAGTCCGTAGAAAGAAACAAAAACAGCTCAAACTATATAGCACTAGGATGTGATGAAATGGTTTAATAATTTTTTTTTTTGCAAGAGGTGTGATGTTTTAAAAAATTTAATAGCAGCGTGGTAGCTTAAACAAGTGCATGTTTAATCCTAGCATTTCAGTGGGAATGTTTGGCAGAAATAATGCTTTCTAGTGCTTCTTATTACATGTAAATAAAATATGTTAAGGAGCCAAGTCACCTTTTTAAAAATCATTCAGAGATTTTATCTTTCTCAATATTTATCTTTAAAAAAATTTTATTTATTTATCTGACACGTAGTATTGTATATATATTTATGGGATACAATGGGATGTCTTGATATATATATACATTGCTTAAAGATTAAAGCAAGCTAATTAACATATTCATCCCCTCACGTAGTTATCTTTTTTTGTACGTGGTGAGAACGTGTAAGGTCTACTTTTCTCCGTCGCCTCAGCAAATGAGACTAGAGGATTTTGCCTTTTTACCACTTTCCAGTTGTCCTATAGTGCTGGAAGGGAAATTCTGACTCCTGGTTTTTCAACAAAAATTCTTCCCCTACCAAATCAAACATATAATTGAAGCAACTATTGTATTTGATTTGGAAAACTCTGTATTAGTTGTCTTTAAGGGTCTTTGGTTTATTTTGCTTGACACAGCATTTATCAATGGATGTACCTATAATATTATTTCTGAAATAATACTAATAGTCCATGCTATCAGAAATTCATTTTGCCTTCCAATACTGAACATGAAGTGAACTGAGATGTCAGAATATACTTGCTTTTAAGATGAAAAACATGCTTTCCTCTCATGACTTCTAATATAATCTATGTTAACTCTGTTATTTACAGAACTGTGGTCTGTGATTCCAAAGGTCCAAGTAATAACACAACTCGTGACCTCCAAAAAGGATTTCTTGATTTTAAAATTTAGAGAAATACCGCATTAAATAACTTAATAGTTCTTATAAGATTTCAGATTATAAGAGTATGTATTCACAAAATCCAATACGATATTCTGTTTCTATGAGAAACATATGATATATTTCCCACACTTATTGGCCTCACAACCCATTACTCTCCTGTCTTTCATATCACCTTTGTTTTTCTAGAACACTTACTAGAATTGCAGCCCAGAAAAAGTAATTGTCTTACTTAACCTAGGATGGGGGGAAGGGGGGGGAAAAACAAGAAAACAGACTCATACCTTAGAAAACTGAATTCATAGTGGTCTAAAATAATAGACTCACAGGCAATTTCTTCTGAAAGAAAACTAATAATCCAGGGAACAATAACAACAAAACAAAAAGGGAAGCCATTGCATTTGTTTTCTGAGGCTCTTAGGCATCCCTGAGTCCAGTTGTGGCCATTTACCATAAAGAGCTTGGCCTTTCTTCAATTGTGCCATCTGCTGAAGAACAGAATCACATCACTACTTTATGACCTAGTGGTTCAAAATAGCTTTTGTTTCAAGAAATAGAGGACATGCCAAGGACAGACTTTCTCTATTACCAGCCCTGGAAGACTGATCAGTTTAGCAACTTCACGGAAATAAGATTAATTGGTCATACTAGTGTGTATTTTAAAACTGCACAATTCCAAGTTGCCCTTGTCTTTAATGAATTTGTTTTTTCCATACATAGATTTCGTAAGACTAACAAATAAAATTCTATAAATAGTAAACTGATAGCCTACAAGTGATTAATATGGAAGTTCTTAAATCTGTAAATGGGTGACTTTCTTACTCAGCTTTATAAGCAAGTTTATTTCCTCTCATTTAGTGTGTTAAAAAGCTAATTGATTTTCCACCTGAACTTATCACTTAGGACTATACTTAATAAAACAAAGGTCAGTTTATTCTTGTCACTGTTTTGTTAGATCAGTAAGCAAATGCTATGTGTTAAATAATTTACTTCCTATCTACTTTTAAAATAATTTATACCTATGTTCAGAATAATAAATAGGTATTTTTGAGCATTAGAATATCCATACATTTTAGAGTCAATTGACATTTTAAGTTTTCCCTGAATAGGTTTCATGTCTTACGTATTTTTTATTCTCCCTGATATATGGGGAATAGTAGATAATTAATGTTAGTTGATTTAATTAACATGTATGAGGATATTTATCTTTAAGCTTTGAAATATGGTAGCAGAGTGACAAGGCAAAATCTTTACTTTCAGAGAGATTTCAGACCACACTCTTCCCAAATCCCCAATACTTTGCACCACAAAGTGTAATATTTGTAAGCAAATATTTCCATTCCTAGGTCTATTATAAAGATAAACACAGTTAGATTTCAAAGGGGGTGTATAACTTCATCTTTTGATAAACTAATCATACATATTTGATAGAGATAGAAATAGATTTATATAAAGTTAGATTTACATTAAATGGTACATTAAAAGCAAATGAGTCACAGTGCCATAATTCACCAAAGATGTGGCTACAAAAAGATTTTTATAAAATTCTACTGAAGTGTTTCTGGAAAACTTTTCTTCATCCAGCCCCACACATACCCCATAATCTAAGAAAAAGCACAGTAGTATACCATGACCATGACCTCTGGGATACTGACTGATGAAGGATAAATAGGACAGATCACCAATAAATAGAGGTCTATGCTGAAAAATAGGGAAATATCATGTTTCTTTTAATTTGCAAGTCAAATAGAATTATGAGAAGAAAAATTGTGTGTTTGCATAGTTTGTTAAACAAATGAAGAAAGTCCTTATTATAGATTTATTAAAACTACTTGTTAAAATTTAGGACTGGTACAAATGTTTTACACATTTAAAATTTGCCAAATGTTGCCTCATACACGGCTGAAATAAGGGTCAAATATGTTTGCAAATAAAGCTTGAGTTTCTTTTTTTTTTTTTTTGAGACCGAGTCTCGCTCTGTCGCCCAGGCTGGAGTGTAGTGGCCGGATCTCGGCTCACTGCAAGCTCCGCCTCCCGGGTTTACGCCATTCTCCTGCCTCAGCCTCCCGAGTAGCTGGGACTACAGGCGCTCGCCACCTCGCCCGGCTAGTTTTTTGTACTTTTTAGTAGAGACGGGGTTTCACCGTGTTAGCCAGGATGGTCTCGATCTCCTGACCTCGTGATCCGCCCGTCTCGGCCTCCCAAAGTGCTGGGATTACAGGCGTGAGCCACCGCGCCCGGCCAGCTTGAGTTTCTTACATAATTTTGAAACTTAAGCTTTCTTAATAATAGTTACTGGGAATTATTAGTTCCTATTAAATGCAATCAATCATAATTTGTTCCAAATTATAATAGGTGAGGGAATATTAGTTATTCAACATTGACTGGCTTTTATTGATAATATTTTATAGTTCTTGTAATCCTTTTTATATTGAAAAATAACCATAGTCTTATTCATAGGCAATTATTAATTATCATCTTTAAGGTATTACACAGTTGTTTTTAAAAAATCAGTTTTTAAAAAAGGATATATAACTTTTTCTATTTTTGTAAATCAATCAGCTTGTATCTTTGAGTTGCATTTTCTAAATTTAGGATCTTAAAACTAATGACTGTGTCTGTAAATGTTAGAATGGCAATTGTGTTCTAAAGTTTGATAACATTGTACCAAAATCTGAAATTCCTATGAATTCTTCATGAAATCCTGTTTTACTTTATTTTATTGCATTAAAACATTTTGATAGAGTCACATCAGCATTAACATTAAGGTTGGATTTATTTTTCATGATGATTGGGTGGAAGGTTTTTCTTTTTTTGACAGAAAAATAAAGTTTTATGACTCATTCACAGTTTTTTTTTTAATTAAAGCAGATATACAATAAGAGTGTTTAATATATTTTGCTAAGACTATCAATCTGTGTTTAGAGACACCAAAAATATGTAAATTCTCTACCAGAGTGCTCCTACATAATTCATGAATGCTTTGGGGAAAACAAAAAAATAATTCAAGTTTGAGGGAGGAATCCACCCTTTGTTGCTCACTGGGGCTCTGGAAAAGAGGTGGAGAATTCTCCAATGTGTGCTGTATGGATTAAAGGAATTTATGAAAATAAATAAGGGATCTCCATTGCCTTTGGGTTGGAAACAGAGCTTGAATCTTTCCAGTCCTGTGTTACAATATGGCTGACAGCACTTGGAGACAAAATTACATGTAATTCTGACCCTAGCTGTGCAGCTTGAATGCTACTGCAGAGATCATTTCTTTCTTTCCAAAAGTATCCTCTGAGAGCAGGGCAAAAATGACAAGAGAGTATCATTCTTTTGGCCCATTGGACTACAGAGGCTTGATACAATTATTATGCTTGTTATGGAGACAAGAAATGAATCTCTGTTATTTCAATACAAGAAGATATTTTATAAATTGAACTATTTGATTCTATCAGGCTATAGATGATTATGAATCACATTATTTCAGCAGCCTAACACCAGGGTATGAATATGTAATCATTAGATTTTTTTTTAATATTAATGAAAGGGCAACTCTTGCAAAGATTATTTGTTCCATTGGTTTAGTTTAACCAGTAAGATATATGTTTGAGCTGTGTTTCACTTATATTAAGCACAATTTAGTTTTGTATTATATTTTTGTATTACAAATTTTCATACTTAATATTTCTTATGATTCTCACACTTACCTGTTATTCACAATAAACCTGAGACCTAGAAGACTCTTTTAGAATATATATTCTTATTAATTTTATAATTAAATACAATTCCTCCTTTAAGCCAACCCTAAAACTGTGCCTTTAAACTTGTGTAAAGAGGTAAAAAAAGACCCAATATGTCAATATTTTAGCTAATGTTGAAAACTAACTGAGAGAATGAAGAAGTTATTGCTTAAAGGGAGACAATGTCAAGTTTAAGACACTTATTATGGTACTCTAAAACTGTACCCAGGGTTAAAATATATTATTACCCTGAAACATTAGTCAGGGAACCTGCACAGTTAATGGAAACCCTCAGTTTGACTAATTGTTGGCATTAAGACAGGAATTTCAAGGTCTATTAAGAAGGAAAACGAAAACTCATATGCATATGTGGTTTAGAGTGTATAGTGGAGTTTGGCAAGGGCATGGACAAAATGTTAGGAATAAAAATAATAGAAAAAGTTACCGAGAGGTCTTATGAAAGTCAGGTGCTGTAAGAGGGACAGAAAATAGTCAAGGATGTCCCAAAGAGAGCTTTTCCTCAGGTTAAAGAATGAGTATTCCTCAGAATGACATATGTCTCTTTCATATGTGTCTTTTAACTCAAGCTGATAACTTAGAAACAAATTATTAATGTTTGGTAGATTTCTATAAATTAGCTATATATCAAGAATAGAAAAGCTGAGCATCTTTTCTCTGAGCAGGAAATAGCATTAATACATATCAATTTATTTTTACATTTTATTTCATTAAAGACATTTCCATAGACAACAATTATATGGACTTACATGTATTTAAATTGTTTTAAAAAATTATAAACTCCTAGACCTTTGAGTTGTAAACTTGAACACATTTTTCATGTGATACCTACTAAATTAGACCAATGAGATGAATATCTAGGGTGTTAGGGAATACAAAATCTGGATGTTAAAATAGCCATTTACCATTTTCTCAATTTAAATCTCTGTCAACTCAGAATATGTTCCATTACTAAGCTGGAAAACATAAGAGTTTTACATTTTGGATCTCAACATGAAATAAATCATAGAAATTATTTTGTAAATAACATGTAGAGTTGGCCAATAGAATTACTTAGTGGTCAATATGTACAATATTTTATTGACATTCATAGATATATCTATATCTATACAACTATATTATCTATCTATCTATCTATCTATCTATCTATCTATCTATCTATCATCTATCTATCTATCTCACTCATTCAGCATCCCTGGGCTGTAACACATCATCCTGGCTCAAGGTGTCTAGGCAGTAGGGGAATTGATCAATCAATGGGACAACAGTGTTGTCATTCATAGATGTCTATATCTATGAATATCTGTGAATGTCAATAAAAGACTGCACATATTGGCCATTAAGTAATTATAGGCACAAATTATAAGCACACAAATACTACCTTTGAATGAATAAGCGCATTTGTACTGCTGTGCTAGATAAGCTTTATGAATAGTTAGAAACACAGATAAACCACTAAACACTCACATGTTTGCTTACAATCCTAGCTAACGCCTGTACTGACAGTTTGCCAGACTGAGCCAAGGTATAGAGAAGATGCCATGAAGCTCTGTATGCTGTAGCTATGTTTTATTAAATTGACCTTGTAACCTGAAATGATTTCTGCTTCTCCAAGTGCTGAGAGATACTTCCGTTAACAAGCATTTATTGAGCAAAAGGCAATGTGCCAGGCGTTGAGTATAATATGATAAATAAGTCAACCCAGACCCTCTCAAGTCTCTCAGGGAGCTCATATTCTAAGACATTTCCTGTCAAAATATCATTGGTGGATCATCTGCATTGAAATAATCAGTAGGTAGCCAGGCATGATTACACCTGCCTGTAGTCTCAACTATTCTGGAGGCTGAGGCGAGTGGATCATTTGAGCCCAGGAGTTTGAGACTGCATTGAACTATGATTGCACCACTGCACTTCAGCCTGGGCAAAAGAGCAAGACCCTATAAAGAAAGAAGGAAAGAAGAAGGAAGGAAGGAAGGAAGGAGGGAAGGAAGGAAGAGGGGGGAGAGGGAGAGAGAGAGAGGGAGAGAGAGAGAGAGAGAGAGAGAAGGAAATAAAGAAAGGAAGGAGAAGAGAGAAAGAAGGAAGGAAAGAAAGGAAAGGAAGGAAGGAAGCAAGGAAGGAAGGAGGGAAAAAGAAAAAAGAAAGAAAGAAAGGGAGGGAAAGAAAGAAAGGAAGGAAGGAAGGAGAAAGAGAGAGAGAAAGAAAGAAAGAAAGAAAGAAAGAAAGAAAGAAAGAAAGAAAGAAAGAAAGAAAGAAAGAAAGAAAGAAAGAAAGAAAGAAAGGAAGGAAGGAAGGAAGGAAGGAAGGAAGGAAGGAAGGAAAGAAAGAAGGAGAAAGAAAGAGAAAGAAAGAAGGAAGGAAGGAAGGAAGGAAAGGGAGAGAGAGGAAGAAAAAGAAAGAAAGAAAGGAAGGAAGAAAGAAAGGGAAAGAGAGAAAGAAGAAAGGAAAGGAAGGAAGGAAGGAAGGGAAAGGAAAGAAAGAAAGAATCATCGGGGTGATTAAAGTACAGATTCTTGGGCAATGTCTTAAACTTACTGATTCACAATTTTCAAATTTCTGGCAGCGGCCATTTAAAAAAATAGCACCCTGCATGTTTCTTAGGCATTCTAAACTTTACTGAGAACATTATTGAGTAATTATTTTTAAAATAATGTGTTAATATGCTCAGAGAATTACAAGCATGGAGAAAGGACTTGTAACACAACCTGAAGGGGTGAGAAGGCCTCCTTTAAGAAGAAACCTCTAAGGGTGACCTTCACAGAAGGCTACCTACTGGCACATGTGCTGTTTGGAATGAGGAACATTATAGAGGTCTTCTAGGTAGCAGCTAATGCATAAAACAAGGAAGAGAGATTAGAAAGAGACTGGTATGTGTAAAGAAATGCAAGGAATTTCTTTAGATACATAATAAAAAAAATCTTAAAAAGGAGTATAAAGGAGATAATTAGGCATAAAGTTATCAAGATCCTTGAATGTTACATTAAGGAAATTGGATAGTATCTGGTGTTTCATATCCAAATGCAAATGACATTAATTATTAAAAAACAAGTCCAGAGAGGGAGACAATGCAGTATTTTTAACGCTGATGCTACTCTGTGCCAGCCAGTCGTTGCCATGGGGAAGTGTGGCATAGAATTGCCAGATTGTCAAGTCTTTCAAAAATACCCCAAAATCTGGTGTATTCATTAGAATTAGGTTCAGCTGCAAATAATAATATATTCTAAAATAATAGTGTTTAAGCAAGAATGAAATTGTTTATTGCTCACAAATTAGTCTGGAAGAATGCAGTCCTAGGCTGGAATGTCAGCTCTGTTCCACCAAAACTACAGGAAGCCAGATTCTGTCTAGCTCACGCTTTCAGCATCCCTGGGCTGTAACACATCATCCTGGCTGAAGGTGTCCAGGCAGTAGAGGAACTGGTCAATAAAATGGGGAATAAGGGGTTGTCATTCAGATAAGGTTACTGAACACTGCCATACGATTCTACTCTACATCTATATGCCAAGATCCAAGGAAGGCTATAAAATGGATTTTGCATTCCAGGTGGCCATTGCTTATCAAAAATTTTATTATTATAGATACAGTGCAGAGTAGATATTGGGGGACCAGAAACATTCTGTATTATCATATATCAATTCCTTCTGCATATAATTTATATATGCAAGATTAAGTATTTATATATTTATGCATCTATATAATCCATCTGTTACTGTGCATGATTAATATTACTATTATTTGAAAACAAAAATAACTGAGTTGTGTATAGCCTCTAAGCCACCAATTTGTTTGTGGGAGTCTTTGATATTAGAAGTTATTGTTTAGAAAGAGAGTAAATCATTACATTTATAGAGAAGGGATGTCTTTGTAAACTATTTAGGTTGTCAAAGTGCCTGAATTTGATAACTGAATTCTAGAATTCAGGGAGACGGGGAATTAAAGACTCACTCCCAGATTTCAAGTTTGATTTATTTGACAGATTGAGATGCCAGCAATTTGGACAATAAATACCAAATGGATCACTGGTTTGTGGGTGAAGATGAGTCCATTTTTATGCATGCTAAGTGATAAATCTTCTTGGAATACTATCGACATTTTGATATTAAGATTGAAGGCAGGGGAGAGGCTTGAATTAAAAATATAGATTTAGGAATTACAGAATATTGTGAATAAAATTATTGTTATGGAAGAAATCATCCAGATGACACAGAAGCAATTGTAGATTGAAAAAAGCAGTGACAATAAAACAGAACACTGGCAAAGATGTTTATTCAGGGGTTGATCAAAAGTATAATACTCATCATTAAAATAAATAGATGAGAGTTGAAGAAAGTTTGAGTATTAGTGCAGCATATGTGCTATACGATAAAGGCCCACTGTGTTTGTTAATTAGCAGTATGCCAACTCAGTGGAAGGAGTTTTCTCGTGAAGGAAGCCAGATGCTTGTATGTTGATGAGTGAATGGAAGGTGTGGAAATGGATATATGTGATTACTGTAAATATAACTTTTGCAAAAATTGGATAAGAAGATATTAAACATAGATGGAGAGTAAATCAATTTCAAAGAAAAATTATTCATTGTTTTGGATAAAAAAGAGCATATCATTGAATTAGAAAAAGAGACACTGGAGGAAGACTTTGAAGATACTTAAATTGGATATGATTACTAACTGACCAAGGGCTGAGGAAGAGGGAATTAAAGCTATAAGAGAATGGATTGCTTTTTAAAGGAAGAGATGTTATGGGTGTTGTGAATGTGTGTAAGCTTTAGTTTTGGGGACAGGAATTTAGGAAAGACTATTCTTCACTAATACAGTCTTCATCATTAACTTGTTTTCTGTGAATAGAAGTGGAAAATGCAAATGGAAATAATTCACAGAGATCTGAAGCTCCAGCTTAAAAAGGAGACAATAATTTTTGCAATAATGCCAAACAGCAGAGGGACGTATACGTGTCTAAGTGTGTGTGTGTTTTAAGCTGTGCTTCAGTAATTGAATGAAAAGACACATGATAATGACTCAGATATGAGTTTGCTAAACCTGCATGGTAGAAGCATATAGTGATATGAGTGCTTTAAATAATCTTAGTAGAGAATTATTCAGTGAATAAATAGCTGAGTCCAAACTAGAGAAGAAAGGGAGAAAGGATATTTCAAATAGACAGGAAAAAATTAAAACAATTGGGACAATAGTGGTCTCTAAGAATCTGAAGAATAGATTTGCCAGAAATGAGCTTTTGAAAACCTGATAGAAAGGGATGTTGAAGTTAAAGTGAGGGATACTGTGATTTAGATTACTGACCTGGAGTATTCCCTGGTAATAGACAGGGCTGGTTGAATTGAAATAAAGGTGAAAGACTTAGGTGTCATATTCTCCAGGCACTTCAAATGTATTTGGTTAGTTGTTTCTGGAGACGTTCCATCACTTTATTGAAAACTATGCACATTACACAGATAGGCCTGGGCGTTCCAATGTATTCTCTGTTTCTTTCAATCATTTGATTGCTAATTACTGAAGGGTCACCTAATATTTCTCAATTTTAATTACCAAATGGTATAATTAAAATAACAAAGTTTACCTTTTAAAGATTTATTTAATGATTAATGAAAAAAATTATATTTTCTTGTGAGAAAGCTGTGGCAATTCAGAAACAATGTTATAAGTAGCAAGGGAAAGAAATAAATCTATTGCTATCTTTTTCTTCTCGATTGTAGATTATCTAATAAAAATAAATCACCTCATACCTCCATTCTGCTTCCATAGCTTGGTATGCAGACCAGTGGAAAATCACTAAGACACAGACACACAGATGTAGTTGTAAATGTTGACACTGGTTTTACTTAGACGTCGTAATGATCTTATGAAGTTTCTCATTAACTAAAATCTGAAGAAAATTTGAGAGAAATTACATACATTTCCTCAATGGCAATTGATAGATCCCCAGAACAATGAAAAAATGTGATTTCTTAAATTGTTTTCAAAGAAGTTGTTTCTACGCTAAAGATAATAAGTACATTGATAGCATTTCTCAAAATAGTTCTCTAAAGACTTAGTATATTGTTTACACATTTAAAGAACACCTGTATCCATATCAAGAGGAAGACAGCCTAATTTATTATAATTCTGAACAAGAAATGAATATCATAAAAGCAGAATCCAGGAATCTTCCCAAAGCATATGAATGGAAGTAAATTTCTTACCCTAAAGGAGTACTTTAAATAAACAGTGTGTATCAGCCAATGGTAGGGATTTATTTCTATCTGAGTTGGTTTTGATAAAGATGTGAAAAACTGAAACCACCAGTGATGTCAGAAATTTTAGGTCATGGGGTATGTCTAAAAAAGCAAAAACAATAAATATACATAGTAGTCCATTGCCTGAAGATTTGACTACCAATCACATATTTAAAAATATCATAATTTTATTTATTTATTTATTTTGAGACAGAGTCTCACTCTGTCTCCCAGACTGGAGTGCAATGGTGTAATCTCAGCTCACTGCAATGTCTGTCTCCCAGGTTCAAGCGATTCTCCTGCCTCAGCCTCCCAAGTAGCTGGGATTATAGGCACCCGCCACCACGCCTGGCTAATTTTTGTATTTTTAGGAGAGACGGATTTTCATGATGTTGGCCAGGCTGGTCCTGAACTCCTGACCTCAGGTGATCCACCTACCTTGGCCTCCCAAAGTGCTGGGATTATAGGTGTGAGCCACTATGCCCGGCCAAAAAATATTGTCATAATTTTAAATCCGAATATTTTATAAAGAATAAATATCTAAACAAGAAAAAACCATATATATTTATATCCTCTTATATAATTTTAGATTATTTTTCAAAGACAACGTTTTGACCCTGAAAAATATAACAAGATCAACTAGTTTTCATTTTTCCTTTTATAAACAACTATGCTTCTAAATTATCTTGGGTTTTTCTTTGAGTTGTTCAGCATTTTGTAGTATTTGTATTTCCTTATAGACCACAAACTACACCAAATGGAAATTTGTCTAATAATCATTCTATTGTTTTGTAAGATTCAATTATAATTACAGATTTGTAAGATACCTTAGAGACTGGTCCAAATCAACATCCTCATTTTCCTATTTTAAACTGAGAAATTGTTTGTAAACTGCTCAAAACATTTGATTTTTTTGTACCTTCTAGTTTGAAATTCTCTTATTGCCAGAGCCTGGCTCTCTGAAATGTGAATTAAAAAACAATCAGGGGGGGTAGAGAAATAAACAAAGGATAATGTTCAATGTCTATCTGTTTCCAAACTGTTATTTACAGTTCAGTTAATTCACCAGTTTAGCTAAAAATACTTTATATGCAATTCACGTGTGGCTAACAAGGTTGTGAGGTGACATTTTCTTCTTAGTAGAATAAAGAGAAGACTTCAGCCACATTTAGTTGGTATTAAAAATGGAAGATATAGTAGGCACAATTATTCTCAGTTTTCTTCTAAGGTGGAAGAAAAAGGGTGGGTGTCAGAAATCATGGTTTCAATTATTGGGAGAAGAGTGTTGCATTGGCAGATGGTCATGGTTTATACGGCCTTTTGCTCCTGTAGCTTACAGACTTTATTTTCACCCTCTATTCCACATTCTGCAGCACCCTGGCTTCAATATTGGTGGTTTATAAGCAGAGAATCTGTGATTTCATTGTGTGGCAGGTGGAAGAAGTCAAGAGTAGAGAAACCCCAATCTTACTCAAGTGGCAGAAACATTCATTTGAAACGTTACAATCTGATTCAATTTTCCCAGTAATAATTGATTGATATATGTCAAGTGTGCCGATTATTTTAAGGTATCATACTACTTTTGACAACAAGCAAGGCATATTAATGATAAGATATAAAGATACATAGAGCTTATATAGAATGATACATGTTGATCAGTGACTAATGAATTACTTGTACAGATCTGTAGATAAATTATATAAAGGGCTTTTGTGAAATTTTGTGAAAGGACTTAAATCCTTATCATTTATAAACATTATTTATCTGGGAAAATGTGTCCTGTGTACTAAATAATATAGATTTATAGGTAGGTTCTTTTTTTAAACAATGCTTATGTGCAAGTTAGAGTTTTAAAATTTGTTTATTTATTCAACAGAGATTATTCTAGGAACTGGAAATATATGGTCCTATGGTTAAAGAGCTTACAGATCAGTAATCATTTTATTCATATTTTCTCCATTGTTTATTACATATAATTGTATATATGCAGGAATCAATCTAAATTAGAATTTGTATTGATTCCTGCATATATATAATAATATGCAAAAATCATTAAACATAACTGCATAATTTCTAAATATATTTTCCCGAGCCACTCAGTCAATTTTCTTATATGTAACTGAGTTAAAGTTGGAGAGGGTAGTGGGGATGGTGGTGTGACTTTCTTTTTAAAGTGGTGTTAGTTGACATGTTTTTGGAGTTTCATTAAATCATCAAATATTTACTGAAAGCCTTAGGTATGATTGGCATAAGACATATCTGTGTGTAAGTTTATATGGAATTATCTCCCTGAAAATGTGAAATTATCAGATAGTTCCTGTTTTCAAGCTAACAGAATAGGGGAAAAATAAGTGATATTTTCCATAAGAAGTAAAAGAACAGGTTTCCAGAACTGAAGTCATTCCATACCTGTACAAGCATATACAAGCAGCTGTCAGCCACCATTTTCTTCTAGCATTACTCTAGTCCAACATGTTATGTTTTTATCTACTTGATGGAAGCAACTCTTTCCAAACTCCCTTTGTATTTTCTAGTAAATATAAATTTATAAATAATAAGAATATTTATATTTTTAGTGGTCATTATATGCAAGAAATAATGGTAAATTTGTAAATATCTCAAGATAATGCTTGAGTCATAAATTTTTACTTCAAAGCCAGGTATCTTTCCCTATGTTCTTTGTTTAGAATACCAAACTTCAATATTTGTTCTAAACTGATCATCTGTGTCGTGGTTGGGAAGATTTAGCTCTCTTTTTTGAGGGCTTTTTTCCTAATAAAGTATGTTAGCAAGCTGTCTCCTTCTTTAAAAACCAGTATCTGCCTCTTATATTTCTCTCTCCTCTTTCATGGGGCAGTTGAATTACTTTCGAACAGTCAATGGTGATCAGCTTTCTTTTTGGTGGTGCCCCTTTTTACAAAATAGTATTTCAGGTTAATTTCTGGTGTTCTAAGATTAATTTGCATTTGTCCTTCTCAAATTATTTTATTAAATTAATTATTACCCCTATAGTAACAAAATAGAAGCAAATACATTTTCAATGGTGCTATGCATGATTTTACAGATAGTGACTTTTTAAACACTTCTCAGTGACACACATTATGTGATGGCAAAACGTTAGTAAATGTGAATACAATAAAACTTATTTTTACTATTACAAGCTACCTTTTTATTTTCTCTAAATCTGTCAAGAGGGAAATTTGAAAACTTCAGTTTAATTTCTTTGCTAAAAAGGTCAAATTAGCACCTGTTTTACATACAAATCAACTAGTCATAAAATTATATTGAACTTAAAAACCAAAATGACATATGCAATAACAGTTTGTTATAGTCACAAAGACAGAATGCCTAAGTAAGGTTACCACAGAGAAGATATAATTGAGTTCATATATTGTAAAATAACCTAACCTACTTTCACTTTACCTGGAATATGTTAGGTGGAGAAGTGAGAGAAGAATTGTGGCATTCAGAAAATTTGTCACTAATATTGGAAATTGTCAGAACCGTCCCTACCTGGAAAAAATTACTTTGCTGATTCTGTATTTTATGAAATTGTTATCCTTTATCTCAGACCCACTTAAGCAAGTGTTTGAAAAATTCCAAATACATTGTTACTCATTTTCCGAATTAACATATGAACAGCCCAAATTATTGTACACAACAGTGAATTTTGAGATTGCTAACAAAAAACTGGAAACCAAAATGTATATTCTAAATATCAGTATGTCTTATAATATACCTTCCTAAATAAGGACACACGTATTGTAACATGTGGTTCTCTTCTCACAGGCATCTTCCAGTCTTCATGTTATAACAATTGTTTGCTACATTAAACTAGAAAACAAATAATTTTATTCAGTACTCTTTTATAAATAATAGCTATGATGGTGACTGAAACCAATTTCAAAAACATAAGTCAATATAGATTTCTTTAATAACCATTCATTTTCCGACATAAGTATTATGTATAGAATATTGTGATGCTATTTTCAAAAATTTCTTGTAAGAGTCACTAGTTTCCAAGAAATAAGAAAAATACATACACAGATACATATATATATGTTCCAGAAATGTTACAGTTGTAGGTAATTTTTATTTGATATTGACTACTATGTAATTCTCTCTATATTTTTTTTCAAAATTTTCAAATGTTTAAAGCCTCTCTTTCTGTGGCATAGTTAACAAAACGTTTTGTAAATAAGAAAGACATTACTTTTTTATCAATGTTTATTAGTGTTTGTGAGGCTATATTTAAATATTTAGAAATGTAACTAGGATAAAGTCAAATTATTTTTGTGGGTGGTGTTTTAAAGGAACTCATGTATATAAAATGAGTTTAGGTTTTATGGTTATGTGAACTTATTAGTACTTTATGATATTATAGTTCTAAATACTTAACTTAATTTTTCCACATTAGACATAAAACACACTGTACAGAGAAATAAGAATATTTTATATATTTCAAACACAAAGAAAGGTAAGAAAGGAATTTTCATATTTCAATATTAGAATTTGTTTCAGTATCACTACTAAAGAGGAAAATACACATATATTAAGTAAAATGTACATCTAAAAATTTAATAGTTCAGAAATCAGAGTTTTTGTAATTTACTATAGACTTGTAAAGATATCTAAATGAGTACCCAATCAGGTAAATAATATCTTGAATATGTGTTAGGTAAAACTTCCAGGTTGGAGAGACAATTTTATCATCAAGATACCCATAAACCTTTTCTTATTGACATATTTTACCATTACTTCTACCTTACTATAATTGTTTTATTCATTATCTACTTCCTCCAAATTATCACAAAGTTTCAGAAAATGTTAAAAATAACTTTTCTTTAAAAAACACTTTGCTATTTTAAAATGATTGACAAATGATGTGCTGGTACTTATGGGAGGATAGTTATGGATAGTGCAGGCAATCTTAATATGAGTCTTGAACGTTGAACCGTTTTGAGTCAGATAATATATGTTGATGGTATTGATTTCAGACCATAGAAATAACATTATTATAATATTGCTGGTAAAAAATAATAATGAGTAACTTAATGAGGGTAAGTGCAAAAAGTAGGCTTGCCTAGTGGTTACCTAGACGTCACTAGTCACAGTGCTCTTTTTAGCATAATTGGAATTGAAGCAAATTGAGCAAAAGGCAATTAAGTATTAGAAGGTAATACAAACTTTGTTGGGTGGTAATATGCAATCACTATATTGTTTGTATAAGTAGAATACATAATGGAGTCAAAATTTTTGAAAATATCTAATGGAATAAATAGAAAAAGGGGCAAAGTAAGAAAGCTGTTACAGAAATGCAAGATAAAAGTGACTTACTTTTGAACTATATTTCTACTGGGACTTTAGCAAAAAAAAAAAGAATATGTCTAAGGAAGAATATTAAATTAATAAGCGTTTCTGAAAGTGGCCTTACCGTATTTTACCCATGTGATTTAATATGTTTTTGATCTACTATTTATTGCATCAATGGGTAAAACATGCATGGCATGTTTTTATTGTTTTAAATGATGTGATTCTCAATTTTAATCCTACTTTAGAACCACTAATTAATTAAATGAAAAGTTTTCTTTTGAGGTCACCCACACATACCAAGATTTCTAATTTGTCCTGGACCTAAGGGTCTCCAGACACCTGGAAATTTCAGTGCGGAAACTGGGATGAATTTCTCTCTGAAGTATATACTCATGCTTTAAAGAATACTAATATTTGAATTGATTTTGGAAATAAATGAGTTCTGTATTTGCTTAACATTATGGAGAATCAAATCTCCAAGAAGTACAGTCCTCCCTTGGTACCCGTGGAAGGTTGATTTCAGGACCCCCAGGAATAACAGAACACACCGATGCTCAAGTCCCTTATATAAAAGTGGTGTAGTATGTGCATTCAATTATCTCTAGACTACTTATAATATCCAATACAATGTAAATGCTAAGTAAATAGTTGTTACACTGCATTGTTTAGGGAAGAATGGCAAAAAAAAAAAAAAGAAAAGTCTACATCTGTTTAGTACAGATGCAACCATCTTTTTTTTTTCTTGAATACTTTTGCTCTGCCATTGGTTAAATCCATGGATGCAAAACCCGTCTATATGGAGGGCTGACTATACATGATTTTTTTTTTTGTTTTTGAAATGTTAATGGCTTTTCCTTAAAAAATCGAATCTCTTAGATAATCTCTCTATACAGACTCATCTGACTCTCCCTTTCTCTTGCTTTTAGTTTCATATATAGTCAAGAATCTTGGCCGGGCGCGGTGGCTCAAGCCTGTAATCCCAGCACTTTGGGAGGCCGAGATGGGCGGATCACGAGGTCAGGAGATCGAGACCATCCTGGCGAACACAGTGAAACCCCGTCTCTACTAAGAAATACAAAAAATAGCCGGGCGAGATGGCGGGCGCCTGTAGTCCCAGCTACTCGGGAGGCTGAGGCCGGAGAATGGCGTGAACCCGGGAGGCGGAGCTTGCAGTGAGCAGAGATCCGGCCACTGCACTCCAGCCTGGGCTACAGAGCGAGACTCCGTCTCAAAAAAAAAAAAAAAAAAAAAAAAGAAAAAAAAAAAGAATCTTTATCCTAAAATAACTACTTTATTTATTTATTGAGATAGGGTCTCACTCTGTTGCCTAGGCTGAAGTGCAGTGGCGCAATCAAGGCTCACTGCAGCCTTGACCCTCTAGGCCCAAGAGATACTCCCATTTGGGCCTCCCAAAGTGTTGGGAAAACAGGCATGAGCCACCGGAACCAGGTCTAAAATAACCACTTCAATTCTCTTGTCTATTATGAAGGAATTTAGTAATATGGTGGAAATGTTTTCCAAATAAAAATCCAAAACATATAGTTTAGTTCTCATTAGTATGGCAATATAGCATCATAATTGACATTAGAAATGTCCTCAATAAATTTAGGTATATTACTGCACAATTGCAAAGAACTGCATGTTTAGGATTTGAAGTTATCAAACAGAAATCTGAGTGTAAATCAGTTAATTTCATAAAGAATATGTGTGATACATTATCATAAGCCAATAAATGTTTAAGGCATATTTCTCCCAGCACTTAGAATAAATATGATATGGCAATTTACTTAAAATATTTCCTAAGGTTTTATTATTCATTCAGTTAATAGAATTGCATAATTCTTATTTTATGCTTCCCATAAGTTGACTAGTTTAATCTGTATAGTAATTTGACATACATCCTCTTCTTGGCAGATTACTCTGGTGCTCAATCTCAATCACAGAGTTAAATACGAAATGGCAGTAAATACACAGGTTCCTAAGTTTACTGAAGCTGTAAGTTTCCAGGTCATACACTTGCGATATAATGGAGTGATTTGTTAGTAACAAGCTTTTACATTTATAGACTATATTTCCTTAGCCACGTCTTGGAACTGAATAATTCTAACTTAATTTTCCTCTCTAAATCAGATTTACTCCAGTTATTTCCTTTGCAGCATTTCAAGAATAACTATATTATTGTCCAAGGGAATATCTAATGGAGTCTTTTAGCTTGACTCTTTCCTTCAGGGCCCCATTTGAAGGGATCATCTGAAAAAATAGCATTAGCTTCTCACTCAACATCTTCATGATAGCACTTCTTCCAAGACTTAGGGTGGAGGATAGAACACAGAGGTAAGAGGGAGTCACACAAAATTGTAAGGTTTCATTCTTATGTAATCATTCCTTTTTGCTTTATCATTAAGTGATGGATATATATTTAATGTATAGATGTGATATCAATATTTTTGTTTCTTTACCCTATTTAATTTTCACAAGTGACAGAGTAACTGGATACTAATAAGCTTGATGTGTGCAATAAGGCTTATTAACTCGTAAAGCCCCCAATCTAGTATTCTAGAAACCAGTGTTTAGAAAGATAAGTATTTTCCCTCAAATCTTACTTTTTACTACTAAAATGATAACTGAGTTTTACAGGTAATGAAATAAACTCTATGTAATTTTGTTTTCTGCATTAAAACTTTTATTTTAAAAATTTATGAAGTGTGATATATATTTTTATGATCTTAACTGGTCAGTTGCAATATAAACAAAATACTATAAATTCTCCTCCTATTAGAATTTATTTTTTGGAAATTTTTAAGTGCTTTTCTTTGTAATTCAAATTAGTAATTTATCAGAATGTGAGAGACTGTAACACTTTTTCATATATCGGTATAACCCGCTCAATCCCACATCCCGGTTGCTTACTATTGAATTATCATCATATATCCTAAAAATCGTATTTGAGATTTTCTAGTAAATTCATTGCCCACCTAGATATCTAGACTATGGTTTATTTTTTGATTAATAAATGTTTCTCCAGCATTATTTAAAAATACTTCCTAAGATACATTCATACAAGTGTTACTAGTTCTGTACCCTTCTGGTAAGGAGATTAATTTTGCTGAAGAGAACATTTGCATTATCCTGAAAAAAATATTATTTTTAAAGGTATATCTTGACCGGGTTATTTCTTTTCTTTTCTATTCCTTTTTTTTTTTTTTTTTTTTTTTTTTTTTGAGATGGAGTTTTGCTCTGTCACTCAGGCTGGAGTGCACTGGCTCAATCTTGGCTCACTACAACCTCTGCCGCCCAGGTTCAAGCGATTCTCCTGCCTCAGCCTCCCAAGTAGCTGGGATTACAGGTGCGTGCCACCATGCCCGGCCAATTTTTGCAGTTTTTAGTAGAGACAGGGTTTCACTAGGTTGGCCAGGCTGGTCTTGAACTCCTGACCTTATGATCCACCTGCCTCGGCCTCCCAAAGCGCTGGGATTACAGGCATGAGCCACCACGCCAGGCCTTGAACAAGTTATTTCTATTTAAAAACTTACATATAACATGCATGGGAGATCTGAAAATCAGGAGATAATTGTTTTTGCAATTCCTCCACATTACTTCAAAAATAGTACAACCCCATCTTTTTCTCTCTTTACCCCATATCCTTAATTTTACTCGTTTTCTCTGTTTCCGTTGAAAACAAAACTCCTTGTGAGTTTGCTGCCTACTGTCTTCAATTTCTCTTCATTTTCTCTCTAAACTCCTTTATCAGGCTTTTGTCTTTACCACTCCTCTGAAACCGCTCTTTTAAAAGCTACCTATATCCAACACACTGTAAAATTTGCTTGCTATTTCTCAGACCTATCTTACTTGAATTTAGCATTTGAAACAGATAATCATTTTTGTCTTTTTCAAATGTTTGTTTCACTTGTCTTCCAAAACTTCAATATCTCCTAGTTTCCCTGCTGCCCCACTGACTACTTCATCTCTGTGTGAGCCCTGGAGCTTGCTTCTTGCCCTTCTTCTCTTTTCTGTCTATACTCACCATGTTGATATTTTCAACAGGGCTCATGAAACTATCTATACAACAATGACTAAAATTTATCTATGCAGCCTGGACCCTTTTCCTGAACACCAGACTCATACATTTGTTTGTAGAGTAGACATTTACACTTAGACAGCTAGTAGACATCCCAATGTACCATGTACAAAACTGACTTCTTGGTACTTCTCAAATCTACTTTTCTTATAGCCTTCGGCATCATAAAAATTGACCATTTGAGTTACTCAGGCTGAAGTCATTTATATCACCTCCCATTCCTATCTTGCTCTCACAATTTGGGTTGAATACCTTAGCAAATGATATAGTTTGGTTGATTGTCCCCTCCAAATCTCATGTTGAAATGTGATCCCAGTGTTGGAGGTGGGGCCTAGCCAGAGGTGTTTGGGTCATGAATACGGGCCCCTCACGAATGGCTTGGCGCCCTCCCCAAAGTTTCTGTCCTTACTCTCTATTCCACCATTCCTGTTCCCCAAGCCTCCATGTATACATGTGGCAGCCTGGGACATCTTTTGGGGTGCAATTTAGATGATGCCATAACTCTGCTTGAAGCTGTTAATTGTTGCCCATCACACATTGAAAAGAGATGAAGGCTCCCAAGAGGTTACATAATCTGTACCCTAACCCACTCTAATTTCATTTCCCACTCCTGAATCTATGTCTCGCTCAGTTACTGTGATTCTGGCCTTCCTGCTGTTCCTCAGAAGTGTGAGGTATATATACCTTATTTTGCCATAGGGCTTCTGCACTTCCTTTTTTTCGTTCCTAGAATTATCTATCATTAGATACCTACATGGCTGGCTCTTTCACATCTTCAAAGTCTTTGCAAAAATTACATTTTTTTAGGGATGTCTGCCATGACTTCTACATCTAAAATTGTAGTATTCAACTCCCACATGCCCTATCTCCTTCCCTGCCCTAATTAATTTTATGCCATAGCATTTATCACCTGCTGAACATTTTAGATTTTATGTGTTTGTTTTTGATAAAATATTTCTACCAGATATGAACTTTTTGAAGAATTTTTTTCTTCTTTGTTCATTGGTCTATCTAAAGTGTCTAGAATAGTGCTGGGCATGTAGTCAGCACTTACTAAGTAATTATTAAATGTGTGCATCTTTTAAAGTTTATATATCTTATTTGTTTTTCAACAAGGCATGGAAAGCGGTGAATATAAAAAAAAATACAAGATCTCTGTACTCACAGAATTTATAGCATAATAATAATAAACACCTAAGTTTTGTATGCATAGCTTTAAAATATTTATGTTATGCCCCCAATTCCCTATGAATGAGGGTTCCTCTGTGCCTCTCCTAAATCAGTTTCATAATTTCTCAAAATTTGTTCAAAAACTTTTAAATCAAAGTTGTGCTAACATTGTGTTAGAAAATGAAGAAAAACAACAGAAACACCAGAACAAAAATCAATTCTGCTCATTATCTCTATAATGTTAGATCTCATTTTTATGTTTTAAATTGTATTACTAAAATAAAAGTTCTCTTTTTTATTTTTATTATTATTTTTAATTGGCACAAAATAATTGTATGTATTATGGGGAACAGTGTGATATTTCAATACATGTGTACAATGTGTAGCTATCAAATCAGAGTTATTAGCATATCCAGCACTTCAAACACCTATTATTTTTTTTGCCTTGGGAACATTTCAAAATCCGTTCCAGCTATTTGAGAATATACAATAAATTGTTAATTATAGGTACCCAATAGTACTGTAAAACATTGGAACTTATTCCTTTTATGTAGCTGTAGTTTTGTAAATGATAACCAACCTCTAGCTAGCCTGCCTTCCTCCTCCTTTCCTAGTCTCTAGTAACCACTGTTCTACTCTCTACTTCTAAAACAGCAACTGTTTTAACTTCCACATATAAGTGAGATCATGCAGCATTTATGTCTCTGTACCTGGGCTGATTTCACTTCACAATGTCCTCCAAGCTCATCCATGTCACCACAAATGATAGAATTTCATCTTTTTGTGGCTGAGTAGTATTCCATTGTGTACATTATACCATATTTTCTTTATTCTTTTTGTGACGGATACTTAGGTTGATTTCCATCTTGGGTATTTCGAATAGTGCTATAATAAACATTGGAATGCAGATAACTCTTCAACATACTGATTTCCTTTCCTTGGGATATCTGCCCAGTAGTGGGATCGCTGAATCATATGGTAATTCTATTTTTAGTTTTGTAGGAACCTCCATACTGTTTTCCATAATGGCTATACTAATTTGTATGTGTGTATTTTTGTAGGCCTATAATTTCTCCAAATCTTTAAAGATTTAACTTGTTAGTAAAAAAAAAAAAATACATCAATTCATTCAAAAAACATTTTTTAGCATAAGTTTTATGTGCCAAGCTTTTTGTCAGGCATGGTGGCAAAAGAGAATAAAATGCAGGCCAGGCACAGTGGCTCACACTTGTAATCCCAGCACTTTGGGAGACCAAGGCAGGTGGATTACCTGAGGTCAGGAGTTTGAGACCAGCCTGACTGACATGGTGAAACTCCATCTCTACTAAAAGAAAAAAAAAAATTAGTCGGAGGTAGTGGCGGGAGCCTGTAATCCCAGCTACTGGGGAGGCTGAGGCAGGAGACTCACTTGAACCCAGGAGGCGGAGGTTGCAGTGAGCCAAGATCGCCCCACTGCACTCCAGCCTGGGCGACCAGGGTAAAACTCCATCTCAAAAAAAAAAAAAAAAGAAATAGAAAGATCCTTGTTCATAGTGTTCATGTCTCTAATGTTAATGATAATGGCCACATGTAAGCATAAAATTTCAAGGTTAGAGTCATATAGACAAGTTAAAAAGTAATGATACTGAGAGTCATTGAAATATTTTGAACAGGGAACCAATTAAAATTATTTCTAGTTGTATATATAATCAAAAATGAAGAACTAGAAGAAGGAATATACTAATATTTCACAAGAATATTAAATCTGATTTTAAGTGGTCAAAATAAAAAATATTAATATGTAAGGGATATATGGTGGATGTAGAATCTCTTAGGGACTCAGAAAATGATTTTATATGTGTGGAGAAGAAAAACTAGAAGTCAGAAATGACCCAGGGCTTTGATCGTCAGTGGAGACATCAACAAAGATAGAGAAGATAATGAGCTAGCTGTGGGGTAAATGGTGAGGAGACATGATGAATATAATTTAAATAAAGCTATAAATATAATGAATTTGACAGGCACAATATTCTGTTCTTTTATGTAGGCAGAGAAGGAAAGTTAGAGGCAAAACACATCTTTGGAGGTGTACTGGGAGATAAGAAAGGAGAGATTTTAAACAATGGGTGAGAATTGCTGATAGTAAATACATATATAGAATGATCAAGAAGAATATGGAATTGTACCACTGCACTCCAGTCTGCGTGACAGAGTGAGATGTTACCTCAAAAAAAAAAAAAAAAAAAAGAGAGAAATGACAACAAAGGTTATTAGTAACTATGCAGAAACAAATTTAAAAATAAAAGGATGTATTCAACTAGAACAGTGACTTTTTTTTTTAGAGGTAGGAAGAAAGGAAGGAAGAGAGAAGATGGAAGGGAGGAAGAGAGAGGAAGGTAGGGAGGAAGGAAGAAAAGAAGGAAAGACAAGGAACAATAATGCTATAAAGATTATGCATAAGAAGGAGACCAAATATAAAGGAAAAAAATTTCCCGGAGTCCTTAAATACCTTTATAAGGGAAATTTGTCTGCAGAGAATAAGGAACCAGGAAAAGATTGGGAGCTTGAAAGCTCATAAGATTAAGCATTGCGGCTAGAAGCAGTGATTGACACAGAGCATTGAAAATTCAGGACAGGCCATTTGAAGCCCAAGTAAGCTATTTCACACATGTTTTTAGTGATGTCAGTCAACTGAGCCTGACACTTTGGAAGCACAAACAAAGATATATGGTGAGGAGGCTTTTGAGGACCCAGGGTTGGCAAGGGCAGAATTGAATGTCTGTCAGGGTGGTGAGATTAATAAAAAAGAGCAAGCCTACGTATTTAAAGGAGTGGGCAAGAATTTACCTTTCATGGTCCCTAAGCGACTTTGCCATCATGGTTCCTTTTTCTCATTAAAAATTGTATGTTACATCTGTGTTGATATAAAGACAAACATGTTAATATTATGTATTAAAACATATTCTTCTTAGAGTTTGTTTTTCTAACTGTAAAAGAAAGTAAAACAATTTATTGAATATTAAAAATAGTGTAGACCCTTGGTATTGTGCTTACTGTGCCTAGTGGAAAAGTTTCCTCTGCTTTACAAATTGTTATAAACCAATTGAACTTCTTGAAGATTCCCTCTTCAAAATTATAAAACATCTGGGCATCGGGGCTCATGCCCATGATCCAAACACTTTGGGAGGCCAATGTCAGAGGATCACTTGAGGCCAGGAGTTTAACACTGGACTAGTCAACATAGCGAGTTCCCATCTTTACAAACTAAAAAAACAGCAGGGTGTGGCGACATGGGCCTGTAGTCTCAGCTACTCAGAAGGCTGAGACTCAGGGATTGCTTGAGACCAGAAGTGCCAGGCTGCAGTGAGCTATAATCACTCCACTGTACTGCAGCCTGAACTACAGAGAGACCCTCTGTCTCAAAATTAAAAATAATAATAATAATAAAAGCCAAAAAAAAAGAAAAAAGAAAGAAGAAAGAAAAAGAACTCTATAACACTACTGACTTTTTAGTAAAGTATTGAGGATCTACTGAAGCCAATATTAGTTCTATTTCTTTGATCTACTAGGGTAATTTTGTTTTTAGTTTGTTTTGTTGTGTTTTCTACATTTTATTTTACCAGACTGGAGTGCTGTGAACAGAAATGAGGACGTGGAAGTCACCTGGTTGTGTCAAATAAATACAACTTAACGATGTATAGGTAATCTTAAACTTGCTAATGATTATTCTTTTCTCCTTTTTTAGAAATTCAATATATTTGTTAATTGTATTTTCACAATTAACCATTGTTGAAGTGCAAAAAAAGTTATCCATGGGCCACCCGAATCCTAGTTACACTGGAGATGTTTTTGCAGTACAAATTTCTAGCCCATCAAATCAGAATTTCTGAAAGTGGAACCCAGGAAATTCATTTTAGCAATATCTCCAGATCATTTGTATGGACTTTAACTGTGAAGACTCAGATGTCAAAATGATTTATAAACGATCTTGAAAATCTAAGATTTTATAATTTTAAGATCAACACCTGTTAAAAAAGCAACAACAACAACAAAAACAAAAACAAAAAAACGTAGTGTGAACTAAGGCATTATTAGAGGTAAAATGGGCCAATTGTTCAATTTGAAACTTGTTTTACCAACTGAGTACAAAAGGGAAGTAACTTCGTTTATTTCCCCCTTTATTCTGCTATTGAGGTAAGGGGAATTGCTTGTCGGTCACAAATGTAGCCTAATCAGTTACTGCCAGAAAAGTTTCCTAGGTGTGCTTTAAGTGTGCACAGAGATGCTACTTAGCAGGTGCCTGCGGAATTGATGGCCCACATACTGCCTCTATCTGGGGCCTCTGGGATTTATTTGGTGCTTTGATGGTGATTAAATGGCACCTGACTCTTTGTAAGGGTTCAGGAAACATCTTTGTTGTTTGATTCATTCCCAGGGAGCGACTTTGGAATAGGGGAGACTAGAGTTTATACTTCTGGTGTAGTTAGTTTACTTGTGCAAATAGACATTTTAAAAAACATTATCTCTCGCATGAGAAGAGATATTGAGGGACGGGCGCACTGGCTCACGCCTGTAATCCCAGCACTTTGGGAGGCCGAGGCGGGCGGATCACGAGGTCAGGAGATGGAGACCATCCTGGCTAACACGGTGAAACCCCGTCTCTACAAAAATACAAAAAATGAGCCGGGTGTGGTGGCGGGCGCCTGTAGTCCCAGCTGCTGGGGAGGCTGAGGCAGGAGAATGGCGTGAACCCGGGAAGCGGAGTTTGCAGTGAGCCGAGATCGTGTCACTGCATTCTAGCTTGGGCGACAGAGTGAGACTCCGTTTCACAAAAAAAAAAAAAAAAAAAAAAAAGAAGAGATATTGAGAAGGCCGGACTGTTATATTTTTATTCTTTAAAGAAAAATAGAATTTTATCTGTTTCTAAGAATGGATTTTTTTTTTAATTTATTTATTTTTTATTTTTTTGTGATGGAGTTTCACTCTTGTCCAGGCTGGAGTGCAATGGCACAATCTCAGCTCATGGAAACCTTCGTCTCCTGGGTTCAAGTGATTCTCCTGCCTCAGCCTTCTGAGTAGCTGAGATTACAGGCGTGGGCCATCATGCCTAGCTAATTTTTGTATTTTTAGTAGAACTAATAGTAGAGCTATTTAGTAGAGCTAATTTTTGTATTTTAGTAGAGGTTCTTCTGACCTCAGGTGATCCACCCTCCTTGGCCTCCCAAAGTGCTGGGATCACAGGTGTGAGCCACTGTGCCCGGCTAAAAACTGATTTTTTACTTTGTAGCATAATATATGCCCCAGGCAAATATAGAGAAATATAAACAGATAAAGGGAACAGAAACCTCTAAATATTACCACCTAGATGGGTCCAATTTTAACATTTTGGTACTCTTGTTTCTGAGGGTCTTTGACTCATATGTGTGTATGTGTATAATACATTCATATATTCGTATATGCATATATTTATGCATGTACATATTCATATTGTTGACATTCTATATTTATAATTTTGTCCCTTTTAAGATACTATAAAATTATTTGAAAATATTTTATTGGTTATAAAAGATACTCTATCTTATGAATTAATAGTATGGTTACACATTTCTGTCTGTGGGTCAGGCTCTTTTTAACTCAGTTTGTGTATAAATCTTTAACTGTATCTCTCATTATTTTCTTAGGAAAATGAAGTAATTAGAATTTGCTTGATGAAGTAAGAGTATTTTTCCAACTATTGGCACAGCTTGCAAAACTGATTTTCACATATAATCTTTTATTTTTGTTGCAAAATTAACAAAACCAAGTCCTATGAGGAAACACTTGTGAAGTCTCTTGATGTTCTGAAATATTTGATTCAATGACCAAAAAAAGAAAATAGTAGAATGTATCACAATTTCTGAAATGATATATTGAGGGGTAAGAGGAGTGACATTTCTAAATGTCCACTATATTATTAATATTGTGTTATAAGATCATTAAAACACTAAATGTTAAGGAACTGGTGTAAATTATAAATACTGAACGTGGGTGAACTTTACAGAAATAGGAAAAATGTAAGAGTATAAGCAAGCCAAAATTAAGAAATCTATTTGAAATGAAAGAAACTTTATAAATCTTTAAAAAGCTAATAGAAAGAGATTTGAATTTATCACATATTATCGAGGTGGATGTATAGTTTGTTGATGCAGAGAAATAAAGAAGATTGGGTAGCCATGCTTTACATGTGATCCAACCATAAAGGAATTCATAGCTAAAACTGAGGAAAGAATTTAATGCTTTACTGCCAATCACACCCACAAAAGACAAAAAATAATAATTTAATGAGGTGCATATGCATTCCAAAATAGATGAGAAAGAAAGAGGACATTTTAAGAAAATGAGGAGTTCTTAAAATTGGTCAATATTGGGAAGCCAGCCATGACTCTTTCTAAATTTCAGTTCTCTGAGAAGCTTGAATAGATGCACGTTAACATTGCCCAGGGAGGTAATTTTGCAGCCCTGCTTTGTGTTAAATGCCAGTCCTTATTCTACCAGGAGAATATCTCATTAGTTGTGCCACACCATGGTTCTAGGGAATCAAGTTCTAAAACCGAATTTATTTAGTAAACTGAACTATTTCAGTATAGGCACTTAGGACTCTTTCTGGATGGGACCAACTAAAAATTGGGTATCTGGATCATCTCAAACTGTGCTCGACCATCCAGCATGTTAACTTTTTCAGAAATACCTACTTCAGACAACATGACATGTCCTAAATCAACTTTGGCTTATTCACCTTCAATAGTGCCTTTTCACAAGAAAAGAAAATCTAAGACCATTATTTTGTTTCTAGGTAGTGGAATATGAGCTTTTCAGATCCTAGTTCCCTAAGGGTAAAAATGGTCTAACATTTAATTATAAGCAGCCAAGTCATGATTGGCAAAGTAAAGTGGAAAGTTAACATTTATTTTAAGACTCAGCTATGTAGACAGTTGATCTTGTAATTGTATTTCAATACAGGTACAGGAAAACAGAATCAGATTCATGTTTTTCAGAAGTGTTAGTGAATTACAAATTTTATATCTATGAAAGATAGTTTTATGAAATATAGTCAAAATAGATCATCAGGTTTCTTAAACAGTTCATCATCATTTCCTAGAAGCAATATTCTGCATCATGAACAAAGTGGAGTCATCAACAATGGAGCCCAGAATGCGGCTATTTCATCTGCATTTAAATGATACTCTCTGCAAAGGCTCTGCCCTGGGCAGGGTTTGTCTTGGGGCTGGATAGTGACATAAGGGCATCAAAGCCGCTGAAGCATTCAAAGACTGCAAAGTAAACAAAGTAAATGCTGTAAGGAGAAACTGAAGCAGAATGCTAAGTGATTTAGCAGAGTTTTATGGTGCCTGAAAATTCCTAACACAGGTTCACAAATCTGACACAGAAAGGAGATAGGTTGTTTTCCATATAATTGGAAAGGAAACAGCAACAGGTTCTGCAAGAGCAGTTGCTGCTGGAATCCAGAGAAACCTCTTTGCATGTTGTTTTTGATTTTAAAAAATTTTCTTAAATGATATCAATTATACCTCCTCCAATTTAAAGAAATAATAAAGAACAATATTTTACTGAGCACTAAGTCCAGATGTAATACACAGTTCTTGCTCAGATGCATGGCGTAGGGCAAACTAACAAACTTGTAACAAGTACTTAGAATTACAGAGAGAACAAATTGAGGATGTTTCAGTGTTATTTTCTAAGCAGTAAAATCTACCAGCCGATAGAATCATCGCCTAAAGGAAGTGAGTAAAGTACATTATTACAATCACTTAAAATTTGTTGAACAAAACATGTAAGAACACGTTGGAGGAAACAGCAAAAATGTAAAGAGAATAGTTCCCATTCTCTTGATATTATTTACCTCACTGCTCTTTTTATCTGCTTTTCCCCCTCCAATTGGAATATAAGTATATAGAAGTTCTTTTCATTTTTTATGTACACATTACAGTATTTCACCTGGTTCTTGAGTTAGGACATATGGTGTAATAGGCTAGAGACCAATGCAATATATTTTATCTTTTCTTTTTTTATCAGTCGTTTTTGGAAGTTAAAATATGTTCATCTCACTAATGCATTGATTTTTGTAGTAGTCTCATTCTTTTGAAATCCATCATCATCAATATGGCTCATTAGGAAAAAGAGGCTGGCAAGGGAATTTTTCTTAAATGTTGAAAGTGAGGAATCGTCCTCTGCCAGTGCACCTGTCTGCAATTCTTAGTCATTTTAATTTGGTTCTACGTGGTTGCTACAAGCGTGATTTTCATACTGAATGGTTAAGACAAAATTATGATTCTTGTAGAGTTGTACATTATGATAATCTGACCTACATAGTTTGAAAGTTGCATGGGGATAGAGGTGTTTTAAGAACTTTGGAATACAGTACGACATGGTAGTAGTACACATTAATGGTCAAGAATTTAGAAAAACAAGTAGCTTGCAGTCCTTCAGGTAAGATGTGACTAAGATGCAATTCTCAACTTGATGGAAATTTACCCGGTAATTTAATTAGGACTAAATTATTTTTAAGTCTCACTCATGACAAAATAAATTGTTTGGAGAAATGAAGGAAGGGCTACAATAATTTGCAATTTCAAGTCTTCAAAAAAAGTATATTATAATTTTGATCTAGGCCATTGTTTTTTAATACTATTTCTATTAATGCTTTAGAATCATTTTATACCTCTATATTCAAAATGCAGTCATACATTTTATGCCATGAAATTTTCCCAGAAATGTTATATGCTATTTTTCTCCTTTCTATAAGATAGGAAGCAGAGGCTTAGTGAAATTAAATCACTTAATTAGTAAATGGTAGAGCTAAGATTAGAACCCAAACTTTCCACACCTTGTTGTCCTTTCCTTTTCAGTGCATGAAGTACACAGTTGGTTTTAATTAGATCAGCCTTGGTTAGTTCACATGTAGAGAACGTTTGAGAACTCTGCAATCCATTTTGAACTTGTGCCTATTATTGAAATACATACAATTTGCCCCCCTTACTGTTCCATTCCAAACTTCCACTTTTCTCTCATCCTCATCTTAGTTTTTAGTAATAATGAAACAGCTTAAGCTGTATTCTTCTGGAAATAACTTTATTTCAATATAACAACAGCAGATATTTTGTAATTTAACCCTATTTTGAAATCTTGAGGTTTAATATTTGTATAAATTTAAGAGGTAAAAGTGAAGTTTTGTTACATCGATATATTGGATAGTGGTTAAGTATGGGTTTTAGGGTAACCATCAATGGAATATTCACATTGTACCCATTAATTAATTTCTCATCCCTTACCCCACTCCCAACTTCCCATTTTTTGTGTCTTTGATGTCAATTTTTCTACACATCTGTCCATGTGCACACACTTTTTTTAAGCTCCCACTAAAAGTGAGAACATGTGGTATTTGACTTTCTGTTTCTGAGTTGTTTCATTCAAATGAATGAACTCAAGTTCTATCCATGTTGCAGCAAAAGACATGATTTTATTCATTTTTGTGACTGACTAGTATTCCATTTTGTATGTATGTGTATCCAATCATCCATTGATAGACACTTATGTTGCTTCCACATCTTTGCTATCTTTACATATGTAGATATGTATGTGTTATCCAATCATGCATTGACAGACACTTATGTTGCTTGTACACCTTTGTTATTGTGAACAGTGCTGCAACAAATATACTCGTGCAGATTTTTTTTAATGTAATGATTTATTTTCTTATGGGTAGATGTTCAGTAGTAGGATTGCTGGATCGAATCATAGTTCTGTTTTTAGTTTTTTGAGAAATACTCCTACTCTTTTCCATAGAGGTTATACTAATTTAGATTCCCATGAACAGTGCATGAGAATTCCATTTCTCTGCACTTCACCAACATCTGTTATTTTTTTACTTTTTCATAAAAGCCATTCTGATTGGTATAAGATGATATCTCATTGTGGTTTTAATGTGCATTTCTCTGAAGGTTAGTGATGTTGAGCATTTTTTCATATGTTTGTTGGCTATTTTTAGTTTTTTAGGTTTTTTTTTTTTTTCAAATGTCTGTTCACATCCCTTGCCCACTTTTTAATAGGGCTATGACTGTGTGGTTTTACTTTGATGTTGTTGACTTGCTTGAGTACCTTGTAAATTCTGAATATTAGTCTCCTATTGGATGCATAGTTTTGGAAATGTTTTCTCCAATTCTGCAGGTTGTCTGTTCAATTTATTGATTATTTCTTCGGCCATGCAGAAGCTTTTTAGTTTAATTAAGCCCTATTTGCCTATTTTTGCTTTGGTTGCTTATACTCTTGAGATCTTAGTCATGAATTCTTTGCCTAAGTCAATGTCCAGAAGAGTTTTCACCCGGTTTTCTTTTAGTATTTTATAGTTTCAGGTCTAATGTTTAACTCTTTAATCCATCTTGAATTGACTTTTGCATATCATGAACAATAGGAGTCCAATTTTATTTTTCTGCATTTGGCAATCCAATTTTACCAGCACCATTTATTCAAAAGGCTGTCCTTTCCCCAGTACATGATTTTGTCAGCTTTGTCAAAGATCAGTTGTCTATAAATATGTGGCTTTATTTCTGGGTTCTTTGTTCTGTTTCATTAATCTATGTGTCTATTTTTATATCACTACCATGCTGTTTTTGTCACTATAGCATTGTCTAATTTGAAGTTAGGTAATGTGATGCCTCTAGCTTTTTTCTTTTTACTTAGGATTGCTTTGGCTAGTCAGGCTCTTTTGTGGTTTCATGTGAATTTTAGGATTTTTTTTTCTAATTCTGTGATAATGTTGGTATCTTGATAGGAATTGCATTGAATTTGGAGATTGCTTTGGGCTTTATGGTCATTTTAATAATATTAATTTTTTCAATCTATGAGCATGGGATGTTTTTCTATTTGTTGATGTCATCTATCATTTATTTCATCCATGTTTTTTAGTTTTCCTTGCAAAGATTTTTTAATTAAACATATCTTTAGTTAGATATATACCTAGATATTTTATTTTTTTGTTGCTATTGTGAATGAGATTGCCTTCTTAATTTGATTCTCAGCTTGATCATTATTGGTATATAGAAATGATACTAATTTTTGTACATTAATTTTTTATCATGAAACTTTCCTGAATTCATTTATCAAATTTAAAAGTTGAAATAGTCCTTTATTTGAAGAAGCATTTATTTAGTCAAAGGTAGGGGCTGTAGGTACAAATAAAATGTGTCCTGAGACATTTCTACACACATTTTGTTTTAATAGTAAAGTGACAGGAATGTCATCATTTTCTCAAGCCAAAATTAGGACTCATGCCTTGAAAATCTTGGCATACAATGAAACACAATACATGAAATTAGAAAAGCTATGGAAAATCCAATACATCGTGCATAGAATAAACACTGTTGTTTTCTCAAGGTAGCCTTTGCTGACCTAAGCTACACTATATTTTTCTCACTGTCAATACTCAGCTTCCTCTTTTTCTTTACAGAATACTACCACACTATTAATTTTAAAATGTAGTGTTTTAATTTGCATAACAGCAAGAATTACAGGTAGAATCTCTCATGTTAAACATAGTATATTTGACATATAACAGGTATTTATATATAACCTTTGATACATGAATGATTGATCATACAAATGTATGAATTAAAAAGCTGGCAGTCCTAGGTTCTAACTGTAACCTCTTTGCATACTTGAATGAGTGACTTTCCAGAACACTCTCCTTCACTATCTAAACGTATGCCTCAACTAACAGTGTTCTCGAGAGGATCAAGTGAAAAGACAATGCATGTATTTTTGTTCTACGTACATTTCAGGTTATATTGAAAATGCACTGTAAATTCTTTAAATTATTTCAGTTACATAATTTTACATCAAATGCTAACAATTGGAAATGTTTATACTATCATCTCTGAAAGAAACATTTTCATAGGCATATTTTATTTTAACATTTCTGTATTGTTTTATGCAGATTGTATGTGGTTTTGCTTTGAAACATTTTGTGTTTTCCCTTTAACTTCTTACTCCATATTTCTCTGATATAAAATATAAGTTTTTAAAGTTAAAATTGATCCATTAATTAAATTATAAATGTATTTGTTTAATATATTTGCCTCTTTTCTCATAGATTTTTATTAGGTAGTAGCAATGAGTATTCCCATGATTTGAATTAATTTAATTTAAGACTAAATTCAGTGCCCATTGTCCTGGGTTAACAACATTCCTTAGTACTGCGACCTAAGTAAATTCTGTATTTGTTGTTTATGTTTTGTTTATAATGTACTTATATTTAAAAAAAAAAAAAAACCTGTATTTTTGGATGTATTTTTAGAAAACCAGTGAGATTTACAGGAAACAAACCAAACAAAAAGACTTGTGGTGTAAGAAATTAGAAAATACAGTATATTTAAGATGGATCTGTTAGCTGGTCCCAGCTAAACTCAGTTCAAAATATGGGATAAAAGAGATTTTACTTTTAACTTCAAACAACTAGAGAATGATATGCAATATGCAATATATGCAGAACTAGTATTGAACCAAATACCTACCTGTTTCATAGAAAGGGCATTGCAGGCCATTTTCAAGAGCTCTTTTCTTCTGTAGTACTGACTGCCAAGTCCCATGTGACCTTATTTTGTCTGAAGTGTTCTTTTCACCACATTAGGAAAATCTTCATGGTTTCATGCTCTTTCCAAATTTCAAGAATTTGCCAGAATTTATGTGCTGTATTTCTGCAATTCCATACAGAATAATTCAAGTTTGTTAAAGGACAAAACAAAGCTGTATTCATATTTTTCATGTAGAATGTTTGTTTTATGGGAGTATCAAAAGGGATAAGAAAGTAAATTTTATTAAATTATTATAGCAAAGTAAGAAGCTTTTATATTTTGTTTTAGTCTACTAAGCCAAACTTTTGATCTATTCTCAACATAAATAGCTTATTTTTAATTGAATAAATTAATAATATTTAGGAAACGATTTTCTACAATGAACAGATAACAATTTGTTTTATGAATATAATTTGGAATTTCTATAGCATCTCCTCCAAAAAGTTAATGGTGATATTTCATTAAATTCATTAAATTTAAATATCTTATAATTAATTAAATTAGATTCTCTTGGAAAATTAGAAGTCAATAAAGTCAAATATTCAAAATGTACAAAATTTACAGAAAGTTTTCATTGAAACTTTTTATAACATATTTGCTTTATTGAACTTTAAAACATAATCTACAAAAATACTGAAGTTCATAAAATGCAAATTGATCTATCACTCCAATATAACTGTTTTTAACCTATTTGTCTTCTTTCTAATACTTTTACAGAATAGTATTGGAGATTGTTTTTCTTTGTATATGTATAAAAATTACCCAAAGACATGCCTGAAATGGCAATCTGTAATTAGTCATTGTTCCTCCTCCTGCTCTAGCTCCTGTTCCTCTTTCTTCTTCTTTGTTTCTTTGTGATGCAGTCGATTGCACAGTCAGGCCAGAAGTATATTCTCAGGCAATTGCTGTTTCTCCAATCCATTCAGTCTTTCATTAACAATATTTTGAGCCATATTATTTGTCAGGCACTACTTTAGGGACTACAGATATTAGAGTGAGTAAGTTGTCCAGAATCCTTCCATTTATGAAGTTAACTTTCATGTCAATAAAAAAATAAAATAATGAACTTGGTTTAGCACATAACAACATGATTTCAGAGAATAATATAAAGAAAATAAAATTGAGTAAGAAGCTAGAATGTGGCACAGGTGAGGTGTGAGCATGTTCAAGAATGGTGAACAGCTTCAACTTGGATGCTTCAGGAAAGCTAGTTGGTAGAAGTGACAGATGAGCAGAAAAGTAAAAGGTGAAGAGAAGGAGCAGAATGTGTGTGAAGATGATTTTAGACAAAGTCCTAAAAATGGAAAGTAAAAAATCAAGAAGACTGCTGTGGCTCATCAGAAAGGGGAAATGTGCACATAGAGGAGGTCAAAAAGATGCAGGAGTTAAAATTAAGAGATAATCTTCCATCTAAAATGAAATTGATAGATGCTAAATTCTTCAGGAATACATTGAAGGATATAATGAAAACCATGTGGAGATAAACTGCTTATAATATGTGGATTCATTTTGATTACTAATTGAGTAGGGAGAAAGATGTGACCTTTTCCTTCAGCAGCTTAGTCTGATTCCTGTTCAACTCATACTTCATGTTCAAGATAACTATCCCTGAGCCAACAAAGAAAAACCATTTGATCTGTGTCCAAGAGTGAATACCAAAGGAATTTATCCTCTCTAATTTCACCTGAATTGTTTACAAGGAAATGCCATATTTGTCCCTGGTCCCTCCTCTTTCACTCATCCCAATGACTACATATGCCATTCACATTTTCACAAACTCCTACTTGGTCTCCAGGTCATTTTACCTCTGTGGATGATCTTTCAAACAAGAGAGAAAATAAAGCTACAAAATTTAGGTTTCTTTCCTCTGGGTTTAGAACAAGAAATTTCCCTCCTTTACTTTTCTTTCCAGGATCATCTCCATTTGCCTTCTGGATGCCATCCCACAATGCCTTATCTGAGAGTTTCATTCTTAGCTTAATGTCTCTCACATAGCATCTCTCTCTCTCTCTCTCTCTCTCTCTCTCGCTCTCCCTTCCTCCTTCTTTTCTTTCCTCATCTCCTTCCCTTTCTCTCTCATTTCCTTTCTTCCTCCTTACTTTCTACTCTATCTCATCCTCTGGTTTCTTCTCTACAGAGTACAAACTTATTTAAATCTTTCTCAGCATAAAAGACCACAAACAGTGAAAATCTTTCTGTTATTGCACTTTCCCCTAAACCTTCTCCCCTGTTTGCTTTTTCTTTTTGCTATGCAAATTCTTTAATATAATAGACCACCTTATCTGCCTTTATTTTCACAAACATGATTTACTTTTCAGCATGTATTATGAAGGTACTGGTTTCATCCTACTTCTTAACCATGTTCACCACATTTAAGACTTTTCCATATTCTTATGGAAGCATTTACAATATTTTGCTAAATCAGATGGCCTATGTTGCTTCTCATTCTTTTGACATTTGATGTGTATGTGATGTTGTTGACCATTCCTATTGGAAAATATTTTTATGCTTCACTTCTAAGAAATTTCTTGTCTCTCCCTGCCTTTTGAAATTATTCTTTTAATAGTTTCTCCTCCCCTACTTATAGCTTAAACATTTTGTTCTTCAGGGTCTTGTTGTTTTTTACTTCACAGGTACTTTATGTAATCAAACATAAAGCATGGCTCAAAATGATTTAATACTTTTAACCTCCTTTCACCTCTTTTAAAAATTCATATTATGTGGCCAGGCGTGGTGGCTCACTCCTGTAATCCCACCACTTTGGGAGGCCGAGGCAGGCAGATCACGAGGTCAGGAGATAGAGACCATCCTGGCCAACATGGTGAAACTCCATCTCTACTACAAAAATACAAAAATAAATCAGCTGGGTGTGTTGGTGGGCGCCTGTAATCCCCACTACTGGTCAGGCTGAGTCAGAAGAATCGCTTGAACCCGGGAGGCGGAGCTTGCAGTGAGCCGAGATCGAGCCACTGCACTCCAGCCTGGGCGACAGAGCCAGACTCCATCTCAAAAAATAAAATAAAATAAAATAAAATAAAATAAAATAAAAATTCATATTATGATTTGGCTGACAAAATTTATGCAGTCCCAAAGGTAGTAGCCTAAGTATCTTCATTCTCTCCTTTCCTTCGACACTTATACAAAATCAGAAACTAAATCAGCCCAATCAGTGCTTCTCAAACTCTCAAACAAACAAAAACAAATATAAAAACATGTTTTATTGTTTCTGAACCATGCCTTCCTTTCTGTTGCTGCCCTAATTCCAGCCTACTTTAATGGTCACATAACTTACAGTATGCTTTTTGCTCCCCTAATCTTGATCTGTATTTCTTTGTAAGTTCCTAATAAAAATATGTCTTTCCACTTTCATTTTTATAACAAAACAACAACCTCAACCATCTCTGACATTTCCTGCCAACTTCTTACACTACAATTCCCTTCAGAAATTCACTTCAAACACAGCCAGAACTACACATAACTCACAGATCCTTAAATATAGCACTTGCTTTTGTTGCATAAGCTGTTCCTATGGCCTGGAATGTCCTTTAACACCTTAACTATATAGCATAATCCTGGTTATCCTCAAGTCTTGGATCGCACGTCATCTTTTCTGCCAAGTCCTATGTGAACATTACAGGCTTACTTAGCTTTCAAGTATAATGAAAAAAAATATGAGGTTTGGAGTAACTCAGTTTGAATTCTATCACCTGATAGTCAAGAACCATATTTCAATTTTCTAAAGTTCTCTCATCCTCAATTGTTTCTTCTAAATCATCGAAATAATCATATTGATATTACGAGATGTATTGATGATTCAGTGAAATACGTGCGGATTATATTGTGGTCTGTGTAGTTCTTAGCACATAGAAAGTAGCTAGTATAATAGTATATAATTTCTGCTCTCATTTATAATTTATTATACTTTTTCTAACAATTATAATTGAATTATTAATTTACCTTCTACCTTCTTAACAATCTGCTCTATTATCTTTTAATTTCTGGGTATTGTACTGGGATAGGAACAAATAGATGCTCAGTATATGTTTGATGAATTCAGGAAGACAACTTTCTTGGAGGTAACAGTGGAAGGGACTCATCTGCCTCTCATCAATGCTCAATATTTATTTTTGCTTTTAGTAGGAATCTAATTTCCAATGGCTTTCAATATTTATTATATGGACATGTGAATTGAGGTTTTGAATAAAAAATTATGCTATTTAGGAAAAGCTGAAGTGACTGTCCATTCTAGGGCTTGCCTTCGTCATGAAGGCGAAACAACAAAACAATCTGCGTTAAGCAAAATGTATCTTGTGTGCAGATCTCTGAAGGGCAAATAACTTAAACAGTCAATCACTATATTCACTCCGAATCCTAAAAGAATGCTCTAGTTTCTCCAAAGCTTGTTAAACCAGAATCAACAAAATGACTGATTTGTCATTGAAGCACAGCACACAATTCAGAAAAAGATTTAAAAGACATCTCTAGTAGTTTAGCTCTGATTTCAGGGGCAATTTTTGACAATACTAATCTAGCACTAATATACTATCAGAGAAAAAAAATGTGTGCATTCTCTGTAGAGAAAAATAGTATACCTAAGATATGACCTAAAAATGGGCTTCCTCCTTTTTGTTCATTTTATTTTACTCTTGCAGAAAAGTTTTGCTCTAGGAATTTTTGATTTGTGGCAGCACATACTGAAGCACATAGAGGTCAAGCGAAATAAGAAAGATTCAATGAGATGTGGCAGGTTCGTCTTTTGCATTTATATTACTCATAAAAAAATTTAGACTATGATAACATATTTAATAGGGAGACTCCTGAATTAATGTGCTGTTTTCTAAGGGAAAATTAAAAAGTTGTTTTCTCCAAAACACAAAGAGAATAGATAATGATAAATTAACAATTTAAACTTGAATTTTTATATTCAGGAAGTGTATATTTAAAAAAAGATGGCCTTAAAATATGGTTATGCAATTTTGAGTCTATTTAAAAGGTCAAGACAAGACATAATTAATTGAGGGAAAAATTCATTTATGTGCTATAGACAGCTTTTAAACCAAAATGAATGTTAGCATCTTATATCCAAACTGCATTATAATGCATAAATGATAGCCCATTCAGTAGACTTGTCTTGATATTGCCTATTACAATGACCACTGAGACAAGAAATAAAATTATATTCATCCAAAGAGATAACCCAGGATTAAAGTGGAACATTTACTTTTTATCTAAATTCTGATCAGAAATGTATTGTTCTGTCCATGAGAATTCTTTTTTTTCAAGGAAGAATGCCTGTTATTTAAACAGACAAAATCCTTCCGGTATAAGTCTTGTAGCTTCTGGCTGGGTCTCATTTCTTAAAGTGTTGACAACAGACATATACAAAATCAAGAAAATAAGTAATTTGTGATTATAAGCAAAATCTAAATACCAGATTGGGCATTTAAGTTCTGTGTAGTACCTCTTGACTGATCAAATATGTCACGTTGATTACACAGTTAGTGACCTCTTGCTTTTCATATTTTTCTGTCAAAGCTGTGTATATGCGCGTGTGTGTATGTGTGTCGGAGAGACACACAAAAGAGACAAATCACAACATTTCCAATATACTTTGTCCAATTAAAAAGAACACAAAACAGTTACAATATAAGAAATTATTTACTTTTCTCATCTGGAAACAAATCTGAAATTGACAAGAGAGTGAGGTATGAATTTTATGATGGCTATTTCTGAGACAAGAAACAGATGGAAAGAAACTATTATAAGAGTCAGAGAATATTGCTAATGTGTTTCTGTTTTGCTTTCATTTCAAAAATGCAGCAAACAATGGACAGAAAAATAGAATTAGATTAGAAAGGGAAATATTCCATCAATTTGAAAAATTTCCAAGTACTGTTATAAAAGTGAATCCTTTTGCATTAGTGCCTCAGTTATCTGAGCATAACAAATTATAACTCTGAAGATCATGTACCTTGAGGTGCACAAATTTTTCTGCCTTTCACACCTACTTGGCTTATTGCCAGTAGAAAATCCACAACTGTTACTGACATTTATTTTAAAATGCTGCCTTGTCTGATTGCAGTCTTCTGCAGTCCGTGACTCAAACTTGAAGGTGGAAAGATCAAATTACCTTGCTTGTTTTTGTCTTCCTGAAGTCTTCATCTTCTGGCATAACATTTCAAATTCAGAAGCTATTTTATAACTGGGAAAGGTGAGAATCAAGGTAATCGCTCCCCTGGTATAACTATATTACAGTGTGTTCTGTATTATTTTAAAATTTGCTAATTATTTATCTCCCTCACTACACCATAAAGCTCCTTTAGAGAATGGGTTTTGTGATTTTATTTCCACAGCATTCATTAGTGTTTTGCACATAGGAAAATCTCTAATAGATATTTGCTGAAATAAACTGAACTAAGTAAAACACAAAGAATAAAGCTGCAATATGCCTATAACAAAAAGAAAAATGAGGCCTATTGATCTCACCCTTGATATTTTTCCTTTTAATTTCTGAAATCTTTGCAGATTATACAAATGTCCATTAGAAACTAAAATGTGTACTAAATTTAACTGAAATCTAAACAAAAATCATAGTATTTTCAATTATGATCCTAATGGATCTTTTATTTCATTCTATAGTTTCATAAAAAATATAATTTTTTACATGCACCTTCAGGCTAGAAACTTATTTCTTGTAGTACAAAAATCAAAATGATGTCACATAGAAGTGTGTGTGTATATGTATACACGTGTCCATGTGTTTGAGGCGTATAGATCTCAGAAAGACAAACAGACATAAACAAGATGTTAAAGATGTAAACTTTCATTATATATGTTTGTTACAGCAATATTGTAACAATGCTAAATTTTGGGATTGAAATATTAGAGTTAACTAAAATGACAGATTTCATTCCTTACAGCTTTCTTCTGTAAAAATAAAAACCAAAATAAAACAAATTTTTTTTTTAGGTTTTAGTCAGAGTACATAAGACACTGATTCTATAAATGCAGCAGAACAGAAAATGTATGAGTGTATGTAGGCTTTTCTTTTAAACTCTGGAAACATGGAAGGGGTCTAAAACCTCTCTGGCCACTTATGGTACACTGGTTTTCTTTTATTGTGACAGCATCTTTTCTAAAGTAAATGGATAAAGGAAGTAAGACAATTTTCTAATCAACCATCTGATTAACAAGTGTATGGGGTGTGTGTGTCTGCACATACACACTTGAAAAAGGACTGAATATTGAGTAGTACTTATATTTTTAAAAAAGTATTTTCTAGCATTTTATTTAGTGGACCCAAGGTATTTAAAAAATAAAATACTAAGAATTCGATGTTAATGAAGAAGATAAATTTTCAACTCTATCTCTTGAACATGAAATAATGTCTATCTAGAAAATGTTAGTTCATCATTTAACAGAACTCAAATTTATTTCTAATTCATCTAATATAAGAAAAGCACTATTGTTTTTCATTTGCTCTGGATTCCTATTATTTACATTAGTCATGAAAAAAGTATTGCTTCATTTGGTGTGGAGTAATTGCTAAAAAGCCTTTGCAGTTATTCTACAGCATTAAATGTTATGTTTTATATGAAAGGTTTTTTTTTTTTTTTTTTTTTTTTTAAGGCTAATTTACTATTTCCATCTATTGCTGCAACAAATAGTCACAAAACATTTTGCAGCATTCTGGCACCTGCACAAGGCTGTGACTTATGAATATGCTAATGAGACTGCATCCCGAACTGGCAAAAATTCAGGACTTTCACACAGTTACAGTTCTGGCAGCCCTCAGTGCTATGATACTAAGCCTGACAAATAATATTTAGGTTAATTAATACCAGGTATAGCTTTTTGCATTTGCAATGCAAAAAGCTTTTAACTTACTTTTAACACAGCAACTCTTTTAACTATTTGGAATCAAGATATTTTACTTACTGTAATGATTTTCCTATTAATATTGTTGGAATACTTTACATACATTTTAACAGTTATTTTGTATCACTAATGCTGCTAAATCTTGGAAAGATTATTTTTTCTACAAAACTTGTCGTACAAATAATGCCTAGAATGACTTTATTTTTTTGTTTTAAAACAACGTTGGATGCCAGAAGCTATTTCCTCAAATATTTTCAGAAAAGATCCTATTAATTTACCTAATGTTTGATAACATGGCTTTCTATTGCTGCAAATAGCTCAGCTTTCAAAGCATTGCTTTCCCCCAATAATATAGTAAGGCCTGAGGTTTTCAGTTTCTGTAGGACAAAAATCTTGTAAATCTCTTAACTATTCTTAACTATTTGTTCAGTGTTGGAAGCTTCTTACAAATGTAAAAGCATGTAAATATTAAGTTACCATAAAGAGTTACTTGTCTCTAATGACTTATTTAAGATGGTTTCAGCAAAAGCAAAGCTGGGACGAAATAAAAAAGATCTACTTAGAGCCAAATCTTATTAAACCCAGAGCTTTATACTTCACCATGTGGAATTCCTTAGCAAACTTAGGAGCTCTTTGTTTTTTGTTTGTTTTATTTGTTTTGTTATTCATAATTTTGCACATATTTATTCTTAAAATGTATTTCTTTGCCCATTTCAATGTCTAAAAAAGCCAGTTCCCTCCAGGCACAAAAGAAAATATGTCACAGGATCCTTCAGGTGTTGCTTTTATAGTCGGGAACCTCTGTGGCCAGTGGCGCCTTTGCCCAAGTTTTGCTCACTGGGTTCGTTCTGCCCGCTCAGCCTAGCAGGCTGTGCTCAGCTCATGCTACTGGCCTGGATCTCACGCCTGCCGAAGGTGAGCCTGGGGCAGAGTGACAAGGGCTGCATAAGCGAGGGAGTGCAGAGTCTGGCCACTGCGCACAGCCAGGCAAGCAGCTGTGGTGGGGCAGGCAGCTCCAGGTGCTGGCACAGGCATCGACTTCCTGCAAGGCTGCAGCTGGACCAAATGTCCCGCAAGTGGCTTCCACTGCAGGCACCAGGAAACACAGTGGTGCCTGGAAGCTTGGAGATGCCAGGAACCTCAGAGCCCCAAAGGGGATGTCACAGCCCTGGTTTGGGGAGATCCTAGGTCTAGGCTCCCTGAAGGGCCACAGCAATTCTCTCCTGCCTTCTCTCCTTGTTTCCCACAATGTGGAGAGAGGGGGCATGTTTCAGCCATTTGTGTTACTAGCTCTTTCAGTCCCACCATTCCGTGGGTCTTGAGTTCTTGTCCCACATCTAGGAAGAATAAGGTACATGGATAATTGGAGACAGAGCAAGATGAAGAGGTGCTTTATTGAGCCACACTATAGCTCTCAGGAGACCTGAAGTGGCCAGCTTCTTTCTGCAGGCAGGTATCCTGACAACTACAACTCTCAGCAGAGACGAGACCCGGAGTGGGTAGCTCCTATCTGCAGCCACGTCGTCCTGACATCTGCCCAAGTCTGGCTGAGTCCAGGGTTTTTATGAACTCAGAAAGTACGTACTGATGGGTCCATGGATGGCCATGCACAGGTCTGGAAAAAGCACCATAAGTTCTCACTCCCGGCACAGACTCCACCAGGAACAGACAGCTTGGCCGCTAGGTTTCAGCTTGTCTCTGGCTTGAAGGTAGGGCTTCACTGGGGACACACCCCTTTCCACCCAGAAGCCTGTCTGCCTCCTGCTGCCATCTACATACTGTTCACAGCATCTAGGCTGTTTGTGCCTAGGGGTACCTGCAGGCCCATACCAAGCGGCCCTCAGCACCCCCTCAGCCTCCCTCCTGTGCTCGTCAGCATCCAAAGTCTGGAGGGGGCCAAGGCAGCAGGGGGCTGGTGTGTCAGCACCACCATGAGCGTGCCCACACCCTGCCAGGTTGTGACAGTGGCTGGGCTTGGCCACAACTTTGTTCCAAAATCAGAGAGGGCCCCGAGAGCAGGGAGAGGCCAGGCAGCAAGAGCAAGCACTTCTGAGTTTGTGGGGGCAGGGGAGGCTTTCTAGGCCTCCCAGAGTGTAGGGATGCCCAGGCCCACGATGGCTGGGTAGCTGCAGCTGTACTTGGGAGGGCAGAGCTCCTGCCCAGGCAACTTGGAAGGGGGTGGGGCTCCCACCTCCCTGGCTCCCACCAGCTCACTTGCAGCCCCAGAGGCACTCCCCTGTGGCAGCCCGTGCCTTCACAGTGGCCGGTCCAGATGGGCCACCACTGCCATCAAATATATGAGCATGATAGATTTTTTTTACTCTAGTACACAGTCATTATTCTTGAGATTAGGAGTTTTTGACTTTTCTTTTCTTTCTTCCTTTCTTTTTTTTTAAAAATAACTGGGAATACCTCCAACTACTATTAGTAAGAGGGGGTCCCCAAGCTGTGACTCTCATGAGAGTCATGGGGCCGCAGCAGTGAAACTCTCAGAATCCCAAATGCAATACAGTTTAAAATTAACTGGAGGTGACTGGGACTCTGTCTTTTCTTAAGACTTCCTAGTCACTGCTTAACTGAGTGTTTCTGATATACTACATAACAAAAATAAAACACTCATACATTCTGAATAAAGCAATTTTATCATTATTCTGTTTCTGTGACAAGTCTGAAGTACACTTAGTAGGAAAGTTAAGGCCATGTTTCTGGGAGTGAGTCATGTACCTCAAAGCTGTACATAATGGCACATCCATTTCTGACTTATTATTTGGATGGTATTTCTTGTTGATGTAAAATAATAACAAAAAAAGATCATTAGAGATAATGAGTTAATTTGGGAGTGAGCCCTGCAATGTGGAATATAGTGTCACAGTCAACTACAGGCATATTCAGGGAGACAGGGGAAAATGAAGTTTTAAAAATTACATAAATTATTTTGTGTAATTTTGTATTTTAGATAAGATATTTAAGTTACGTAAATTATTTTGAAACAATTATCGTTAGCTACAAGAATCAATAACAAGGGTTGTGTCTGTACAAGGTTGAAGAGGTGGTTGCTGGGTGGATGTCATCACACAAGTATTTTTTGTGTAAAGTTGTGGTGGCCTTTATGCAAGGTTGTAGTTTTGCCAGTCTTTGTGATAGTTCTTGTTACCAAGCAATCATGTGTGATACCCTCCCTTTATGGCCTTCCCTGGCTCCATTTTGTCAGGGTTTGACACAAGGGACTTTGTTTTAATTTGGACATCTTTCACATTTCCCTCTTTTGAGCAAGTCCTTTCACTGGAAACACTGCTTATCAAACATCGTATGTTTAGGTTTTGATTGACTTTTGGTGCAGGGATGGACCTGTCCTGGTTGTTGTTCTGGTACCACATTGGAGGAAGACGATTGGCAACTATGAGTCAGTGTTAAGAGCTTTTCGTCCACATTTCAGCAATAAGGGGGATTTAAAGGGAGTAACTCTTAGGCTGATACTAGTTGGAATCCATTGTTAAGTATCAATTTTGTCTCTTCCTTAGGCATTGACTATCATCTCAAAGTCCTAGGACACCATTGTTCTGTTATGAGTTATAGTTCTGCAGAAATAGTTACAATATTTAGAAAGGAAAATACAAAGTAAAATTAATAGTAGTATAATAATGGAGCTTGTATAATTGTTGTTGTTGTTGTTGTTGTTGTTGTTACGGAGTCTCGCTCTGTCGCCTGGGCTGGAGTGTAGGGGCACTATCTCGGCTCACTGCAACCTCCACCTCCCAGGCTCAAGTGATTCTCCTGTCTCAGCCTCCTGAGTAGCTGGGCCTACAGGTGCCCACCATCAGCCTGGCTAATTTTTGTATTTTTAGTAGAGACGGGGTTTCACTGTGTTAGCAAGCATGGTCTTGATCTCCTGACCTCGTGATCCGCCCACCTCAGCCTCCCAAAGTGCTGGGATTACAGGCATGAGCCATGTATAATAGTTTTGAGCCATGAAGTTTGGCTTAAAGGCCACCTACTGAGTACATTACATTACCGTGGTGAGCTAGATGAGACCTGATGTAAGTTTGTGTCTTGTTTTCTTATCTTATGTTTTGGGGTCTCAATTTCTTCAGACAAATTTATCCAGATATATCATGTAGCATTAACAATAGTACATATGTTTCCTTATTTAACCAATATTTAGCCTACAGAACCTACTGATTGTAAAATTTTAACTACACCATTATTCTGCCAAGTAAAAATGGTAGGTATAAACAATGAAAATTTAATAGGGAAAGAACCTCATTAAAATGGAAATCTTGTTCCGTTGTTTTGGGGACAGTTTTCCACAACATGCAGCCATCAATTTCTCATTGTGGTTTTCAGTTTGAATGTCTCTGGTTATGGCATCTGTATGAAGCTTATTCCTTGAAATTTATAATAAATTGTCCAACTTCAGCTTAAGGTGCTTTAGAAAAGAGCAGTTTTGTTCTTGGTAATTACATAGAAAACAAGCATATGGAAAGAAACTAGAACTCATGATTTAGTCTGGTCTACAAGTAGAAAGTAAAAATGCAAAAAACAATGCACAGGGCTACAATCTTATAACAAGTATATTATAGTTTTCTTTATAAAATAATATGTTTCTCTACCTGATTTTTGCCCAAGATAATTGGTAAGACAAATTTGCTTGTAAAAGTTTAATTTTATCCAGTTTGACATGATTATTTACATAAGTGCAGCAATAATAATGATTGACTACATAAGTAATCTCAAATCGGACTCCAGAAAACCTCTCAAGGTGGAAAGCCAAACCAAGCGGACTTCAGATTTTGTCTGCAGGACCTGAAACAATTTAAATATAACATCCCAGTCAATACCTTGGTAATATAATCAAGATTTTCAATTAGACTTTATTACAAAATGAAACAGATTCCCATTGAACTTATGTAAGTAACCCTATTCACATAAAAATAAGAATATTTAGAAATAGTTTCAGAATTTTGGAAAGATCAAATAGGGAGAAAAAGTAAATATTTTTTAGTTTGTCCAGAAAAGGATACTTACCAAATTGCTGTAACTATAGATACCTTAAATCCGGGGGGCGGGGGGGAACCATTTAAGTAAAGAACCAGTAATGTTTTAAATAAATAGCCTGTAAAACTCGTAATTTAAAAAATAAGTTCATTTATTCTCACGTCATTATTTCTTGTCCTTTTGATCTTTGCAGTGTCACAAATTTATCCATTTTTAAAATAGTGATCTGGAAGTTCTTAGTTAATCCACTGATCTTCAAGTTATTAAAAACCTGCATTTAAGAGTAATGATTAGAAACATTTTTTCATGAATCTGACTATTGATGTCTTTAGAGAAGACTTAAAACAATAACTGTGGATGAAAAAGAGATAGAATAGCCATGCTTAAAAATCTGATAAGAGTTTATTATAATGATGCAATTAAAAATGAACTTCAATTATTTTTATTTCATACATTACTTTAAGGCAACAACATGCATCATGACTGATAGCATCACTCCAGGACCATCAGACTTTTATACATTTTACATAATCCTCAGAACATTTACATCAATAGCATATTTCTATACATAGAACTTAAAGAAAATTTAGCATCACTCTATCATTTGACAATGCTTCCCATACAATCCAACATGGTAAATGGGCCGTATTAGTTAATATCTAGGTGAGAAACATACCTTCGGAGTTCCAGGGGCCCAATTAGAGATTCCAAAAGTTAGTTTGCCATTAAGAAGACTTAATTTAGAACTTTGATTCTTAGGAAGCTTGTCAAATATGTCAAAATTTTAAGACACTTGATTAAAACAGCATCACAGGCCACTGTGAAATAATAACCAGCCATTTAACCAGAACGATAATTTAAAGACTTCAAAAACAAATACAGAAAGTTACATATATTTAAAAAGAATCTCAGACCCCTAACACAGATGACTTATTTTTGTCTAAGCAATCAAAGAGGCTTACTGAGGACAAGAAGCACAGAAAATAATCGTGATGAAACAAATCTTTGTTTTTGTAGGCCAGTTTTTAAATGATAAAGAAAAATGTCCTGCAGTGTGATTGCTTCTGTTTGTGGGAAGCCCATTTAGATATCCTGGAAGTCAAACCTGATGAAAAGGTACTTAAATTCAATCAAACACTGGAAGCATGTATGCCCAAAGTTTTAAATGTACACCATACTGTAGAAGAAATAAATAAGAAAACCAGTACCATGAGCAGCAGAATACATGAATCTTAGAAATAGCGAAGGCATGTGAAATTTCCTGGGCATGAAGAACAATTCAAACATACCCAAAAAAGCCAGTAGTACGGAATCAAGTTATACTGGAGGAAGACAGTGCTACCTTAGACCATCCACACAAATATTTTTAGCATCACGCCACAATAGCAGAGTCAGAACTGGGGAAAGAAAAAGCTACAGAAACTAATAAAAAAGTTAAGCAAAAAAGTCATTTTTCCAGCCAACGCCCCCCACAAAAAGGTATCTTTTCAAGGAGAGAAGGATGAAGAGCAGAAGGCAATGACACATGACCTGCAAATCAAGTGCAATGAAATACAGCAAAAGTTGAAGTTGTGAGATATAAATATCAAAAGCTTTAAAAGGAAAATTTTATTTTGAGAAAAAGAATTATTATTTTGAGTGAAGATAGCAATCGTAAGCTGATCAGGGTAATTAAATGAAAAATAAAATGGAATTAAGTGGAAAATGTAAAATATTAAAATGTTGAAGTTCAGAAGTTCAGGAGATGGGTGAAATTTTAAAGAAACAAATTTCAGAATTAAAAATTTAAAACCTCGGCCGGGCGCGGTGGCTCAAGCCTGTAATCCCAGCACTCTGGGAGGCCGAGGCGGGCGGATCACGAGGTCAGGAGATCAAGACCATCCTGGCTAACACGGTGAAACTCCGTCTCTACTAAAAAAATACAAAAAACTAGCCGGGCGAGGTGGCGGGCGCCTGTAGTCCCAGCTATTCGGGAGGCTGAGGCAGGAGAAGGGCGTAAACCCGGGAGGCGGAGCTTGCAGTGAGCTGAGATCCGGCCACTGCACTCCAGCCCGGGCGACAGAGCGAGACTCCATCTCAAAAAAAAAAAAAAAAGAAAAAGAAAAAAAAAAAAAGAAAAGAAAATTTAAAACCTCTTGCAAAATTATTTTAAATTAAGAGCAGATCAATTTTAAACATAGGGGACTAGATTCTGGTTTTGCATTATTGTACTTTGATATTAATAATTCTTAGGAAAACTTTCAAATAATTAGAGCCAACTTGATCACACATAAAATTCCTCTTATAAGATTCATATTTTATAAACCTTTTACAACTGTCTCAGACCTTTTACAACTTGCTCAAACCTTCTACATCTTGTTCAAACATTCTATGACTTGCTTAAGACATCAATTTTGCCCTATACTTTTTAAAAATAGAAAAACCAACCACTCTACCTTGGACAAAAATTTATCTTTTTCCTTATTATTGAGACTACTCAAAATTCTGTCTCAGACAAAAGTCACACCCTTTTTTCTTTTGGCTTTCCTGAACAAAAATACATTTTCATACTTACAACTTTCTTTGCATCTGTCTCCTACTTATTGGCTCCTTTTAGCTTTGTTTCTAATTTATTCTTAAATACATATTCTAAGATAACCTTTAAATAACCTCTAACTGTAGATAAAATCATTCCTTTTAAATAGAAAACATATTTTCATGTCATAAATATTTGTCACATGTATATATATTTTCATGTCATATATACACATATTTATATATGTGATATATATTCTCATGTCATATATACATATTTGGATATGTGTGTGTATACACACACACACATATACATACCACATACATACACACATATTTTTTAGCCAATAGCATATTTTACTTTTCTGATATACTTTGTATATATAATTATATGTATTAATTACAAATTGTAACTGTCAGTATATTTAATTTCTAACAAAAACTTAAGTAAGCAAGTTGCAACCTGTCACATTTCAACATTTTATGAAAACATATTTTGTAATTTCTAAAAATATGTGCTTTCTCACAGAATAAATTTTCAATGGGGAATAGAAGATAATTACCAACAGACCAAAGTGTTTTCCGTTTTTTTATATAAAATTTAAGAATCCAAAAGTAAATAAACTTGAATCTATGTTCAGCAATCAACATTTTAGTATTTTAACTTACTTGGAAATGACCTAGGCTCTCCATAAATATGTATTATTTAATTCAAAATAACATAAATTTAAGATCTCAAATTACATAAAAAGTTCATTTATAAATATTTATTCCATTTACACCTATTACTTTTTAATAATTATACATAAATCATTTATGAAAACTGAGATACTAGACAAAGCTAGTCATCATTTCAAGTTATTGCTCTCCTAACCATTTTTATAGCTTGTGAATATCAGATGTTAATGATCCAAGTAAGGGTAAAATAAAATATATGAGCATTTTGGCAATAACTCAGAAGATACAGCTGTTTACATGAAACCAACAATATTATATTAGTCTTATTTATCAGAAGTTACACAAAGATAATTTTGCTCTTAGGCTGAATGTACAGATTTATGACGTTAAATTCTCTAGGAGAGACATATATAACCTTGTCTGATCAGCAAACCCAGACAAAACATGTATGCTAACAACTCTGAAGACACCTTCATCTTTGTTTTTACCAACAAATGTAAAAAGAGTTTATTTACCAAAGATTTACTTGAGTCATGTGAACTAAAAGACATCTGGCTTACTCTATATTTTTAAAGTTTTAAGTATAATTAGCCTAAGTCCTCATTTATCACTGAGCCAATTTGAATAGAATTCTTTAAGAGATTTTACCATTGCAGACAGAAAATACATGTATAAACCACATAAACGTGTATATACACAAAGATCTTATACCTTTCATTTTAGATCTTTTGTCATGAGACAGTAAAATACAGTAATATAAACTCACTCTAACTTATAAAAGACAGTTTGATCCAAATTATATTTCCAACAAAATGGCACAAGTTAACGTCACCTGTTCATGTGGCTAAACCTCAAGATTTTTATTTGTCCTGTTAGGTAACTTAATGAAGGCTGTGGACCTAATTTGAAGTAAAGCAGTTTTCACAGCAGTTTAAAATAACCCTCTTTACTCTTTTCCTCTGCTTTTCTCTCTCAAGTCTGAAATGTTATATTTCAGTTAAAACTGCCTGGAATATAAACCTCTAAGTTGCTTTGAATTTAGTAACAGATTTGTCTTAATACAAGCAAAAAAGTCAGCAGATTCCAGATATTGCTGCACCATTCAGACTGCTTAACCCTATAGTTGCATTTTTGTGTTTTTGTTTGTTTTTCATTAATGGTAAGAGAAATAAGCTTGGGGAACTCAAAAGGTGCCCACAATGGCCACAAATTATCTTTAGTGTAATCTGTTCAGTGGTTTAAAAATGTATGTGAAGAAAAGCCAACATTTTGTATGGATATTAAGTTGAGGTCTCTGAAAGAAGCTTGTTTTTAGACAACTTAGCATGCCTTAGAATTTGAAGATTCCATTCTGTTTCTCATTAATCTTTCAAGAACAAAAACATCCTACAATTTATATCTAGAATTTCAGGGTTTGGGCAAAGCCCAAAGTGTACCTTGGCAAGTGTACCTGACACAGAATTTTTTTTTTTTAACCTGTAAGTTACCTTTGGTTGTTTGACCTGTGACCAGGTTTTTCCTTTTCATACTGCATTTTTCTGGAGACTGGCCAGTGCCCTAGTAGTAACTTTGCCTGTCCATACCCACTACATTCCAACACAGAATAGTTTACCCTCAAAAACAGAAGTTCCTCATAGATGGTGGTGATCACTCTAGTGGCCATCCCATATTCACCATTTAAAAAATAATTTTGCTCTGGAAAGAAGTTCAGAAACAAGCAAGGAAAAAAAAAATAAGAGCCAAATTATTTGCAGATGCGCATAAGCAAACCAAAATGATAGCCCAAAAAAGAGTACTCACAAAAACTTTAAAACAGGCATATAGAGCAAACAAAATATTAAACCAGGTGCGTAGAAAAAAAAAGCAAATGTGAATTTATCAGAAAACACAGGAGGTCGTCATAGACAGAACAAAATCTCTGTAAAAACCAGAGTATTATCCGGAAGATCAGTGTCCTTATACTAGAAAGGGCTTGCCAGAAAAGACGAAAAATCTTTTATGGTCCAAGAGGGATGCAGTGTCCTTTATTGAGGCAGCTTTTATCCCAACCAGATCCTGAATAAAGTCGAAAGAACTCACCAAAAGGAGGGAATTCAGCCTGAGAGAAGACTCCCCAGGTAAGAAAAGATGAGGCATGGAAACCAAGAGCTCAAACAGGCTTTAGTGGGTACTGCATGTAATTGCAGGTGTCACCCATCCTTTCAAGGTGAGCTCACTTTAGGTCACATTTCTTGACACCAATTTATGTCAACTTAAAATGAAAACAGAAAGAGTATTCAAAGGTAATGAGCTTATATGGGGGTCAGTACTGCAACGGGAAATGCAGTGCCATAGTAAACTATGGGCATATTTAAGGAGGAAGGGGAAGACAAAGGTTTTTGTTTTTGTTTTTTTCTTCTCCCCTCCCCTCCCCTCCCCTCCCCTTCCTTTCCTTTCCTTTCCTTTCTTTTTTGACAAAGTTTTACTCTTGTTGCCCAGGCTGGACTGTGGTGGTGTGATCTCGGCTCACTGCAAACTCCACCTCCCGGGTTCAAACGATTCTCCTGCCTTAGCCTCCTGAGTAGCTGGGATTACAGGCCCATACCACCACGCCCAGCTAATTTTTGTATTTTTAGTAGAGAGGGGGTTTCACCATATTGATCAGGTTGGTCTCGAACTCCTGACCTCATGATCCTCCCACCTCAGCCTCCCAAGACAAAAGTTTTTAAAGGTAAAATGAAGAGGATTACATAAGTTATTTTGAAGCAAATATCCTTAGCTACCAGAATCAATAATAAGGATGGTATCAGTCCAAGATTAGACAGGTAGTTGCTGGGCAGATGTTGTTGTAGAAGTACAACGTGTAATATTGTGCTCTGGCCTTTGTGCAAGGTTGCAGTGTTTGGCCATTTATTTTAATTATTTATTTATTTATTTATTGAGACGGAGTCTCGCTCTGTCGCCCAGGCTGGAGGGCAGTGGCACAATCTCAGCTCACTGCAAGCTCCACCTCCCATTGGCAGAATCTTTTGTTATCAGGAAATTATGCATGAGAACTTGCTCTTCATGGCGTTCCCTGACTCCATTTTGTCAGAGCTTGATACAATCAGCTTCATTTTGATTTTGACAAGTTTCACATTTTTATGACAACAATGTTTTTTACTGATAACTATTCTTTACTTATTTGCTGTACTCAACAAATGTATATTAAATAACTGCACCCTACTAAGATTATAGCTAGAAATTTAACAAGCGTTTCCAATCTTCTGAAAGGCCTCTCAACAGGACATTTAGTACCTGAGCAAGCATTCTAAGACCCGAGTTCTGTCCTGGAAACTTGTTGCATAAGGAATTTGCTCTTGGTGCCACATAATACAAAAGCCTAGGTGTATGGGTAACTTTCTTAGAAAATTGATTTTTACATAACTCACAGACATGGACATCAGTAATAACAAATCTGGAATTCCATGTGATAATACATTCTACCACAGGAGTAAGTTATATCTGAGATGACACTGGAAAAAGATAGTTGCTTGGTAACTATTGTTATGGGTTGAATTTCACCTCCCAAAAGATATGTCACAATTTTAACCCCTGGCATCTGTGTATGCGGCCTTCTTTGGACATATGGTATTTGTAGATGTAATTAATTTGAGCTCATACTGGAGTATGGGCCCTTAAACAAATAAGACAGTGGTCCCTATAAGACGAAGTGAGAGACAAGCACAGGGAGAACGGGTGTCCCCAAAGCAAATATTGAAGTGATGTAACTTCAAGTCAAGGAGCAGGGATTGACTACCAACACCTGAAGCAAGTGAGAGACAAAGATGGGTTCTACCCAGAGTCCCAAAGGAACTATGTCCTGCATAGGTCCTACATCTTGAGTTCAGACTTCTAGCCTCCAAAACTGGGATAGAAAAAAATATCTGCTGTTTTATACAGCCCAGTTTATGCTACTTTGTTAAAGCAGCCCTAGAAATGTAGTAAAATAAAAAGCTAATGTCCAGCCAGTATCCACTGATGAGATCATAGTCATATTTTAAAACTGGTTTCATTCAGACTGATTGTAGCTTACATTGGTTGATGCCCAAGTTATACTTGTTACAAGTTTTTTTGAAGATATCTCTTTGTGAACATGGAATCAGAATAAGAAAATGAAATTGTTGAAAAGTGCAATCATGCATGAACATGGAAGTCTACAGCTAAGGATCCTTCTTAGCACATGAAGGGCAATGCTGAATTTTTCTGTTAAGACTTTATATTTCAATATTTTAAATTTATCATATTTTCCCTCTACTTACTAATAGCTTATTTCTCTATTACATTTAATTGGATTTCTCTACTATCAGAATAACCCTTTGCTCTAGCCTATTTAATAAAGATTCTACAGTTAAATCTCAAGAGGTTAGTTTTATTTCCCTCATTGCCCTTGTGGGTGTCTCATCAGTGAAAGTAAAATAAGATACTATGTTAAGTGTGAAATCAACACAAACATGAAGATGTAGTGCTTTGCCTTTAAGAACTGTAGCTTCTTCACCAGTAAGCTTGATTTTGGTTCTAGCTTCTATAGGGCCAGTCTGAGGTGGACACAGTTGGTGGGTGAAGGGGCTTGGTTTCAGAGTTGAAGATACAATAGAGAGGGCTTAGAAGGCCACCAGGTACCACTTACAGACATTCATTCTAAACTTAGGACAATTCATTGTTTAGGCTTTTCTTCAGACAACAGGAAAGTAACCAAGGTGTATACCTAAGGTTTTATTAATCTTGACCAACCAAAGTCCACAAAGTTCAAAGTTTTATTACTGCTGTTTCACAGAATGTTAGGGATTGGCCATGATGTATAGTCCCTACCCTTTGAAGACATTAAAAGAGTAACGTGGTGACAGACTTTGGAAGTGAAGGATGCATAAAATGAGCATGTAACCCAATCTGAGGATGTCTAGAAAGCCACTTGATGAATGTAATATCTGAATTAAGCCTTAGAGATACGTGAGAGTGAGGTAGTGAAAAAAAATAAGAAAAGTATTTTAGATATATATGCAGGAGCGTACTAACTGACAACAAGATCATGGAGGATTTGCATGGCAATCTGGGAAGGTGGTTTTATCCTGTGGGTGTCTGGAAGCGATTAACGCATTTAAGCAGAGCAACGGCATGTTTTCACTTCCATTTCAAATAAAACATTTGAATGATGTTGAGAAAAACAGATTTAAAGACCAACAGCCGCAGGCATTAGGGAAAGTTAGGGAGCTATTGTGGAGACTCAGGAAAGACACTATAAACTGCTGAATTAGGACAGTAGTAAATGAGAAGGAAAGGATGATTTTTGAAAAGTGAAATTTTTGCTTTCTAAAGATTAAAGAACACATACATGTGTGTAAACGAAATGCATACTTTTTTGCATTCATTTATATATATACACACACATAATATTTGCTTTCTCAATACATGAAGGTATATATTAACTCTATTTTTGAGTGTTATAAAAATAGCAAAAAAATAAAATGTATACTAATGGAATTAATGACTACATAGTTTCTGAAAAGAAGAAGTTAAAGATAATAGATACATAGATATGTCACAAAATGTTTTTATTTTTAATATATACAAATTTTTGAGTGTTAAAAATATTTTAATTTTATAACATATTTTATAATTTATAATTTTATATAATTTATAATTTATGAGATACTTTTATAAGAAATTTAGTTTTATAAAATTTAGTAGTAATTACTAAATATTTATAAATGTGTACAAAATAAAAATGTGCTTAAAACTTAATGTTTATCTTTGACATATAGTTACTATAGGATTATAGATATATTTTCTTTTTAGGCAATCTACTTCATTTTATATGAGTTTTTGTTCAAGTTGCTGGTTTTAATGTTATCTTTTAGAAAATGTAGCATATGTAGAAAAAATAAATATTTACAGAATACAATTTTGTAGGACTCTCAATTAATTGGCTTAGGGAATGATGAAGAAGGAAGAGTCAAGATTTTGTCTTTCTTTTTTTCTCTAGTTTTAGTCCAAATTACTAAGGTGGCTTTTAGTGCCAGAATTCCAACAAGCAAAAAAATATATTTTTGCTTGATTTTTAGAGAAGAGAGAAATGGTGATTTTTTAATATATATTTATTACTTGATGTATCTCTAGCATATATATGGAGGGGAAGATTTCTGATGGTTGAAAGAACTGGGGCTATGAACAGGGACCTAACTGCCTGGAAAATAGTAGTCAATAATTATAACTTAAAATAATTTGTACCATAGATAGTTATGGTGATTCAGGAGTAGATGAATTCACTCATGGAGAAGGTAATGCTGAAAGGAGAAAAACAGACCCTGGAAAAAGTTTTCAGCTAAAAATAATAGACGTTAGAACCAAAGATTGCATGGAAATCTTCCAAATCAACAATGTCCTCATTTCCCAAAAACAAAATCTAAAATCCAGATGAAATATTTCATTCAAACTTCTCTAATTAATGGTTAATTAAAGGCGGAACAAAGATTATAAACGAGTACAATTCGGCAGATTTTCAGTTCATTTGTTTTTCTCTATCCTTCCAGAAGAACTTGATTAACAATTTTATGGAGTATTACCCCTTAAAAAATTCTTCCATATACACAATCACCTTTGAACTCCACAGCACATGGTAGGTATGAAGGGCAGATGGTGAGTTCAACTTTATAGCTAATATAAAGTGAAATAACTTTTACAAAGTTGTTTAGTAAAGCACAGAGCCAGAATTGGAATCAAGGTTTTCCAAAGCCAATTTGTGTACTTTTTCAGCATCACCAACAACATCTGAAAAGTAACCTTTACCATACTTTTATATCACTTGAGTCACATCTTTCCTCTCAGTCTTTGAAAGTGGAAAAGACTGTAATTTTTCTACTATGTACATGCTTATTTGAGTGCATTCTGGAGATAATAGCTTTTCTTCTACTTGAAATATATGAATATAACATAGTTTTTAATCATAAAATAACTAGATTCAATAAAATGTTACTTGTTTTCAAAAGAAAGTTAACAATATATGAAAAATTATATTTATATAATTGTAATTATAAAATAAATATTGTGTACATAATTATATTTATAAAATAAATATAAATGGATTTATAAAATAAATATTTTTTAAAATGGCAATATTTGTTTTTCACAATTAGAAATTCTATAATTGAAGACATGATAAAAAATAGTGTTCTTATGAATGCACATTTGATTCTTTAACCTTCTCCCTTTTTATTTTTATCCCATTTTGAATTTGCCCTTGTGAGGTTTGGCTAGTATCTTACCTACACTCAAGAGCCTGAAACTGTAAGTTCTGCATATTAAGGAGTGGGTTTTAGTCATTAATGAGTTGATAACATTAACTTATTTTGTGTGATACATATGATGCCACAGCTTCCTCATCATTTTCAAAGGATTAGTTTCTTAAAAGTCATTTTTTTGGCCCTTCTTTTTTTCATTAAACTTTCCAACTGCTGTGCAGTGACACAACAGGGTCTTTGTCAGCTGCTTAGAGGAGCTATTTGTTAATTGTTTTGCTTCAAGGACTGCCTCCTTTGTTGATGTTCTTCCACAGATCCAAAAAGTAGTTCAACAAAGAAGAAAACTTAAAAAAAATATGTAATTTTTATTCATTGGGTATTTTTTAACAGAGAGGAAACATTTTCTAGTCGTGTTATTTAAAAACTTATTTTAATTACTTGAGAAGTGAAGGTTAATCCATTATGGCTTTTCATTGGCAACAGAAAGAAAAAGGCACTTAACAAATAGAAACATTATAAGAATAGAAATGAGTAGGCATCTCGAGTTGGTGAAATGGTAGCATTAGATATGAGGCAAAACGTATTATGAAATTTGCTATTGCAAAGACAAGATACAGAGAATTTCCATTGTGATTTCAGATAATATAAAGTGAGAAATGGGCTGCCATTTAACAGAAACCTAAAACTCGAAGGGATTTTAGATCGCATCTAAACCCATCTATCCCTTTCATAGGTGAGAAAATTGCAGCCCAGGGAAATGAAGTGATTGCCCAGCTTCTAGAGCAAGTGCCAATAGAGAACAGGGAGTAAATATATTATACCACTGTGGCTTGCCACCTGGCACTCATTACAAAGAACATTGCCTTCGCTTCCCCTATAGATTTTCATTCATTCAGAAATGAGCCGTTTTCCTCAAGCAATGCTATCTGCAGAGAGTTGTGAATTAAAGACTGATTTTAGAGACTTTTCAACTCATTTCTGTGTATGTAAGAATGAAATAGGTAAATTTTAAAAATAAATGTATTGTATTCAGTTTCTTATAGTTTATAGATCCCTGATGGATTGAGTCTTTACTATAATATACAATTTAGACTGTACCATTTGACCTTTCTTTATCATATTTTTTCCTTTCACTTTCTGCATCTCTGAATAAATAGATAAATTAATAAAAGATTAATATAAAGTAAATTTTAAAGAATTTTCTGTAAGTAGTAGTCAGTAGACTATGTTCTGTGAACAAAATCCAGTCTATTGCCTGTTTGTTTTTTAAACATATTTACTGTGTGGCCATTTACAGAATAAAAGTTTCCTGCCCTAAATCGACATGCAAGGACTATTTGCTAATAAATAAGGCAAGCATGTTTGTGAAATTGGATCAGACAGAGGAGTCCCAGATGTGTATGATAATTCAACTACTACCAAAATAAATGTTTGAAGATGAGAGAAAGTGGGTGGTCTAGAGTGTTTTTCATTGGATAATAATTATATTTTAAAATACTTACTTTGGTAGTATCTTCTTTTATAATTTAATTTTATTTCCATATTGATTCTTTAGATGATACAGAAGCATTAAAACGACTTATGTGATCCAACATGTTGAAAGATGCTCAGAAAAACACTTTTAGAATAAAAAGAAATGTTTCTTAACAAAATAAAGCAATTTATTGAAAACATAATTAACCTTGAATCTCAGCATTCTTTGAGTATATGACAAACATTTGTGCTTTGTGAAAATGTTTCTTTTTATATTCAATGTTGAAAGTTTTTTGCTTCCCTTAGGGCATTGCTGCAATAATGGATAGTAAGTACAGGATGTCTTCCTTATGTTTCTATGTTGATGTCAGCGTTCACTGCAAGAAGTGTCCACCATATGTGGGACAGTAACAAATATTATATAAGAATTCCTTTTTTTGTTGTTTTTGAGTCGGAGTTTCACTCTTGTTGCTCAGGCTGGAGTGCAATGGCGCGATCTTGATCTTGGCTCACGGCAACCTCCGCCTCCTGGGTTCAAGCGAGTCTCCTACCTTAGCCTCCCGAGTATCTGGGATTACAGGCATGTGCCACTACACCTAGCTAATTTTCTGTATGTTTAGTAGAGATGCAGTTTCTTCATGTTGGTCAGGCTTGTCTCAAACTCCTGACCTCAGGTGATCCACCCACCTCGGCCTCTCAAAGTGCTGGGATCACAGGCGTGGGTCACTGCAACCGGCCAAGAATTTCAAACTCTTTGATGTCTATATATGAAACGTCAGTGAAATCAACGGATACTTTGTTTGAAGCAGATATTTTATGATACATTTTTAGAGAATCAAATATACTAAAGGACTGTCAGATGCGGTAAATATTTGTTTGACATTTGTCTAATTTTATTCAACTCAGAATAAAAATATTCATGTGTAAGGATCTTATGATTTAAAAACTTGTTTATTATAGGTGAAGAAACATAGAACTAGTTTGGAAATAATCCCCATTTTCTATTATCCGGTTAACTTAATGTTGCATTCTAAAACTTAAGAAAAAACTCTTCCATGTACACAGAAGGAAAATACAATGGAGAATTCAGTTAGTGTTCTTACACATAGATGACAATAGAATATACAAATATTGAACAATGTTTTTTGATTGACATTTTCTGGAGCCTCAGGATTTCTGGAAATTTTATACGGAGTTAAACAAGAGCAATTTTTCAGGTTCATTTGCAGCTACTGCAATAAGACCTCATCCTCATGCAAGTCTGTTTTACATTAGATTCTGCATAAAATGTTATTGGACAGAAATCAAGGCTTTACTACCAATACATGTGTGAATGCCACCGCTATAGGTTAATGACCAAGATCATTCAATAAAGGAAATGGTAGTAACATCAGAGGTTACTGTTGGGTGGTCCCCTGACTTTTTCATCATAAGCAAACCTTTACTAAAATAGTTATATTGAACAGTATGAGAGATTAAGGTTTAGCCAAGATCTCAGAGACCCAGTCTGTTTAATAGTAATGTAATGAGTGAGGAACTATATTCATACTTCAGTGTAAATGCAATAATAATAATCACGAGGCCTTTATTAAAAAGACAAAAATAAAATTAGAAATCTTTGACATATTTGATGAGTCATAAACCAGATTATATATCCAACTTTTTCATTTTGTAAAGATATTATAATCTAAAGAATTTTCCTTATTACCAGCAGAACCAGGATGATACTAAAAGCCCATGACCACCTTTTATATGGTTTATACTAGAAAGCAGATTAGTTTAAGACCCCAGAAATCTAGCTTTGATGTGTAATACCTCTCTAACCTTGAGAAACTTAATTAAATTATCTAAGTGATAATTTAATTATCTGTATCATGATAATTCCTGAATATATAACAATGTTTTTGTAAAGATGGCATGAAATGCCCTACGAGTGATGTCACAGGTAAATATAAGTTAATCATATTAGAATAAGTTTAAACAACATGGAGTTGCCAATATGTTACTTTTTAAACCTAGAAATACAACAATTTCTTATAGTTTGACAATTATCATTAATACAATTATACCACAAATTAATACTATCATAAGGTTTTATTTTTGTCTTATATGCTGAAATTTTATTTACTTATATGCTTCTTTTCAGAATTCACCATTATTCCTGGTCCTAGTCAAGCTTTTATTTTCATCTTCATTTATATGCATATAAGTACATATATACATACAAATAATCATCTCACAGCATCCCATTCCTTACTCCTACTTACCTTACATCAAAAGCAACCATTTTAATACATTAGATGTATTTTCTTTTATTACTATATATCTCTGAAGTTTTAAAATAGCCATTATTCTATTGTAATGCTTTGCAAAATATTAAATTTACAATTTAACTCATTAGAATACAATGTACTTGAGATTACATTTTATTCTTGAAGAAAAAAATGATGTTTTGCTTCTCTAAAGTGTTTAGTAGGCATGGCAAGAGAATAGAATTAATCATATGAACTGGACTGGACATAACTATCACCAAACTGTGACTACAGCTGACATCCTTTAACACATTGCTTCAATTCTGCTAGGCCTACTGGCAGGCTGTAGTTTCTAAACATTTTCCTGGTTTCGTTGTTTTTTGATTCAAATACTGACACAAACACACATGATAGTGTGAGGATGCACACACTCTCATGAACACACACACTAACACAGAGGGAAAAAAGTAAAGAAAGGTTAAGATACAGAAAAGAACAACTGGCCTACTTTTTTTTTCAGACTGAAATATCTAGGTAACAGAATGAGCTGGCTGGTAATGAGAATTTTCCAATCCCAAGATTAATCATTGTCAGGACATCAGGTTCACTTTGAAAACTCCTGGAAACATTCAGGGCTTATCAAAATCAAAGCAAATAAAAAAACAGCCTAAATGGATATAAATGGAAGTAGGTCAAAATTTTTCCATTTTAATTTTAAGCCACAAATGAAAACAATTTAGTCTGTATTCCTTTTTAAACAATATGAAATATAAAATATTCTAAGAAACTATGATTGCTTATTTTCGCTAGAGTGTAGTGGAAACAATTTCCAGACTTAGCTTTGAATCTCAAATCAGCAGTTTAGTTGTTAAAAAAAAAAAAAAAAAAAAAAAACTTTCTGTACATCAGTTTCTATATACTTAACTATAAAATTATAATCTTATGAGAATATTCCACTGAACTAGTTTAAAAAAGAATAACAGGTTTTATGATTTTGAGCAGGAAAAATTGATGGTGATGCTGGGAAGAACGGGAAAGTTCCTCAGCAACTTGTAATATTGTCCTTTTTGTGGCCTGTTTGAATTCAATGGAAACATAGTATTGGGGTGAAGGAGCTCGAACCATTGAAGTCCTTCTGATTATAAAAAAGTAAAGAAAAAATATATGAGCAAGAAAATGATACCCATGAAGTAATTTGTGAATATTTTGCCTGTGACAAGGAAAAGTGTGACTTTTTTTTTAGTTTCCAAGTGTTTATATATATTTCTTTAATTTTTATTTTTTGTGGGGACACAGGTGTATGTTTACATAGTAGACGTATTTTTACATATACTTATGGTGTACATGAGATGTTTTAATACAGGCATACAGTGTGTAATAATCATATGATGGAGAATGGGGTATCCATTCTCAAACATTTATCCTTTGTGTTACAAACAATCCAGTTATATTCTTTTTGTCATTCTAAAATGTACAATTAAATTGTTATTGATGATAGTCACCTCTGTTGTGCTATCGAATAGGTCTTATTTATTCTTCAAACTATTTTTTTTATCCATTATCCATCCCCACCTTCCTCCCAATGACCCTTGAAGAAATAGTAAGATCCTACTGGGATGATTGTCTACTGATGAGTTAATATCGGAAAACTCAAGATAGTATGTGATAAATTAAACTTGTATTTATTACAATCTGTTTTTCATTGAATTTGCCTCTTCTTAGTCTTTGCTACATCAAGAGAGAAGTGTGGCAAGTTTAAATATTCCAACAAATCTTTTACCTGCCTAGGATTAAACTTCACTGATTTTACCAGTATTTCACTGTCCTTCATTCCCACTTAAACATTCTTTTCCTTCTTATCATGGTTAAATTCTCTGGTCAGGGTTTATAATTACCCGCTCCCCATCCCTTTATTTTTCCTCAATGCCCCTCAGCTTGTTTGTGTGGCAAAGCCATGACTTAGACTTAACCTAATTATCTATCTAGGCTATACTTGCTGACAGTGGCTGGAGGAAAAAAAAAATCACAGGACTGATGACAAGTCTTAATTTAAATTCTTATAAATGAACCTCATATTGTGTCTGAGTACAGAGCAGCAGTTATACTCTATTTCATGTACTTTCTCATTGTCCTAGGACATTATTTATAACCCTCTTCTCCTATTCTCAGTCTCAGTTAATGACCTTAAGTATTTCACTGAGAATGCAAATATATCCCCCATATTAACTCTTCTTAACAATATATACTTTGCATTCTCTCCTGCTGCTACAGATGGTCTGTCCTCATCCTTAAGGCTGATCCCTAACCCACACAGACAGACACATGCAACTCTGCATTAGATCCTATCACTTCTGGCCTACATAGAGACAGCAACACTTTTCTCTGTATTGCATCATCTGTTTTTTCTCTCTACTAGATAATTCCACTAGCATAAATATAGGGTGTAATTCCTTCCATCTTAGAAAACTTTCTCATGTTCCAGTTATCTCACTAACTACTACATTGGTTCCTTATTCCACTGCCAGAGCAACACCTTGAAAGAATTTTCTGTTACCCATTCCCTTTGACCTACACCATCTCCATTTCTGAAATCTACCTCAGTCAGATTTTTACTTCTATTTTTTTCCCCCAGAAACAGAATCTTGTTCTGCCGACCAGGCTGGAGTGCAGTGGCACAATCATAGCTCACTGCAGCCTCTGACCCCAGGGCTCAAGCCGGTCTCCTGCGTTAGACTTCCAAGTACCTGGGACCACAGGCATGCGTCACTTCACCCAGATAATTTTTCCTTTTTTATTTTCTATTTTTCTCCTGCTTTAATTTTTTTATTTTTTAGAGATAGATCTTTCTCTGTCATCCACACAGGAATGTACTGGTGTGATCAGGGCTCACTCAGGCATTGGGGTTGATGCTGCAGTGAGCCCTGATTGCACCACTACATTCCCACCTTGGTGACAGAGCAAGACCTGCTTGGTACAGGCAAGCAATCCTCCCACCCCAGTCTCCTGAGTAGCTGGGACTGCAGTCAGCCACCACCACACTCAGCTAATTTTTAAAATGTTTTGTCGAGGTGGGGTCTTATTATGTTGCCCAAGCTGGTCTCGATCTCCTGGACTCGAGTGATCCTCTTACCATGGTCTTTCCTCTTACCATGGTCTTCCGAAGTGCTGGACTTACAAGCATGAGCCACAGACACTAGCCTAATTTTTAATTTTTATGTTTTTTTGTAGAGACTTGCTATGATGTCCAGGTGGGCCTCAAACTCCTGGCTACAAGTGACCCTCCCACCTCTGCCTCCCAAAACGCTGGGATTATAGATGTGAGCCACTGCTCCTGGCCTTACTTTAATTTTTTTTTTTTTAAATGAATGATACTGCTTCTGTCAAGGTCATGAATGACATCCATATTGTGAAGTTATTTTGTCAATTCTTAATCCACTTTATGCTTAGCATTTCACGACCACTTGTATCTGCTAATCATTCTTCGTCTTTGAACAATCTTCTTCCTTTACCTTTGTGGACACTATGTTGATTTCTTCCCACCTCATTGTTTTTTCATTTTCTCATTACTCCTTTGTTGTTTCTTCATTTTTGTCCTGACATTTATTTTTACATCGCTATCCTTTTTTAAATTTGTGGTGAAAACACATGAGGTCTATCTAGCTTCTTAACAAATTTCAACTATAGAGTACATTGTTATTAACTATAGCCAGCATGCTGTCCATTAGGTCGATAGAGCTTGGCTTTCCATCTCTCTGACTGAAACTCTCTTCCCCTAGATAGCTGCAAGGCTTCCTCTCCTGCTGCTTTAAATGGTTCTTCGAGTGAGGTCAACTCTGAGCACGTTATTAAAAACTGACACCCTTAGTTAGGCTTACTTATATCCTTACCCTGATACATTTTTCATAGATTTGTTTACCTGATAAAATTTGTTTACCTGACTATATATACGATTCATTTCTTTATTGATGATATTTGCCAGCATTATTTTACTACCAGATTGTAAGCTGTGTGAAGACATGCATTTCCCTGTTCATTTGTTTTGCTTACCTCTACACTCTTCATACATAGGAGCAGGTATTCTGAAATAGTTGTTGACTGAATGAATAAAAGAATGAGATCACTTACTTCCTAAAATTAAGTAATAACACATATATGGCAATACATAACTTTTGGGCCCAGTGACTGGTACATTTTATATATATATATACACACACACACACACACACACTGATATATATATTTATATATATAACAAATGTCATCACTTTCCCTATTTTTTCATTAAATTTCCAAAATCACAAGGCCCATAGAAAGTTATAAAATGGAGAAATTTTTAAAAATTGCTGTCTACCAGTAGCTAAGTTATACAACAAAAATCATCCACAATCTAAGCTTAATTATGTTTGTTCTTCCTCATGCATATAGGATATCCAGCTGTTTTGCCCCCTTCCAGCAGCACCAATATCTTTTGCTTACTAAAGGAGGTGAGTTATATTTAACTGTTACATATTTTTAAAAAGTGGCCAGCTGATTGTTTTGGTTGCAATTTTAATAAATCAAATTTGTCAAGTACTTTAAATTGGCATTGTTAGAGGTGCATTTTTCATAGCTACAAATGAACTGTACCACTTGTTTTCTACAGTAAGTGACTTTGGGTATATAAAAAAGACTGAAACAATACTAAATCATATGCATATATTAACTGAAATTTTAGGGAGGAATTTTTACGAATAGCAAGGGACAGAATATATGAAAAATTAAGATATAGTATCTGTCAAAAGATACATCCACACTTATTAAGGGTCATAAAATGCAGTATGTTTTAATCTCTATGGAGGAGAGGAGCACTGTAATGCCTTCTGTAATTATTTTACTGCGGGGAGACAATAATTTCTTAGTTCTCTTGGTTGGCTATAGCAGAATACCATAAATTAGGTAGCTTGTAAACAAGGAAAAATTATTTCTGACAGTTGCAGAGGCTGGGAAGTCCAAAACCATGGCACTGGCAGATTTGGTGTCTAGTAAGGGCCTGTCCCGTGGTTGATAGATGAAGTCTCCTAGCTGTATCCTTACATGGTGAAAGGAGCCAGGCAGCAATCTGGATCCTCTCTTACAAGGGCACTAATCTCATTGAGAAGTGCTGTGCTCTTATGACCAATTCAGTTCCCACAGGCCCCATCTCCAATGTCATCACATTGGTAACTAGATTTCAGCATGCAGATTTTGGGGAGCACATTCAGATCAGAGCAATTTCAATGTGTGTGTGGGGTCAGTAGTCATTGATATAGTTTCCTACCTAATTTAAATTATTTAAAATTTTCCAATTGTAGAATTTTAATACTCTTTTTTTTGTAAGTTGGATTCCTGTTCTTAAAATGTCATTCAGTGACTTCCACTGGTTCCTAAAATTGGTTTAAAATACAAATTCTAGCCAGAACCATAATCAAAAATATTAAAAACTTAAAATAATGATTTGGAGAAAATGAACTAATTTATAAAACAATGTTCTACTCACAGCCAAAAGAAGCCCAGTCTTTTATTTTGTATTCTCTTTGCTGGCTCCAAGAAAATAAAATGGGCCTCAATTTTTAAAATGTTTTTATAACTAGGTGTTATTTAAATTTTATTTAATTGTCAAATTGTATTGTTTATTTAGTTCCAAAATAGTAGTACAAATATAAAAATCATGATGAGGAGCTACATAGACGTATAATCAATGTCTTCAGTTTTACATACATTGAATCTTTTTTTTTTTTTTTTTTTTTTTTTTTTGAGACGGAGTCTCGCTCTGTCACCCAGGCTGGAGTGCAGTGGCCGGATCTCAGCTCACTGCAAGCTCCGCCTCCCGGGTTCACGCCATTCTCCGGCCTCAGCCTCCCAAGTAGCTGGGACTACAGGCGCCCGCCACCTCGCCCGGCTAGTTTTTTTGTATTTAATAGAGACGGGGTTTCACCGTGTTAGCCAGGATGGTCTCGATCTCCTGACCTCGTGATCCGCCCGTCTCGGCCTCCCAAAGTGCTGGGATTACAGGCTTGAGCCACCGCGCCCGGCCACATACATTGAATCTTAATAAAGATGTGATGCATATAAATTTTGGGCCTTAGTGCTGCCTTTTGAGCAAATGTATTAGTGTTTGATTTGCCACTGTATCTGTTAAGGGCTAAACAACTATTAATTGAATGAGAAAATTAGTAGTGACTCTAAGAGGAAGGTTAAGGATTTATTTTTCAAGACATCCCCCCCTATTGTTATTAGGGCAAACAGTTCCTATAATTTGAATTTCAAAAGGTTTAGAAAACCTCCATTCCTGCCTATTTAATACCCAATTCACATCCCAGCAGGCAAATGATGTAATAGTTTCTTGTGTATCCTTTGTAGAACTATACATATTTAAACAAATATCCATTTACACACACATATACGGTAATTTACTTTAAAATTTTTAATCTTTTCTGTATTTTTACAAGAAAATAATACAGTGAACAATTTTATGCATTTTTCACATGAGAAACTATATATACATATGTGTGTATGTATGTGTATATATATGTGTGTGTTTGTGTGTGTGGGTATGTATATATAAATTTATTTAGACATGAAATTGCTGGGTCCAAGAGAACGGCATTTATAATTTTATAATGTTGATAAAGATTTCTAAAAACTTTCCACAGAATATTTACTATATTCCATCTGCAGGGTATGAGAATGCTGGTTTATTCATAGCATTATTTGGGGGGCTTTAATAATAATTGGAATGCTGGGTACAATAAAATAAAATAGTCTATCTAAGTAGATTTGAGTAGATTACAGGGCTAGAAATATAAGGTAAAAGAGGAATCAAAGGAAAAATATTTTGCTTTTTTCCCCCTGAAAAATGGTAAACTTTTTGAAGTCAGGGATATGATTACACTTCAGAAGACATAGCAGTACACTACTGATTCAGTGTGAAAACAATGAATTTTAAACCAGATTATGGCATCACGTATATGTTGAGAGGTTAGGCAAATGCCAGAGTTACAGATGCACATTGACAACTTAATTACAGTCACCTGTATAATCTGACATTGGCTCTTGACAGCCCACACTAAGGACAGCAGAGAATTGCTGGTGAACTCAAGTCCCTGCAGTACCTGAAAAATTCACAGAAACTGTTAGAGCAGACCACCAGTAACTATTAGAGAAGTCCCTCCAAACTAAATTGATTGAACCAATGTAATGACAAACAACAAGTTATCTCTGATCAGCGGTCCCACTTAAAAGATTTTGAAAAGTGCAGCTTCTTAACTTTATTAGTTACATAAACCAGGAAACTTTTGAAATAGCACGTGTGTGTGTGTGTCTCTGTGTGTGTAATATTATTTTCTTTTTTGTCTAATGTTATTTTCATAGTGGTATTTTATTTCCTTCAAAAGAAGGAAAGAACTTTAATTGGCTACATTTAACTGTGTCTGAGGTCACTGTCCTGTTGCAGAGCTGTTGTTTTGCTAAAGGAAAAACCCCTTGTAGTGAGACATAATGTGACACCCATGTAGACACATAAGTAATTTGTAAAACACATGAGACAATGAAAAAACAATATAATTGCAAAATTTTATTATTATACTTGTATCTCAATTTAGCAACCGTATCAGTAATATTCATTTATATAGGGCATTAATTTTTGTTGGTTTTATGTTATTTGATATTATTAAAATTTGACTTTAATTCAGGCTTTTAATTCAGAGTTCTAGACTAAGAGAATAGAAAGATAAAATATGAAATAAAGTTAAGCATGTATAAATATGTATAAAAGTCCACTTTAAAACTATATTTATCAGTATAGTACACATGTCCTTTAATAAATTTTACCATTTGTTTTAGTATTGTTACATTCAAAGCCAAAAAATTATTTTCAGTTTTTATAGTTAATAAGAATTACTATTAATTAATTTTCATTGCCTAAAGGGTCCTAAATATATGTAATAGCCTATTTCTCCTCTTGTGTTCTCCTAGTTCCTCAATTTCAGTAAGAATTTCATCATTAGTAGCAGAATCTTATGGAAATAATGGTAAGAGCCATTATGAAATTTCAATAAGGTTATCTGAGTGAGTCATATTTAGTTCTATTTGCTGAAAATAAAAGAAATTTACTTGAGTTTTCATCATATCTAGGAAATGATGTACGGGAAGATTAAGTATATAACAATTTACAAAACTTTATCTTCTAGTCAGACACCATTCTAACCACTGTTTATTGTCATTTAATCCCACAATGAGCTTATAGGGCAGATATTTCTATTATTTATCTATATTTCACTGATAAGAAAATTGAACTACAGAAATGTTAAACAACTTCCCAAAGCTCTGATGCAAGCCTGTGATGGAGCTGGGACTTGAATCCAAGCAGTCTGGCTCCATGATGTCCTTGACCCATCAAGGTTAAGCACAACAAGCTTTCCTGTTCCACTTTTCTGAAATATGCTCTATCAGCGAGATATCTGAAGCACTTTATTCATGAAAGTTTCTTCTCTCATCTTAGTTTTAAAGTTCCTGTCAAATTTGCAAGGAAATTGTGTGTCTAAGCATGGTATTTTACTGTGATTACTTCTGATTATAGTGGCATACCAAAAAACATTTTTGATTTTAGTGGCAGTTGAGCATTGCTCAATTTTAAAAAGTAACTGAGTTAACCCAAATATTTTACACTAAAATGGTATGCTTCGCTTGAACAAAACAAAGCAAGCAAGACCAGGTTAATTTAAGCAAATTGTCACTAATGTCTCCTTTGTCTTTATAGTTTAGAGAAAATAAAATTTATGACCTATTCTACTAATAGCCTTTATTATCCATCAGAAGACTAACATCTTGATAAATTTTAAGTTTGTGATTTCTTTCTTTAATATTAAAAGTTAAACTTAAGTTAGACATTCCATTAGTAATATAACATTCTGACACTTAGAATACGAACACTCATATGAGAGAATGTCCATTGTATTTCATTCTAAATGATGTTCTTGAACATTATCTACAGCATTTCTCATAATCTAGAATACTTCAGTAGGAAATAGGTTCAAATATTCTAGAGTAAATTTGTTTAAAATTCTGTATACATATATATGTTAAACATATATATACATATATGTATTTGAGAGAATCCAGTTAGGCAGCAAATGACCTTTTACTATCTGAAAAATATTTAATTTAGAGATTTTTTTTTTTTTACTAATTTTCCAACATAAAAAATAAATCCTAAAAGAAAGTCTACCTACTTATTTATTTTGAACGTATTTCAGCATGTAAGATGTCTAAAATAAGCTAGAGAATATTAAAACAAATTTGTAGTTGGTTATCTAAAATTTAACTAATCAAGGCAATATATAATTGACCTAGGTCCTTTTGTTACTTAGTAAGATATGCATGGAACTTTGCACCTTCACATAAAACGTCATGTGTAGCAAAGCATACTGTGTCACATGCTGCTAAAATATTTTCCTTTACCATAGTTTTGTAAATGGAATTTTTAAAAGTTGACAAAAAGCCAACATCTAGCTTTCAGAGTTCTGCTGTATTTTTCAGAAAATAGTAAAAATAATAGCTAAGTCACTGAGGGACCTTTTCCAGACAGTGTTCTAAGGCAGAAATTCTGATAATAGAGGATTTTTGAAACAATCAATTTCACGTCATTGGCTTAAGTGACCAGGGCACAAGTTAATTATATTGTTTTCAGAGAGTTTTTATGTCTATCTGTGATAACCCAAATATTTGGTGAATCTAAATTTTAAAGAGCAGAACCTGGAAGACTAACATTAAATGACTTTTGCCTTCTTTATAAATTTGTCTAAGACAGATAGCACATATATATAGGCTCAATGCAGAAAGGTTTACTACCTAAGATTTTGATTAGGTCACTGGAAAAATTAGCCCCCTTTTTGAAAATAATTTGTTGGGAGACTAAGCTTTCAATTTCTTATTAGAAAGGAGTATTTTCAATAAAGTGATGAATGGTCAATATCTTTGTAATGTTTTCTCCTTGATTCCAGTTTTCCTTTTGATATATTATGTTACCAGGGGAGAGTTAACTCAGTGATGTAATCTAAAAGACCTTTCCTTTAGGCTTCTGTTTGGCATACAGAGAAGTGAAGAACAGGAATAAATCGAAAAAATAATAACAGTGAACAGCAGGAAAGTGTTGCAGTCAAAAAGATTAAAACAAAACAATCTGCAAAGTGAATTGTTCAATTTCATAATTGAAAACTGTATATCTATTTTTTAAACCTGAGGGACTGAGGAGATTAGATGTATTGGACATTTAAAATGTTAAGTGAATGTATCTGTATTCATCCACATAGTGATTTCCCTTAGTAACATAAGAAATTGTACTTATACTTTAAAGTGGCTTTTGAAAGTAGAAGGAAACTACGTTAGATTTTAATTGAAATTGATACAGACAAGAGGCCAGGAAATACTGGGTAGAAGAGGGTAGGATCCCTGGTGAGTTCTCCGCTCTCAAGCTGGGGCCCGCAGCCCTAAATGAGAGCTTCTCATACCTGTTTTCCCACCCAAATATTGCTTTTGGCCTGCCCTGCTCCTCTATCTTGTGCCCATATAAACCCCAGACCTCAGCTGGCAGAGGGCCAAGAGGCTGAATGTCAATAGGAGAAGAGGCAACTGAGTGTCGGAGACTGTGGATAGACTTGGCTTAATTTCAGATGGCATGACTTTGGAGAGGAGCCAACTGGAGATGGCTTGGCTTCAGGGGATGATTATCTTCCCATTTCATCCCCTTTCCAGCTCCCCATCCAAGTGAGAGCCACCTTCATCACTCAATAAAACCTCCACATTCCTCATCCCTCAAGTCCATGTGATTTGATTCTTCGTGGATGTCAGACAAGGACCAGGGTACCAAGAGGGCAGGGTGTAAAAGGCTGTCACCCAACTCACCACTAAGCTGGTTAACACTTAGTCATTTGCACATGGCAACTGCTAAAAGAGCATTAGTTGTAGCACACCCCTAGACACTACCATGGGGCCAGAGCCCAAAAGCCCTTGCCCCAGCCCTGGCACTCACTTGTCTGTGTGCTCTCCCTCCTGCAAAGGGTTTGAGTATGGTGGTGGAGTAAGCTGTTCACATCCCTGTCGCAAATCTAGCAAAGGGGTTCAGGGAACTCTCCCATCTCAAAATGGCACACAATTATCTCATGGAGAACATTCTGAGAAGAAAGTGATGAGATTCCTGTAGACTTCAAAAGCTATGAAAAAATATGCATCCATATGCAAAGTCAAAATTTCATGTTAATGTGAATTTCTTCATGTGGCCCACTACATGAAAGGTATCCTGTTCATAAAAGTCTTCACTATTTGTTCAACAAATAACTGTTGTTTTCTGTACTTGTGATTGCTTACTGTCTGACATAAGTGAAATTTTAAAGTAGCAATTATATTTGAATTATGTTTGCACTCTTGAAAAAATCATGAACGAAAATTTCTATTTATCTCAAGTTTTTTTTTTGATGTTATAACTATAGTTATTTTTAACAGAAACCCACTTTGTACTAAAATCTCAAGACAGTGATGTACCAACTGAGATTATTTAGCTTGGGGTGAAAAGAGTGAGACCTGCTTAAACAGATCGGCTATAGAATATAATTACATGTCCATGTTTGTTATTGATAATTAAAATTTTAACTGGAGATTAAAAAATGACAATTGGCTTGAAACATACATAAAAGTTTTGTACTTGGGCTGATAAAGGAATACATTTACTTGTCACCACATATTTGACTTTAGAAAACATCAAACATGGTATTACAGTATTAGGGAGACTTTTCAAAAATAGCTCCATAGAAGACTTTTGCTATATTTCTTTTAAAAATACAGTACCCTAAATAACTTGTCAATGTGTTTTCCTGGCTTAAATCTTTATTCTGTTTTAGAAAAATAATTCCAAACAGAATCTTCTCATTCCGTCTGACAATAGGTGTGTGTGTGTATGTGTGTGTGTGTGTGTGTGTGTAAAACTTTAGGATATTACTAATACTGTATTGCAAAAAAAAAAAAAAGAAATTAAAATTCCATATCCAATTGTTATAAAAAGTATCAATGCTCACTTAGATCTTGATTTTCCTAAATATTTTATTATCCTTTTTAAGTGGAAATGTGCTAGAAAATCATTCATTTCCGTGATTAGTCTAATTTCACTTATATTTATATACAACAACATACAGGAAAATACGTGCATGGCTTTTATCTGTTTGAAAATGGTTAATTTTTCTAACATCCATGTATGTCCAATTCTGAAATGACAGCTTCTCTTCTTGACCCTCAACTATGATGTAGCTCATTACATTAGCACCAAGAAAGCAGGCCATAAATTTCCACAGTGTGTTCAGGCACGTCTGTAGGCTTGACATTGCCTTCCTCATAGAATATCCATCATTCCAGAAATGTCCTGGGTGCCGAAGGGACAGACTGCAAAGAAATTACATTCCCAAAATAGCGTCACAGAATTTCTCACTGTTAAAATCAGTAGATGATACTGTTGTAATCAGTTGGATTTCTGCCTCATCATTAAACTCAAGTAGTTTCCTGCTTATGTCAGAAAGGATTTCATGCTTTAAAAACTGTGGAGAGTTTACTATGTTTACTTAGTTTATGAAAATGGGAGAAAAGGAAGAGCAGAGTAAAATTAATAGAAAATCTAAAACATGAACGGAAATATTTTTTACTTCATGCATTTTAGGAAATAATAAACTTTAATGAACTAAACGTAAGCAAGCACTTTCAGGACTGAAAATATATTATTTCTAAAGAATATGCTTGGAGTGAAGAACAGTCAGGACATTTTTTGTTGCAATACTTATACCAGAGCTTCTAACAGAGCTACAGATAATGTTTAAGGCATAGAGGGGAAAGAACATATTGAAAGGTACAAATTAACATGTTTTTTTCTGGCCTAAGAATGTTAAGTTCTCTGAGGAAATGAATGGGAAATAGAAACTATTTAAATGTAGAGCCTATTTAGAATATTAATGAAGGATGGAAATAATATTCTGTCACACATTCATCGATTTCAGCCAGCATCAATACAGTCTTATTGTTGGGGACGTAAAATGAACATGATATCTTGGAATTTCAGATCCTATATGTTTTTGGGGAGTTGGGGGGAAATGCAGAACAAAAAATGGACTGGAAAATCTGTCTCTTAATATTCAATTTACTGATTTTCTTAAAACAAGAAACACAACTGTTTGGGTAGATATCAGATACTTTTAAAACCCCTGATTCAATATTTTTTAAGTAATTAAAACATCATGCTACTCTTTCTGTAATTAAGATAGAAAAAAATTAATGTATTTCTTCAATTGATGATAACTGTATTATACAACATTAAGTGTTATATTCATATTTCAAAAAATGTGACCCTAAAAAATCAGATGCTAACATAAAGGAAAAGGTAAACCAATTCCTGTGGATTAGCAGTTCTGGTAGCCAGAATAGTAGACCCTTGCAAATGTGCAATATTCTTGCCCTGAAAATTTGTGAATGTTACCCAGTGTGGTAAAAGGAGTTTTGCTGACATAATTAATGTCATAGACCTTAAAATAGGGAAAGATGACCTGAATTATCCAGGTGCTGTTGATCTAATCACTGAATCTAATCTAATCTAGCCTCTAAATGCAGAGAATTTTGGGAGGCTGAGGTGGGTGGATCATGAGGTCAGGAGTTCAAGGCCAGCCTGGCCAAGATGGTGAAACCCCGTCTCTACTAAAAATACAAAAATTAGCCTGGCACGGTAGCAGGCACCTGTAATCCCAGCCACTCAGGAGGCTGAGGCAGGAGAATTGCTTGAACCCAGTGGGGAGTGGCGGAGGTTTCAGTGAGCCGAGATCATGCCACTGCACTCCAACCTGGGTGACAGAGTGAGACTCCATCTCAAAAAATAAAACAAACAAACAAAAACAAAAGCAGAGAATTTTCTACAGCTAGTTAAAGAACAAGATGGCATAGAGAGGCAGCAAAAGGGAAACTGGAGAGATTCAAAGTCTGAGAGGGAATCCACTTGCTGTTGCTGGAGACCACGGGTGAGAAGGGCCATTAAGAAGAATGTCACAAGCACCTAAAAGCATGAGAAGAAAAACACCCAAACTCTAGGAGGGAAGATTAACCCCCACAGCTGAGAGGCAGAAAAGAAATGAGAACCTCAGTTACAGGAACTGAATTCTTCCAACCAAGCAGAATGTATGTGGAAACTGGTTAATTCCCCAGAGCCTCCAGAAAGGGTGAGCAAAGCTTCACTGACACTGATTTTGGCTCTCTGAGACCCAGTGCAAAAAACTAGCAGAGTTTCATCCCTATTTCTGACCTACAGAAGTTAGATAATAAATGTGTGTTGTTTTAGGCCAAAAACAAACAAACAAACAAAACACCTGTGGTAATATGTTAAAGTGGTATAGAAATCACTCCCACAGAATTACTTCCTCTTAAGGCGTGAAAGTTAAATTAAAGATAAGTATATTCACAAACATATGTCATTAAATTAATTTGTAATCCAAACATGCATACAATATGTTTTTATATCCTTCTAGATGTGCAATTGGGGTAATATACAATATTTAAAACTGCATATCAGAAAACAGTAATGCTGCCTAGTGTTCACTTTGTTGTGTGGATCCATTCAAAGTGCCTAATGTAGAAAACTTAAAAGTAGAGTCAGATTTTATTAGAAATTGTTCCCTCCGGGACAAGCTCATATACAAATCTACTTGAAGTTGGTGCTATTAGCAGTGGAGCTCCTCAATTGACCTGACTTTTGTAAAAATTTAATTTTCTTGCCTCTTTCCAGCTGGAGATTTTAGCAATAATAAAGCAGCAAAAACTTACAGAAAAGCTATATAATGAATGTTTGACATCAGCTATGATTGCAAACGTATCCTCTTGTATAGGTAAACATATTCACTTGGGACAACTCAAATTCATTTAGGGCAATGTCTGTGACAACAGAAAATACAAACCATTATTAAAATTTCTGATTCTGTGTTATCCTGGGCAACATAATGAAATCCCATCTCTTAAAAAAAAATTAGCTGTATGTGGTGTCATATGACTATAGCCCCAGCTACTCAAGAGTCTGAGATGGGAGGATGGCTTGAGCCTGGGAGGTTGAGGCTGCAGTGACCTGTGATTGTGTCACTGCACTCTAGGTAACAGAGTGAGACCCTCCCTCAAAAAACAAAACAAAACCAAAAAAATGATGATTCTATTTCTGGAGAACTCCCTGGTCATTCACTGCTCATTATTTATTTAGATATCTTTTCTCTGCCCAAATGGTAGATAAATCCTATTTTAAAAACTCTGATAGTATTTCCACATAAATGCAAGTGAGTGTCTTGATGGAAATATAATAGATATTGATAGATTTTTATAGCATCATTGTATATTGCATATCATAAAATATAATTTGCAATTTAAAATTGAAAAATTAACAGAGGGGCAAATATTAGGGGCAAATAACCAAAATAAAGCATGTTTCAGTTTAGGATTAATGCTGTTATTTTAATTGTTAAGGAGAAGAATGCAGACGTTTTCTGTGCGTCATCAATATCTAAAACACTCAATCAACTATTATCTAAGTCTTTATGGAGTGCTCAAAATATAATAAGTAATTTAGAGTGTTCTGCCTTCTACATGTAAGATTTAAAAGAAACACTCCTTTGTTAGGCTATATTTGAGTTTATTTTTCAATATATTGAATTATATTCTAAGCAGCAATTGGTAAGTAGGAAAAGAAAATATTGTTTTAAAGTACTCTTTACTCATTTAAATGCCCAAACAAGAATTAATAAACTGCTACCATTTCTGGATATATATAAAAGCAGAAATCTTTCTCTATCTGCCTCATTGCTTATCACAAGTGTCTTGCTTTTTTGTGTTTTAGAATATTGCTAAGAGCATACAATCTTGCCATTGCAATTTCACACTAATTTTTTTCCATGTTCCCTATCTAGTTTCCTAGATTCCAAGGTCATGTCCTGGTACTCACTTTAGGCACTTATGGAACAGTAAACTGAAGTTAAATGTGTGTGTGTGTGTGTGTGTGTGTGTCTGTGTGTGTATGAATCTAAATTCCTTCTTTGACAATGTCAACAAAATAGCATATATAGTATTTTGAACTGGCAATTTTAAATATGAATGCATCTTTACCTGAAAGTAATGGGAGACAAGGACACAGTCAACTAAACAAAATATCTAAAGATTTAAAATGCAAAATATTTCTAAAAATACTATAAATAAAAAATAGTTTTCATGACCTGAAACAGTAAAATAAGAATGCTGCAAATTTTAGAGAATGCCCAATTATCTAGATGATTGCAATAATGTGACTATGTTAGCCCTTCTATGCATTATAGCTATAGCATTCTCATGGCCTGAAACAAAGTAATGAACCCCATATTTATTCATCCAAAATGTTACCTAAGTCTTGAATAGACTCTGAATCACTGAATTTGTAAAATGAAAAAAAAATCAAAATAATAATAATAATGATAATAAAACATTTTTCTAACACACACAAAAAAATAATAATAATGATAATAAAACATTTTTCTAACTCAATTTTGATGAGAAAATAATCAAAAGATAATGTTTAATTATAATCCCAGTATAGAAAACAAATAAGATGTCAGAAGTATTTTAAAGGCAAAAAGAGGTCAGGAAAGCCAACACATACCTGTCCTAAGTGATTTAATTGTTAAAATATGAATTAAGAGAAAAATAATTTGAAACTGTTGAAAATATGTCAATTACTAGATAAATTCTTTAAACTTTAGGAAGTATAGTATCTATCAAAATGATTATATTTCAAATAAAGCAAGTGATGAGACAATTACAGATATGTTGAGTACTAAACAAAATTTAATTCAGATATCTTAGTCCTAAGAATGATTAACTTATATTTATAAATATTAAATTTCAACACTTTGTATAGCTCAGCTCACATTTCTTAATTTCTCCTTGTATAATAGTGATGCCATGAAAAATATAGAAATACTTTAAAAATTACTTTTTACTAAAAATCACAAAAAAACAGAATAAAGAAAATTTGTCTATTAAAATATTTGCTGTTATGGCTTGTTTATACATACATGGCCTCTGTGTTGGTTGGTTTTATGTGTCAAATTGACAAGTGTTAGTTCTTAACTATTTAATCAAACACTAACCTAGGTGTTGCTATGAAGGTACATGTGGTTAACATCTATAATAAGTTAACTTTAAGTATAGGAGATAGCTCTCAATAATATGGGTGAGGATTACTTAATCATTTGATAGGCCTTAAGAGCAAAAACAGGGATGTTCCTGAGAAGAAGAAGAAATCTGCCTCAAGACCAGAACATCAACTACTGCTTGATTTTCCCGCCGTCCAGCCTGCAAATTGCAAACAAATTTCAGACTTGCCAGTCTTCGGAATAATGTGAGCAAATTCACTGAAATAAATCTCTTCATATATAGGTAGACATAGATAGCTAGGTAATGATATGTAGATAGATACATGACAGATGATAGATAGATAGATAGATAGATAGATAGATAGATAGATAGATAGATAGATAGATAGAGATATTTTATTGGTTTTATTTTTCTGGGGAAATCTGATTGCTACAGCCTCACAGAAAAAATGTGAATATTAGAGGCATTCAAAAAGTACTCCTTTTAACACTTATTTTAACAACTAGAATTTATAAAAACTCTCTTCCCATATTCAGATTTTTATGTTTTTTCTACTGCTTTATACCTCCAGTCTCTGATATAACGAATATTACTCTAACTGAAGACTTTCTCATAAGCTCCAGTTTTCATGGAGAGAAATTAAATGGGAAGATCACTAGAAGTAGAGCTGCAGTTTTAAACAAAATTTAAAGTAAATTAGTAAAGCTTTCAATAAAGTTAATCAAGATAACATGTCCATACCCAGAGAGAAAGAAACCCATCACATGTAATACTCAATGCTTAAAATAGTAATTTTTCTATTATTTGAAATAACTTTTTTACTCTTTGAATATTATAGTGAATGTCTTTTATTCTTCTATTTTTTCTTTCATCTTTTGCCCTCTTCTAAAAACAGATAACATTGAAAGATGAGAACAGTGGATTATTGTCAGGGATTTAAAATGAATTAGTTAACAGCAAATACTTGTCAGTTGATACATGAGGCTATAGTAATAAAACATTCCTTTTGATGCTTTGTGATTCATGTGAATCTATATGCCACATAATTAGGAACCCAAGTGAACAGCAGCTAAAATTGTCAATTTCAAGAAATTCCCAGAGTTTTCAAAGACACTTTGGAAAAAAAAAAATGGGTCAAATATGTATAGCACATAAAAATCAATGTTCAAATTTATGTGGTATACTTTGTTTATTTCTATAAGTACATAAACTTATTTTGAGGTCACATTAAAAATTAAGTTTAGGAATTAATTTAGAGAAAGGTAATTTAGTTGGGTTAGAAATCCAAGTAAGTGGCCAGCATGTCAAGTGTGAAGCCACAAAATAAGTTAGTCACTAGTTTATATAAATTTTGGTTTTAAGTAATTAATAATTTTAGAGGTGAGTTACAAAAATTTTAATGCAGGAATATTTTAATAACTAAAGCATAATTAATCCATCAACTAGGAGGAAATTTTCTCAAGATTTTCTATTTCTAGAAGTAAAAATTAATTTACAGCAGCCTATATTTTTAACTTTTTCTGAGGAACCACTTCCACATATTGGCACATATTTTGCACTTATTTACCCTTTACCCTATTGCATGGTAGAATATGACTTTCACAAAAACTTCATATTAGCAAATATAAATTAAATGATATTATTTATATGCAAATAAACAATCATGGTTTAGAAAATTAAAATCGTAAAGACAAAAGCCAACTTTTTTCTGATAAAATCTGAATTAAAAAGAAAATTTAATTTGTATTTTCTTTAGGTAACGCCATATTCTTTAAGAAATTAAAAATCAAATTCCCATATGACCTGACAATCGTTCTTCTAGATATATACCCAAAGGAGATAAAATCACCAACTTGTAAAAATACCTGCACTCCCATGTTCATTGTAGCATTGTTTACAATAGCCAAATATAGAAATAACATAAATGTCCACCTATAAATGAATGAATAAAGAAAATGTGAGCCGGGCACGGTGGCTCAAGCCTGTAATCCCAGCACTTTGGGAGGCTGAGACGGGTGGATCACGAGGTCAGGAGATCGAGAACATCCTGGCTAACACGGTGAAACCCCGTCTCTAATAAAAAATACAAAAAACTAGCCAGGCGAGGTGGCGGGCGCCTGTAGTCCCAGCTACTCGGGAGGCTGAGGCAGGAGAATGGCGTGAACCCGGGAGGCGGAGCTTGCAGTGAGCTGAGATCCGGCCACTGCACTCCAGCCTGGGCGACAGAGCCAGACTCGGTCTCAAAAAAAAAAAAAAAGAAAATGTGGTATGTGTGTGTGTATATATATACACACAATGGAATAACTATTCAGCCTTTAAAAAGAAGACCCTACATTTGCCACAAAATGGATAGACCTGGAGGACATTATGCTAAGTAAAATAAGCGAGAAAAAATATATTGCACAATCTCACTAATATGTAAAATAAGAACAAAAAAAGCTCAACTACACAGAGATACAGAATGAAATGAGAGAGAAGGGGCAAATGTAGGTCAAAGGATAAAAAAATAACAGATATATAGGATGAAAAAGTTTAGATATCTAATGCACGACTTAAGGACTAATGTTGATTTCAGTTAACAGATCAACGAGTTCATGAAAGCTGGGCAGTCAAGAAGGACTCAACATCACCAGAAGCTCCAGGAGAACGGGTCCTTTCACGAATATTCCTAAATTTTTAGTTATGAATTGGGAAGTGGAAGGTAATGGAGACTGTAGCACAGATAAAAGAAGCCACTAATTGAGTTTTGTAAATCCCAAGCCACTGATGGCAACCCTTACTTTCCCTTCCTCTCACATTACAGAGGGGAGAATATGGAAGTTGTCAGAATAGTTTTGGTTCTGACATGCTTTGTTACATCTGACATGTAAACAAAGATTAAATGTTCCCAGCATCAGCACCATGACTGGGTTATAGCCATGATTGTAGTAACATGGCTGAGATGGGCTCTGTGGGAAAATTCAAGGTCATTCCCCTTCCAGCCAAGGTCTCCCTCACTAATCAGCATCCAAATCCACAGAAAACCCTAATAAGGTTTTCAGAGAAGGGTACAATTATGGGTTTGATGGCAGAAAGTTGAGTGGGTTGTCATCTGGTGTTTTTAAAAATTGCCTCTGAGGAAAGGGATGGAACAGATGGAAAGAAAAAAAGATGCTCAAATTAAAAGTTAAGAGATTAGAGGAGTTAGTGCAGGGCAAGGCTGGTATCCCAAATGTAATCCGAGACATAAAAACATGATCAGTTTTCATTGCTTATGGACTTCCCTTGGTCCACTATTTACTGTATCATTAATAACAATTATTTCAACCCAGACAGGCGGTTTTGCTAGATGAATGGAGTGGAAGAGCAGAAGGGCAAATTATTTGAGTATGTTAGCAACCTGAGTCATTTAAGTGGTAATTATTAGAAAAAGGAGGGAGAATAAGAAAAGAGATGCAGAGAGTGAGACAGATTAGGGAACAAAAGAACAAAGTAAAAGTGAGATGAAAGAACAAACATGTTAGAGCTATATGGAGTCGCAATGGTGGGAAATTGTGATCAAATAGTATAAAACCCCAATCGATTATCTGAGAGATAAAAGATTTCCAGAGAATGTGGAGTTCTATTGATGTCAGTCCAAGTATTTGAGGTAAACTTGAGGGGGGTTTTCCTGTCACTTATCCCAGAGATTATCTTCAGTTGGTCTTCCCTTACATTATCCCCTTCTTCCCATATTGCTCCCCAGCTCTCATCTGCAGTGAACACTTCACATTCATCTTACCCCTCTATGGAATAGCATATAGAGTGAACAGTTTATGGTTCCGTTACCAGTGAATTCTGCTAAAAGGATGTCTAAATTCTATGAAAAGCAAATTTAGTATCAAAATAATTCCAGTGCTTCCTATGTTGACCATCTTAGGTAGTGTTGCATAATAATAGAAGCTTTATATTTCTACTTAATGAAACCATAAATGGTGGAACTACTGAGTGATTGAAATTTAGTAGTGAGAAAAATGTTGGTTTTCCTTACATTATGTTATCTATGGCTATGCTTTTATGATACAGCCCATACAACCATTAAGGCCTCTAAGAAATTTGAGGTTTCAGAATAATATAGCTCAGAATTGGCAAGTAAACAATACAAATGATGCCTAATTGGTAACTGCACTTTTTTCCAGCTGTAGGAAGAATTAACTGAAGAAGTCTTCTTGACATACTGTCTCAGTCATTATCATTTCGTCAACATTTGTACTTCAGCAGCATGCTATTTGTTATCTCTCTCTAGCCTTTTCCTTAGGAAGCCCAAAAGGATTCTGAATAATTATCTTTGGCTCTAGTACCACAAGCAAACGTTCAGAGATAAATTACATCCTAAGAGACAGGGAGGATCTGGTTTTACAACGCTCCCAAGCACGCTGGGCTTTCTGAAACCCAATGAATCCAAGACAGATGTCCTCAGAGACTTATGAAAGCAAAGGTGAGCACAGGCTTTCATCTTTTCCACAAAGTTTTCTGTTGGGTCTTTGTGAATCTGGAATTCACATTGTTAAAAGTGCATCGATTCTTCTTTCCATCATGACTGTCTGGCTGTGCTTTCTTGCCTCATATTTGATGTAAAACAAAGAGAGGTTTAGTGTACCTTGTTAGGCTATTTATCTTAAAAATATGAAACCATTCTACAAATGTCATAAAAATTCCTAACATCGTACAGTTTGTTATATTCTTTAAAAATACATTGATTCAGTATTATCCTTGTATGTCCATTCCAACATGTAAAATTGAGGAATTTTTAATTCACAAAGGGAAAAACCAGCTTCATATTTGGCCTATCAAAATTGTCAAATTTTGCAAGGATATTTAAATTCAATATAGTTTACATTATTAATAATTTTTTGTAATATTAGTTATATTGGAAGTAGATTTTCAGATAATTTTTTTTAATGACAGTAAAATTCTATCCATTTCCCATTTTAGGGCACTATATGTATTCTATTTGGTGATTCTCACATGTGACATAGGTGTGACACTAATTCAGCTAGTGCGATAGCTCATGAAATTTCAAATGTATAACAATTATTTGACATATTGAAGCAGAAATAATATTTTAAGCATATATTATATGTGAAAATGAGACAAATATTAAGTGATAATTTTTATTTCACAGGGAACACCTTCACCTTTTTTTTTTTTTTTTTAGTTCATGTCTTTTGTTAACTCATACAGTTACTTGTCTTCTGGCTTGTTGAAGCAATAAGTCAGACGTTTGCCACAATAATGTCTGTCAAAGTGGCTTGCCACAAACACCCCAGCACCACATTCATCAGACGGGCACTCTTGATGAAGGCGACTAATTTTGCCATTCTCATCCACCTGATAATATTTCAGGACAGCCAGCTTAACCTTCTTTCTCTTGTGCTTATTCTTCTTGGGAGTGATGTAAGACTTCTTCTTCCTTTTCTTAGCACCACGAAGTCTTAACACAAGATGAAGAGTAGACTCCTTTTGAATATTATAGTCAGACAAAGTCCATGCATCTTCCACTTGCTTGCCAGCAAAGATCCCTCTTTGCTGAGCAGGAGGAATTCCTTCCTTATCCTGGATCTCGGCCTTTACATTTTCTATCGTATCCGAGGGTTCAACATCAAGGGTGATGGTCTTCCCGTAAGGGTTTTCATGAAAATCTGCATTTTGGTGGCAGCTCCACCTGAGGTTGGGGAAAAGGAAGAGACGGGTTAGGTCAGGGATGACAAGAGAATGCGGCATAGGGCGCTGGCCCCAGAGCAGCCAAAGAGCAGACACTCATCCCACATTTTCTTTTAAATATGTTTTGCCAGACATGTTGACTTTATTAAAATATAGGCTATATGTAATTAAAATCATAACTAGTTTTCGCTTATGATGGTTGGCATCGTGAGTACGGCAGTCTTGAGAAGACTATTCAATGGTGTTTAACCACACTGTCTTCATTTAAAAATGTAAAAATATCATTAGGAAAATAATACTGTTATGACTGTAGTTTGGATCAAGAAAAATAAACCGGGAAAACTACATTGGAAACTGTTATTCTGTAAACCGTGAAAAGTTATTATGACAATTGTATGTCACATTCTAGCTCCAAGTTTCCTAAAAGACTGTCAGATTTTGTATTTTGTTCTCTTATTTGTTTTTATTGCCATGTTGTATAAGCAATTGCATGGGTGGCAGAAGTCAGCAGCATATATCGACAGTTTCTTTCCAGTGAGATTTCTAATGAATTCTTTTCCCCAAGACCTATTTAAGAGGCAAAGTAACAAGCACTTGAATCTGTTACTTTTAATCAAATGTGTTATAAAAGTTGCAAATATGAATGCAACATTTTATGTTTTTATCATGATGTAAATTCGAGATTAAATAGTATATTGTTATTGTTCTCTATGAACATATTATAGGAAGAATTTATGAAAACAGCACAGTCTTGTAAAAATCATTTTGAAAATATTTTATCTTTTAAATTTCATTGGAATAAAATAAGAGTTTTAGTCTATTTTCACTCTCCTATCCACTCTGGCTTCAATTTCTAAAAGGTAAAATGAACCAACTAGATTTTACCACTTCTGCCTCTGCAGGTTAGTCAACTCTCTGTTGTTTTCTTTGTTCCCACCTTCTACCCTCCACCTGCTACCCTACAAAGAGCACATCATGGCAGGTTTCATGAGCATTTTGCCCAAATACAAAGAGTAAGTGAGATTCAGTGTAACAAAAAATTGGGCAAACATGTAGTCTTCTCTACCTCTGCCCAACCTGAAAACCAGAACTATTTCTCTCATCAAGCCAGGAGGAGTCTCATTATTATATTATTTTAGCATTTCATTTATGTCACAATAATTGAGTATTGCCTTATCATAGCTTGGAAATTCAGGTCATTCCATTCTCTCTGTTTCTGATGGCCTGACATATGACATAAATTATAATAGAAATATCTACTGAAGGACACATTATTACATTTTGTTTATCAGGAAACTTTTCCTAATAAGAGTATGCTAAAATCATTTTCTCAAATATATTTTAAAAATATGAAGTCACTCATTTTATTTTAAATCCATTTATTATTCTAACAATAAGACATTATGTTATTGAAGATAATACTATAATGTTTACAACAAAATTGCTGTCACTTCCCCACTCCACTCCATGCTAGAGTCAACCACTGCAACACTATTTTTTGTTTTTTATTTTATTCTATTCCAAATAGCCCACTAACAAACATACTCTCTTATTTCATGATTCTTCAGTGGACAAAATAATCTATTGCTTTTTATGAAAAACTAACATTTTATGGAAAATTAGGATTTACTCAACCTAATATATAACCCCTCACTCCCACACCCAGACACACTTCTTTTCCCATCCTCATTGTTGCTATATCATTTTATCTTGTTTTTGTGAAATATTTGGGGTTTGTTATATCTATGAACATTTTGCTACTCTTCTATGGTTATATTTACTTTCTTATGTAGTATTTAATTGAGGGGCATTGTCATCTTAATCTCAAAGTTTTTAGTTTACTTTTCTTTCTATTTGAATTTATCCACAAAAGCACAAAAGACTTAAGCATTATATCTGTATACAGAGAATGGAATAAATTAATGTCAGCTTTGTTTTATTTTTTTTCCTAGAGATGGAGATGCTTCCCCCAAAATCCTTCTTCCTTTTGGTCTGTTCTGAATTGTTTTCTAGGCTTATTGCTCAGCTGTCAGCCTTAGAACTCTCTTTTATCTTAATGCTGGGAGTGTCCTATACCTTTCTTCTTTGGTGGATTCTTTCCCCACCCTAGTTTTACATCTTCTTTCTTGCTTTACTTCTCTCTTTTGTCAGATCACATTTATCTATAGTTCCTAGAAGTCTTTGGGAGGATTTTGTTTTTTTCAGAACTTGCATGTTAGAAGAAGGTTTTACTTTATCCTCACAGTTAACTAAAGTCTAGGTTAAAAATACATTAATATTTCCATCAGAATGTTGAAGACAGTGCTATATCGTCTTCTAACATTGTTGCCATATCAGATCTTTATATACGACCTATAAGCCTTCTCATTCATTCATACATAGACAAATATAAGGCATTAAGGAAATTCATTTTATTTTTTTCCTAGTCTGGTAGAGATTTGGGGATGTATCTCTGTTTTCATTTGTTTCAAAATATTTTTGATTTCTGCCTTAATTTCATTGTTTACCCAAAAGTCACTCAGGAGCAAGTTGTTTAGTTTCCAGGTCCTGTGTAATTTTGAGAGTTCCTCTTGCTATTGATTTCTAATTTTATTACACTGTGATCTGAGAAGATATTTGATATTATTTCATTGTTTTGAATTTATTGAGACTTGCTTTATGGCCAAGTGTTTGGTCAATTTTAGAGAATGTTCCATGCATAGATGAGAAAAATGTGTATTCTGGGGTTGCTGGGTGGAATGTTCTGTAGATGTCTATTAGCACCTTTTGGTCAAGAGTCCTAATTATGTCTGAGTTTCTTTGTTAGCTTTCTGCCTTGCTGATTTGTCTAGTGCAGTCAGTGGGGTGTGGAAATCCTCCACTATTATTGTATGGCAGTCTATTGCTTTTCTTAGATCTAGTGGGTATTTATTAATAATGACTTTCTATTTTTTTTTTTTTTGTTTTGTTTTCCATTTGTGTGATGTATCTTTTACTACCCTTTACTTTGAGCCTGTGGGTGTCTTTACTCGTTATATGGATCTGTTGTAAGCAGCAGATGGTTGGGTCTTTCTTTTTTTTTTTTTAATCCAATTTGCCAATCTGTATGTTTTAAATGGAGCATTTAAGCCATTTTCTTCAAGGTTAATATTGATATGTGAGGTTTTGTTTCTGATATAATGTGTTAGCTATTTGCTTCGTAGACTTAATTGTATAATTGCTTTATAGGATCTATGAACTTTGTTCTTACATGTGAGTATTGTCTTTTTTCCGGTAGTGAGTATTGTTCTTTTGTATCTATGTTTCAACTCCTTTGAGCATTTCTTATAGAAACAGTGTAGTGATAACAAATTTGCACTTGTTTGGGAAATACTTTATTTCTTCTTTATTTATGAAGCTTAGTTTGACAGAAAATGAAATCCTTGGCTGGCATTATTTTCTTTAAGAAAGCTGAAAGTAGGCCCCTCATTTCTTCTTGCTTGTAATGGTTCTACTGATAAGTCTGCTTTTAGTCTGATGAGATTTCCTTCATAGGTGATCTTGACCTTGGATAGTCTGATGACTATTTGCCTTCGTTATATTCACACTGTATAGTATTTCACAGATGTTCTCTGAATTTCTTGTATCTGGATGTCTATTTCCCTAGCAAGATCACAGAATTTCCCTGAATTAGTCTCTCAAATATGTTTTCTAAATTAATTGCTTTTTCTTTTTGTCCTTAGGAATGCTTATAAGTCTTAGGTTTCGTTTCTTCACATAGGCTTTATTCACTTTTTTCCCCGTTATTTATATCTGATTGGATTAATTCTAAAGACCGGTCTTTGGCAAGGTGTGGTTGCTCACGCCTGTAATCCCAGCACTTTGGGAGGCCGAGGCCAGCGGATCACAAGGGCAGAAGGTCGAGACCATCCTGGCTAACACGGTGAAACTCCCCCATCTCTACTAAAATTACAGAAAAAAAAAAAATTAGCCGGGCGTGATGGCAGGTGCCTGTAGTCCCAGCTACTCAGGAGGCTGAGGCAGGAGAATGGCGTGAACCCAGGAGGCGGAGCTTGCAGTGAGCCGAGATCATGCCACCGCACTCCAGCCTGGGTGACAGAGCGAGACTCTGTTCCAAAAAAAAAAAAGACTGCTCTTCTAGCTCTAACGTTCATTCTTGAACTTCCTTTAGTAATTTTTTTCACTTCTAGAAGTTCTGTTTGTTTTCTTTAAGAATATAGCTGTCATTCAGATACTAAATTATTATTTTTAAATTATTTTTGTGTTGTTTTCAGTTTATCCTGGATTTCACTGAGCTTTCTTACAATCCATATTTTGAATTCCCAATTGTTATTTCAGAATTTTCATCTTGGTTAGCATCCATTGCTAAAAAGCTCGTGTTATCCTGTGTTATTGTGTGTGTCACAACAGTCTTTGTTTTTTGAATTACCAGAGTTTTTATACTGATCTGTCTCATCTGAAGGAACTTTCATATCTTATTTTTAATATGAAAGAAGTCCCATTTCATGAAGATGGAATTTTTAATTTGTTTAAATTCTTTTTCCCCTTGAGGGTATGATTGTGGTCTATTTTGTATATGATCATTCGGTTTCGTTTCTGTATGCTTTCAGGGGACCAATTCACTATATAGGTACCTTAGGGATAGTTTTTGCATATATATATATATATATATATATATATATATATAGGCTTTTTAAAATGTTATTTGTTGTAGTGATATACTGGGTCTATGAGCCAACACACTATCTTCTGCAGGGGTGAGAATGTGGAGTTCTATAGGAAGCTTACCTCATACACTAGCACTTTGCCTTTCTGATAGCAGATTTTTTATTTGGTGATGCAGTTCAGTCTCTAGTCCAGTAGGTGTTGATTAAGAGTAAGACCTAGCTTATGGGCCAGTAGTCTGATAATGAGTGGAGGCAACAGCTCTGATGACATGGCAGGAGAAGTTTGTGTTGGATTGTTCTAAGGTCTCAGGGATAGATGTGGGTTGGAGGGCTGCACCTGTACCTCATCCTGGGCCAGCAGGAATGCAATCCACTTCCCTATTACACCCCTATGACAGGACTTATGACCTACATAAATGTAGACATTTTCATTTGATTCCTAGCTACAGTGCAACTGAGGTCCATTGAAACACACTTCTAGTGGCTACCGCTGGAATGGCCTTAGGGAAGAGCCTCTGTTCATAGCGGATAGCTCTGCAGGTTGTCCACCTTCTCTTTCCAGGATGCTGCTGCTCTGCATAGGAAAAAGGAGTTGGGTCCTGTCCTTCATGTAAGCCTGGGTGGGGTATCTTCCTTTCAGTGGGCGTATAGCTGCCACAAAAAGTGCTGGGAAAACTGTCTCCATTTGTGCTCATGCCAGCCCCCAGTGGGGAAAGTCTCTGCTGCATCCATAACAGTGGATAGGAGGAGCAGGAGATAATCCTCTCTTCACCTCTGCTCCTAAGTACCAGTGCCACCTCATTTAGCAATTGGCACTGCGGGCATGTTTCTTTTATCCCAAAGGAGGCTTTGATGGGCTGCACTACCACCTCTCCTAGGGGTGACCCATGTGTAGGATTAGGTCTTTAGGAACCCCACAGCTCCTCATGGTCCTTCAGGTTCCCTGTGCTTGCCAAAGTCAGAGCGAGTTGTGGGCTATGTTTGTGAAGGATATGGTGATGCTGCAACTCAAGACCTGAGTTCTCTGTGCAGGGCAGTGGCCTACAATGGGTGCACAATGGATCTCTGTTCACATCTGAGGGGAATGTGGGTGTACCAGAATGAACTGGCCATCCAGTGCTCTTTCTCCAGGAGGTTCCCAAATCTCCACCAACAGCATTGCCTGGTAACATGAGGCCAGAGGGCTCTCTAACAGTTTGGCAGTGAGCAGTTTGTTACAAGTGTGAAGGGAGTTGAGAAGCATCCCTGCCTACCCTTTCTGCACGACTTGAAGTTCTCTTGGGGTCAGTTATAGCCAGGTTCTTGCTGTATTTCTTTTCCATACCCCAGCCTCTATCTGTGGACTCTCTGACAGATCCTGGCTCTCTTTCCTCAGTTTTCAATTCAAATCATGACCATTCACCTGTAACTTTGGTCTTCTTTTGAGTAGAACTGGTATCTGATGTTCATATTCAGACATCTTGAAAAAAGTACATTAAGGAAATTTAAAATAACACACAGTTACAAGTGAATTAGTCAGACAATTCAAATAAAACTTTAAAATTAGGTTTAGCTTTACCAATGTGATGAATTTGTCAATTCCTCAGTTTTCTTCTTATGCAGAGAAAGCCATGCTAATTAGAGTTTGAAAATGAGCAATTTTCTCACCATTTTTACATATTTGCTTCCAAATCTGTGTTTGAAGGGCTGGTGGAGTAAAATGAAACTTGCAAAACTTGGCTTTACATCTATGTATTCTCATCATTGTATCAAAAGATGTTATATTAGAGGTTTCTTAACTATAACTGAAAGAAATTCTTTTCTATTAATACTAGATTTCAAGCAGAATCATAGTAGAGGCTATGGCTGCATTTCTGCATTTGTATCTTTAGATGTTAGCATAGGGCCTATAAAAATACTCTTTAAGTATTAAAAGAGTTATATATATGTATGTAGAGTAAATTATATATGCACTTACAAATGAAATATATATAATACATATTATTTTATATATATTCATATATATTATATATACTCATATATATTATATATTCATAAATATATAATATATATTCATAAAAATATATATTTATATGTGAATATATACATTTATATATGAATATATATACATTTATATATGAATATATATTTATATATACATTTATATATGAATATATATTTATATATACATTTATTTATATATATATAAAAATAAAGTAACTGAAAATCTGAGTAAAATAAGTCACCAGAAATAACAGCAGGACTTTTACAAAAGTCACTAGGGCTGAAGAACATTTCCAACATGAAAACACTAATTCTGAGGGCCGGGCATGGTGACTTATGCCTGTAATCCCAGTACTTTGGGAGGCCAAGGCTGCTAGATCACTTGAGGTCAGGAGTTTGAGACCAGCCTGGCCAACATGGTGAAATCCCACCTCTTCTAAAAATACAAAAATTAGCTGGGTGTGGTGTCAGATGCCTGTAATCCCAGCTACTCAGGAGGCTGAGGCAGGAGAATCACTTGAAACCAGGAAGCAGAGACTGCAGTGAACCGAGATTGTGCCCCTGCACTCCAGTCTGAGTGACAAAGAGCGACTCCGTCTCAAGAAAAAAAAAAAACTCTTTCTGACTCACACTGGTATTTGAAGAATGAATATTCAGTACAGTTTTATTTATTTATTTATTTATTTTCTACATTTCTTCCATTAACATTGTTGCAACATACCGTGTGGCACTGCTCAAACTTCAAACTGTTATTAAATTTGTCTTTATTCTGCCAGACTGAGATGATTGTGATCAATGTGAAGACTGTCCTAGCACAGTATGCAGATATTGAGAACTTGTGATATAGATAAAGATTTTGATCTTTCTGCAAATTAAAAGAATAAGGACATAAAAGAGCTCATCTAAGCCCAATTTTTTGGAAGCCTAGTTTGGGTCTATAACCTTCAATAATATCAGGCCCCAGTAGTTACATGAATTACCCTGATTTAGATCTTTAGAATTCAGGGATTAAACTTGGATAAAGCTTGCAGGTAAGACCTTATGGCTAATTTAAGCTAGGAATAATTACTAGATTATAATTATTGAGAGACCTTGAAAGTGGAAGAATACTGAATAAATGGCTTGATGATCAGAAGGCATAGGTAATTTTTCTTTTCAGTGAGGTTAGGAAGAAAAACATAGATTGAACTGATATTCTTCTTTAGTAAGACAGTCTTTTGCTTTTTAAGAACTGTAAAACTAATGCCATTGCCCACCAAATCTTTTAAAATATGTTTAACAAAAAATGACCACTTAAAACATCAATTTGATAAATAACAATTAAATGAGAAGAAAACAACAACAAAAACTATCATGCAATCAAAAAAAAAAAAAAAACCATTATCTGCCCAGAGGAAGTATATTATTCAACTGGCAATCATAAATAAGTCATAAGCCCTGAAGATTCTGGTCAGTCACTTATGTGATGTTTTTGAAGTACACATATTAGCTATTCTTTTCAGAAATATAATGTTAATTTGTTTGGAGAAAATATGTAATTAGAATGCTTGTAAATTTTTTAAAAATCAAGCACATTCCATGGTTTTGTGAAAAAGACGACTTAGACCAAAATAATTAAAATTGAAAGAAGTAAAGTAATTACTTTACTCCACAGGTAATCAATCACCAGATACGATTACAATTAAAAACTCTAGTATTAATGGACTATCTACACATTCATAAAAATATTTTGTGTTCAATCATTATAAAATAATCTTTACTACATTACCTTTACTTTAATTAAAAACAAAACAATTCTGGGCCGGGCGCGGTGGCTCAAGCCTGTAATCCCAGCACTTTGGGAGGCTGAGACGGGCGGATCACGAGGTCAGGAGATCGAGACCATCCTGGCTAACAGGGTGACACCCCGTCTCTATTAAGAAATACAAAAAACTAGCCGGGCGAGGTGGCGGGTGCCTGTAGTCCCAGCTACTCGGGAGGCTGAGGCAGGAGAATGGCGTGAACCCGGGAGGCGGAGCTTGCAGTGAGCTGAGATCCGGCCACTGCACTCCAGCCTGGGCGACAGAGCGAGACTCCGTCTCAAAAAAAAAAAAAAAACAAAACAAACAAACAAAAAAAAACAAAACAATTCTGTCTGAACTAAATTCCCAATATTTAATGAAATGTATGACAATGAATAAATTATGCAGGTTAACATACATGTGCAATTATTCATAAGCACTAATGATAGTATACAATATTACAAACCAATAGTAAACTAGAGGCTTATAAACATGTCTAGGACCATAACCAATGAATTTGCAAGTTGTTTTTGGATTAGTTGTCTTCAACTGCTTTAAACACTTTGTGTGAAAATTCATTCATTTATAGATAAGGTAGTTATTTTATAGTATAATCAAATCATCCTTACTAAAATATATAAAAATTAAAATATTAATTTTAAACCACTGGATGTACTCATCTGAGGTCAGTGCCCATGTAATACCCGGTTTAACTTTATTTGATATTTATTGAAAATGATATCTTTGTCTCTCACTACACTTTTCATCTTCACTCAATTTAATGCTTTGATTATGCTTACCAGAAATAACAATGATTATTTTGACTTTGGCATTACCAGCCCTCTGTTTCAATATGATAAAACTTCAAGTGATTTTAAAGCCTTACTAACTTGTTCCACATGCCTGGTCAAGGTTAGTTGCCAGCATAGTGAAAAAGCATGATTAAAGCTGTTTAATTCAAGTATACATTATTTTTCTGTTAAGTCTAATCTACATTCACTGAAATAAAATTTCATCAGTTTAAAGGGAGGTCTTAAATAATGTATGTGTAAGAAAGAAGATGGCATTTTTGAGGTTGAAATAACCAAGCTTAAAAACTGGGTGAAATACGATGTTGAGCATGGAAAACACACACACACACACACACAAGAACACACACAATAAAAAGGTAAAGGAAGGAGGAAAATCTAACACATTGCCTCATTCTGATTTCTAGATTCTGCCAAAGCATAAAGAGAGCTTGATTACTGTTCAAAGTAAGGAGAGAATGTGCGAGAATACAGGAAGTACAGGAAAGTGGATAATAGGAGATATGAGATTGCACACCAATCATTTGAATATGAATAGTGTTGATGAAGTTGGTTGATTTAATAAATATTAATACATTATACCTTAAAAGAGGACAGACAATAACTAATGGATTAAAATTCTGTTTTTCAAATAAGTTTGTTTAAATAATACTTAAATTAGTTATAGCTTACCTGTAAAGAAACTGCTTAAATTAAGTGTTTAACTTTATCAAAGGTATGCTTTTGGGAAATGGAAAGTTTATGTTCTACCTGAAGCTATAAATATGAGCTGAGTGTCATGGGCATGCCTGTAGTCCTACCTACTTGGGAGACTGAGGCAGGAGGATTATTTGAGCCCAGGGGTTCGAGACTTGCACCACTGCACTCCAGCCTGGGCGACAGAGTGGGACTCTCTCTCTAAAAACAAGCCATAAATATATTCTTTAGTTGGTTTAATAATTTGAACATTTGAACTAGATATTTGTATAAAGAGTCAAAAAATAATTTAATTAGGAATACTACATTTGAGATTTGGATATGTATTTTACTTGTTTATACATTGATATATCTAACGTTATTTATTTAGTTTTTTAATATTTTGGTTTTGATGGTGTGTGTGTGTGTTTGTGTGTGTGTGTGTTTGTGTGTATGTGTGCACGTGTGCCTTTCAGCCAATTTAACACCATTAAAACTACGCTGGCAAGAAGGAAAATCTCTGGGATGTAGGATGTGGTAAAGGGGTGGTTTGCTGGGTTGTTTGTGAATGTCATGTAGACACATGGCGTGGAGTCTAAAATATTTCACAGTGGCAGACATGTAAGTTATTTTTGCTTTTAAAAATGAGAAGTAGGTTGAAATACCACAGAAGAATATCAAGTTTGAGGTAGCTGGGAAGATTCCTAGTTCTTTGTTTGCATAGATGATTATATGTCTATGTTCCTGATGAGTTTTCTATCTCTGGGTAATAACTTTAGATTAAGCATTACATCTAGCCTAATTTGAAGGATTTTCTAGCACTGTATAATATAGTTCTTTGTTTGTAATAGGAAACTTAGTGCAATGTAAGATCCTCAGAAATTCTGCAAAGCTACTGCCATGTATAAGCATAAAGTAGACAGATATAGCTAAATGGCATTTTTGTGAACCATTTGTAATGCACTGCATTTTTTTCAATAAAACAAGAGTGCATTATCATAGCACAGATAAGCTTCAATGAACAGCGCTTGGTATAAAAGGGCACAAATGTAATGGTGCAGAAGTGGCAGAGAGTAAGGAATACCTGTGATGTCAGAGTAAGAGGTCCTTTTACTTCACAGGGACATAAGAGGCACGATTCTCAAGGATATACATTTTCAGTGAAGGAAAGGAGGTTAAAGATCTCTGTGAAAAATTCTGGATTTAGGGCAAACTGTTCATTGCAGAATAGTGGCTTCATAGGAAATCACCAGAAGGTTTGAGTGAGAGTAGGGCAGTAGAATTTGTGTTAGAAAAGGGGAATTAAGGAGAATTATGGTGTAGAGATGATACAAAACCAGTGGGATTTGCATTGAGTGGTACCAAAGGATATTAAGCATGGTATGGTAGTTTTAACATTGTCTTTGCTGTAATCCCAGCACTTTGGGAGGCCGAGACGGGCGGATCACGAGGTCAGGAGATCGAGACCATCCTGGCTAACACGGTGAAACCCCGTCTCTCCTAAAAAAATACAAAAAACTAGCCGGGCGAGGTGGTGGGCGCCTGTAGTCCCAGCTACTCGGGAGGCTGAGGCAGGAGAATGGCGTGAACCCGGGAGGCGGAGCTTGCAGTGAGCTGAGATCCGGCCACGGCACTCCAGCCTGGGCGATAGAGCGAGACTCCGTCTCAAAAAAAAAAAAAAAAAAAAAAAAAACCTTGTCTTTGATACAATTTATAGTCATCTGAATCAAAAATATTATTTTTCATTTTCTTGAATCTAAACTTCAGATGTATTGTGAGTGCCTATTCCTTCTTTTTAAATTGCTTTAGTGAGGTATAATCTAAATTCACCATTTGTAAGTATATTGCTCAAATAATATTTAGTAAATACACACAATTGCACAACTACTACCACAATCCAATTTTAGTTTTCTTCACACAAAAACATTCCTCATGCCTGTGTGAGGTCAATCCCTGCTCTTATGCCTGGCAACAGGAAACTGTAGATTCCCTTTCTATCTTTATAAATTTGTCTTCTCTGAACTCTAATATAAATGTTATCTGGCTTCTTTTGTGCCTGGTCTTTTTAACTAAGCATCATATTTTTGCTTATGCATAACATGAGCGTCCCATTAACAATGTAAAAGTGTTTCAATTTCTCCACACCCTTGCCAATACTTGATATTGTGACTCTTAATGATCATCACCATTCTAGTAGTGTATAGTAGTATTTCATTATTAGTATAATTTGCATTCCTTAAGGATATGCTTATTAGACACATGTATTTTCTCTGCTTGTGTTTCTGTATGGCATCTTGACTTCTGAGCAAAGGGCATGATTGAATAGCAAAACGAATTGGAAGTTAGAGATAATTTATCCCTGTGGAGAGATTTGGAGTCATCTTATCCTAGGCTTTTGGAAATAGAGCCCACTTCTTCCCCTACCTCAAAACTTGGCTTACATTATGGTGTGGTATCACATGAGGGATGTCATCTTACACTCCCAGAGAGTAAATTTGCTTACATTCCAGGGTAATTAGTAATGTTAATCTGTCTAAAAAAGAGGTTGAGAAAATAACAGGTAGCCCCAGTGAAGGTCAGAATCTTCTAAAGTTCACACTTCCTCACCTGTGCTGACAATTCTCAAGTTCATGCTTCTTCACCTGTGCTGACAAGTCCTGCAAAATTTGGGGCACAGGGAACTGCTACATGGTATTGCACTGGATATTATTTTGCTGTGGATAATAAACAGTATATGGCTGGGCTCAGTGGCTCATGCCTATAATCCCAGAACTTTGGGAGGCTGAGGTGGGTGGATTGCCTGAGCTCAGGAGTACTAGACCAGCCTGTGCAACATGGTGAAACCCTGTCTCTACTAAAATACAAAATTTAGCCAGGTGTGGCAGCGTGCACCTGCAATCAGGAGGCTGAGGCAAGAGAATCACTTGAACCCAGGAGGCAGAGGTTACAGTGAGCCAAGATCACATAACTGCCCTCCAGCTGGGGCAACAGAGGGAGACTCCATCTCTAAATAAATAAATAAATAAATAAATAAATAAATAAATAAATAACATTATATGTCTCTGACCCAGGTTCTTTTCTTCTGTCAGTATGTGAATATATACTCTACTTGGTTGCCTAGTTGCTTGCAAATAAGGTAAAATTTCAGACTCAGCATTCTCTGACTTAACAGAAGTAAGTATTAATATGGTTTGGCTGTGTCCCCAACCAAATCTCATCTTGAATTGTGCTCCCATAATTTCCACGTGTTGTGGGAGGGACCCGGTGGGAGATAAGTGAATCATGGGGCTGGTTTCCCCTATACTGTTCTCATAGTATTGAATAAGTCTCATGAGCTCTGATGGTTTTATCAGGGGTTTGCACTTTTGGGTCTTCCTGATTCTCTCTTTGCCTGCTGCCATCCACGTAAGCAGGGACTTACACCTCCTTGCCTTCCACCATGATTGTGAGGCTTCCCCAGCCACGTGGAACTGTAAGTCCAGTTAAACCTCTTTCTTTTGTAAATTGCCCAGTCTTGGGTATGTCTTTATTAGCAACGTGAAAACAGACAGATGCAAGTATCAAATAAATGTCAGCTCTTATGATGACTTTTTTAAAGAATGTAAATGACCATAAGCTACAAAATATAGAATCGTCAGGGAAATTAGAATTTTCTTTCTTGGAATTGTCTCTCAAGGATGCCATTTAGGATTCTACTCATGAGAATCTAAAAATGTCGAACTTATAGAACCAGAGAGTAAAATAATGATTTCCAGAGATTGGGGTTATGGAGATTGAAAAGATGTTCGTAAAAGGAACAAAATTTCAGTCACGCAAAATAAATAAGTTCAAGCAATGTATTGGCATTATGGCAACTGTAGTTAATCACAATATATTGCATACTTGAAAATTGTTTGAAGAGTAGATTTTACAGTTTTTTCACTACAAAAAAGTATGTGAGATCACATATATGAGAGTTAAGTAGCACAATTTAGCCATTCCACAAATGCGTAAGTATATCAAAACATAATAGTGTATATAACTATATGCAACTTATATTTGTCAATTAAAAAATAAAAATAAATAAATAAAATTGTATCAGATGAAGGAAAAGCATTTCTACATATTGACTATGTCTAGAATTGAATGAGTTTATTTTTTCCCTCAATGTTTTCAGATAGAAATAAATTTGAAACAAACATTCCTGAAATGTCTTTTTTTTCCTTTGCATTTTACTATGGTAGGAATATGTAACATAAGATCTACTCTCTCAAATTTTTAAGTGTACAATACGTGGTTGACAACAGGCAAAATGTTGTACAGCAGATCCCTAGAGCTTATTTTGCTTGCTTGGCTAAACCTTTATGCCCTGTGATTAGCTACTTTCCATATTCCCTTCTTCCTAGCTCCTGGTAACCACCATTCCATTCTTTGACTTTATACATTTGATGATTTTCGATATTCCCCTAAGTAAGTACAATCATGCAATATTTGTCTTTCTGTGACTGGGTTATACTGTTCTCCAAGTTCATCCATGTTGTCAAATATTGAAGGATTTCCTTCTTTTGTAGTATTCTATTTCATGTGTAAACCATCTATTCTTTATCTATTTATCTTTCAATGGACAGTTAGATTGTTTTTGCATGTTGGCTATTGTAAATAATGCTTCAGTGGACACGGAGTGGTAATATCTCTTTGAGATTCTGATTTCAACTCTTCTGAATGTATACTCAGAAGTGGGAATGGTGCATCACATGGTAGTTACATTTTTAATTTTGTGAGGAACCTTCATAACGTTTTCCATAACGGATGAAATATTTTACATTCTTACCAAGTGTGCAAGGGTTTCTTTTTTTGCCACATCCTTGTCAACAGTAGTCATTTTAATAGTTGTGAGGTGATAGCATTTTGCAGTTTCAATTTGCATTTTTTTGCATTTTCCTGATAATTAGTGATGTTGAGCATCTTTCCATATACTTGTTGGTCATTTGAATGTCTTCCTTGGAGAAATGTCTGTTCAAAGACTTCGCTTATTAAAACAAAAATTTTTTTTGCTATTTTAATCTTTTTGGTGTTATTGTAAATGAAATTATTTTCCTAATTTTCTTCTTGGTTTGTTATTAGTGTGAAAAAACACAATAGACTTTTGTATGTTAATTTTGTATCATGCAACTTTATTAAATTTTTTTATTTTAACAGTTTCTTGATGGGGTCTTTAGGATCATGTATATATATGATCATATCTGCAAATGAGGGCAATTTTACTTTTTTTGTGTGTGTGGTTTGGATGCCTTTTTTTCTTTCTCTACTACTCTAGCTGGGGTTTCCTGCACTATGTTGAATAGAAGTGGTGAAAGTGGGTATCTGTACCTTGTTCGTGATATCAGAGGAAAAGCTCTGTTTTTCATCACTGAGCATTGAAAAAGCTGTGAGGTTTTCATACATGGCCTTTGTTATGTTGAGGTAATTTCATTTTATTCCTGTTTTGTTGAGAGTTTCTTTTTTAAATCACAAAAGTTGTTGAATTTGTCAAATGCTTTTTCTGCATCTATTTAAATTACTCTGAGATTTTCATTCTGTGTATTGTTAATGTGGTATATCGCACTAATTGATTTTCATGTTGAAGCATGCTTGAATCCTAGAGATGAGTCCCACTTGGCTATGGCGTATGGTCCTCAATGGATTGTTAGATTGAATGTGCTAGGCTATTGCATCTAGATTCATTGAGGATTTTCATCTGCAGTTTTCTCTGTTTTGTTTGTCTGCCTTTGATGTCAGTGTAATGCTGGCCTCGTATAATCAGTTTGACAGTGTTCCCTCTTCATTTTTTTGGAAAAGTTGAAGAAAGATTGGTGTTATTTCTTCTTTAATTGTTTGATGGAACTTATTAGTGATGCTATCATGTACAGAACTTTTTTTTTATTTTTAGGAGGTTTTTGATGGCCTATTCATTCTCTACATTAATTATAGGCCTATGTAGGCTATTTATTTATGAATTATTCTTGGTGATTCGTATATTTCCAAGAATTTATTCACTTTTCCTAGGCTATACAAATCATTGGAGTATAATTGTTTATAGTAAGGTCTCATAATCCTTATTATTTCTGTGGCATCAATTGTAATGTCTTTTTAGGAGTATATATATATATACAACAGAAATTTATTTCTCTCAGCTCTGAAGGCTAAAATTCTGAGGTCAGAATGCCAGCACAGTCAGGTTCTGTGAAGGCTCTCTTCCAAGTTGCACACTGCTGACTTCTCATTGTATCCTGACATGGTGAAAGGAGATCCAGATAGCTCTCAAGGCTCTCCTTTGTTTTTTTTTTGTTTTGTTTTGTTTTTTGTTTTCTTTTTTACTTTTCAAATTATTATTATTGTTATTATTATCATTATTTGGTTACATGAATAAGTTATTTAGTGATGATTTCTGAGATTTTGGGGCACCCATCACTCAATCAGTATACACTGTACCCAATGTGTCTTTTATCCCTTACCCTTCTCTCACCCTTTTCCCTGAGTCCCCAAAGTCCATTGTGTCATTCTGTTGCCTTTGCATTCTTATAGCTGAGCTCCCAATAGTTGTAATGTCTTTTATTTCATTACTGATTTTATCTATTTCAGTTCTCTCTTTTTTCCTTAGTCTAGTCTAGCTAAGAGTTTATAAATTTTGCTTATCTTTAAAAAATTCCACCAACTCTTAATTTTGTTGATTTTTTTTCTAATACTTTTTTGTATCATTTATTTCTGCTGTTTGTTGTTTCCTTTCTTCTGCTAACTTTGGACTAATTTTTTAGTCTTTTTGTAGTCCCTTGAGATGTGAAGTTAGGCTATTGGAGATCTTTCTTGTTTTTTAATATAGGAGTTGGGCACTATGAACTTCCATTGGCTTTGGTATGTTGTGTTTTCATTTTCATTTTACCTGACGTATTTTCTAATTTCCTCTTTGATTTTTTTTACTTTGACCCAATGGTTGTCCAAGTACATGTTGTTTAGTCTCCACATGTGCATTTTCCAGTTTTCCTGTTATTCAGGTTTACCAAGTCTTCAATTTTGTCACTCCAGTTCTGCACAACCAATACAAGATTTGGTGGCAACTCGTTCTGTCAGCAGGGTGCTCATGCTCTGCCTGAGCTGAACCTCAATCCTTAGCCAAACTTCAATCCTTAGCCTTGAACCTACACCCATAATAAGAAATACCCTGGAGGAAAAGGGTCTGCAATCATTAGCTCACTTTTGAGAAGTATTCGTCTGAAATTTTGTCAACATAAACTTGCTTGCATCTATAATTATCTGCTGAGTTTAATTAAATTATTTTAGTATTTTACCTAGCTTTTCCCACAGTCTTTAGTGGGAATGTCAGTCTACCATAACCTACCATTTCTACTAAAAAGCAGGAATTCTACCAATGAGATAAATTTGACAACCCAACTGATTTGCATCAATCTAACTCTATTTCTATGTAATTTTGACACAATCTGGAAGCCTGCCTTGCTCTAGTGATGCCTCCATATTGTCATTTTTTTTTTTCAACATCCTAACTGATGCTCTGTTTCTACTTATCCAACAAAAGTTTCTATTCCTCGTCCTGTCTAATTTTTCCTTTACACACTTATCCTTAGAGATTTCATTCTGAACCATGGCTTCAAAGTCTTTTGAGACATGTACCATGCTAAATCAATGAGTTCCATCCATATATCTCTTCTTGAATATCTCAGTTTTACTAAAAATGTGAACTTCCAAAATGAACTCATATTTGATCTTGAATTTATTTCCTGAATCTCCTATCCTGAATCTCCTAGTACTTATTAAGCAGGGTGATAGTTTTGTGCAAGTTCAGGCTATCAAAAGGAGAAAATCAAAGTGACTATCCTAGGCAGAAAGGAGATGTGGGGTGGAACAGCAAGCATAACCATCACTCCATGTGGCAAGGATGCATGAAATTTCCGTTGTATTTATAGATGATAATAAAATTATCAAGCAGGTTGCCAATTTCTCTATTGGGAAGGCTGGTTGGCTGCCAAATGAACAAAAGACTGTAGGATGGTAGTTGAAGAAGAGTTAGAAGAAGGTGAGCTAGAAAAATTCACCCTATCTAGGGATCTCTAGTCAGTAGGTTTATCCATGTAGACAGGGAGATAGCCAGCCCTCAGACTTTTGTTACAGAGGACAACAGTAATCTCCTACTGCTAGAGAAAAGAGGAAGGAAAATGTAGCTGAAAGAGGCATTTGTCCCTTTCTACTTCTCTTGTTTTTATATAAACCTAGTAGAGGTTGAAGGAATCCAAAGAAGAGAGGTAGCAATGGGAAAATGGACCATACCACCTACAGCACCTGGGTTAGTAAGACCATGAATCAAGCTGGACACAGGCAGAGAGGAAAAGAAGACAAACGTTGAATAGACATGAGAATAGTGGATTAAATTGACAAATTTTTCTAACATTTTCATATCTAACAAAGATCATAAAATTATAGAACCATGATTGGATGAAGGGATAAATAAAGTCACTTAATGTACCTCACTTGGTTCACACTGTTTAAATTGATAAGTGAAAACAAAAATGCAATCATATCCTTGAAAATAGTGGAAATTTAATTTGGCTTTGCATTTTTATGGATTATGCATGCTGATATCGCCTTATTTTGTTAGTAGTCTAGTGGTTTTTAAAATGCGGTGTTCACCAGCAGCACTGCTATCAATGCGGAGCGTGTTAAAAATGCTCATTCACAGGTCCCACCCCAGACCCTCTCAATCAGAAAGTCGAGCCCAGTGATCTAAGTTTTAACAAGACTTCCAGGTGTTTCTAATACATTCCAAAGTTTGAGAATCACTATGTAGTTTCTTTTCTGTTTTGGGTATCTCGAGAGAAAGAGTAAAAGAACCAACTTTATTAAATATTTTGATAAAAATTTGCAGTTTTAGATATCCATTATTTCATCATTTTTCTAGTATTTGGTTGAACCTAAACCTATTTGAGATCTTTCTTTAAAATACTATATTAATACATTACAGCATAATGTTATTCAATAATTTAAATAGTTTATACATGTTAAAATTATTTCCCCAATTGCAAATATCTCAGTTCAAATATTTTTATTTGTGATATCAGTTAATGATTATTTGATATAAGCTCTTAGTGAGCTACTCTATTAGCAAGCCATTCTATTAAATACATTTTAGATTATTATACTACATGACCTATAACAAATGAAAGCATTTCCATAATGTTAGTACAATGCCAAATTCAAAATAATAAAATAAAATGACTAACACATTTTCAAAACTTATATTTGGTCAGTAATTCCTTAACAGTTCCTCACTGATCCATACTTAGCTAATAAAAGATTTCAATTCCTTTTGAATTTTTTTTTTTTTTTTTTAGATGGAGTCTCGCTCTGTTGCCCAGGCTGGAGTGCAGTGACGCAATCTCAGCTCACTGCAAGCTCCACCTCTGGGGTTCACGCCATTCTCCTGCCTCAGCCTCTCGAGTAGCTGGGACTATAGGCGCCTGCCACCACGCCTGGCTAATTTTTTGTATTTTTAATACAGACAGGGTTTCACTGTGTTAGCCAGGGTGGTCTCGATCTCCTGACCTCGTGATCCGCGTGCCTCAGCCTCCCAAAGTGCTGGGATTACAGGCGCGAGCTACCGCGCCAGGTCTGTTTTTGAATTTTTGTCATAACTATATTTGAAATAAGCTTGCTGCAATATTTTATATCTGGTCTAATCCTTAAAAATGTATTTCTAGCTCTGATTGGTACCTATTTTTTTTTTATGTTTCTTATCTAGTTTACTATCCTGGAATATAATCTTTTTAAATTAAAAGTGGTACATCTATATCAAATTTAGAAATCACTGCACTTACATAATGATAAACAGTGAGTTTATTTCTTATGCCACTGCTGTCCCATTTTTTTCTAAACATACACATACATACACACAATTTCTAATTGAGCCATAGCTTAATTCAATTTACTCTGGAGCTGAATTAAGGGTGCGTAAGGACTTGCTGGGTATCTCTCTGTTTGTGAGTAAAACAAACTATATTTTTAGAAAATTATAATTAAGAAACAACACTTTTTAAATTTTACCATGTTATAAAATATAAAACATTATCACATTACATATTCAAAAATATTATAGAGAAGAGACTAATGACAAATGTGCATGATATTAACACAAACACAAGTGCATTTCTACTATACAAAGATGTTCAACACAAAGTATTTCATTGATTTCGTGCTAGTATCTGCGGTATAGCCACTTGCCCTTGTGTGTATGGCGTGTGACGTAAATCTTGTTCTTATAGAGTGGATTAATAACAAAAATAACATCGCTTTGTTTTTGGATACTTGAACAAGGTCAGGAATCTTCATAACTGCTAAAAATACAGTATTAGTATACCAAACAAAGGGATGCTAAGAACATGTGAGGTCTAAAGTTTGTGGATTTGAGCCAGCTGAGAACAGCAACAAGTAGTTCATTTGAGCAGCCTGAACAAACACTTCTTTCATACAGGAACACTCTGTCCCTATCCCCATCCTAGCCTCTCTCTCTCTGAAAAATCCCATACATGACATTTGCATTGACTTCATCAGCTTCAAATTGCACCATGAATACTGGCATGTATTTTGTATTCTTTCCATCAATAGCCAGGAGAGGAGGCTAATTAGCGTACCACCAATGCTTTAAATACAGAGTTGCCATAAAGAGCAGCTCTTGTAAAAACCTCAAGTTCAAAACTTTCAATTTAGTCTGAGAAGGAATATTTTTTCCTCCAACACAGACTGAAGGTACGTAGCTACCTAGGTTCAAGTGCTTTATTTTTTAGACTAAAAAGTGAAATCAAAATATTTTAAAAACTATTCCTGCTCCAATTATAAAAAATGACCATTACGTAGACTTAAATTCTGTTATAAATGAAATTATTTACTGAAAGATATAGAAGTAACATGACATAGTTAGAATAATAGAAGTGGGAATAAAACTGAGAAACTTTTACCATTGTCTGATCCTAGGGGTAGCTATGAACAAGTTTCACTGGGTTTAGGATTGCCACAGCTTTTTGAAACTGATAGACTTCCAATAAATAATACATATTTTTTAAGAATGAGAGTAAGTAACCATGTATAATGTTCCAACAGAATAAGAATTTGAAAAGTTCTTTGTAGCTGTTCAATATCCTTGATTATTTAAAAATGTATGGGCTTGAAATAACAGAATTAACACAGAATGTTGCATATGTATATAACATATATATACACACATATATACACACAAACGTACATATATACACAAACATGCAGACACAAAAACGCTTTCATTTTTTCCTTATAAATCAAAATAAAAATAATATTACTTGGATTTTTTTTTTTTTTTTTTTTTTGAGATGGAGTTTCACTCTTGTTGCCCAGGCTGGAGTGCAATGGCGCTATCTTTGCTCACTGTGATCTCTGCCTCCCGGGTTCAAGTGATTCTTCTGCCTCAGCCTCCCAAGTAGCTGGGATTACAGGCATGCGCCACCATGCCTGGCTAATTTCGTATTTTTAGTAGAGATGGGGTTTCTCCATGTTGGTCAGGCTGGTCTCATACTCTTGAGCTCAGGTGATCCACCCTCCTCGGCCTCTCAAAGTGCTGGGATTACCGGCGTGAGCAACCTTGCCCTGCCTGGCTTTTTAATAAACATATAAACTAAAATATCTATCATACAATTTAAGGCCATCTTTCATCTTGGAAATATATAAATGTACAATTTTTGCAGGAATTTTTCAAGAGAAAAGAACACAAAACATCTATATGTCATGTAATTGTGTTTAAAATTATTCATTTGTCACTTTGGGAGGCCGAGGCGGGTGGATCATGAGGTCAGGAGTTAAGACCAGCCTGGCCAAGATGGTGAAACCTTATCTCTTCTAAAAAATACAAAAATTAGCTGTGCATGGTGACAGTTGCCTGTAATCCCAGCTACTCCAGAAGCTGAGGCAGAGAATTGCTTGAACCTGGGGAGAGGAGGTTGCAGTGAGCTGAGATCACGCCCCTGAACTCCAGCCTGGGCGACAGAGTGAGGCTCCATCTCAAAAAAAAACCACAAAAATTATTCATTTGTAAGAATTTAGTAGTTATGACTGAGATAAATCTCTCCTGCTTCCCTTTTGTGGAAATGGTAAACAGGTGATTATTGCTATCCATATGTGAGTCAGACTGTGTTATAATATCAAAATGCTCTGAGCAGTAAAACTTGCATAGCACATTTATAATGGAAAACTTATGTTAATAGTAATCTTTGAAAAGTTTCTTTGTGCTCATGATAATAAGGTTTGACCTGTAATGCCTTTTATACTGTATAGGAATGACAAATTAAATATATGATCTCAAAGCTTCTACAAAATGGATCCTCATGATTTTTTTTAAGTGTTTTTTTGTTTTATCTTTCCCAAAACCATTAACAATGTGGCTTATAAAAAAAAAGAGACAGAGAGAATAGCAACTATCATCTTATTTTTAACTTTGGAGAAAATATATATTTTTACTTTTTTTTTTTTTGAGACAGAGTCTCACTCTGTTGCCCAGGCTAGAGTACAGTGGCATGATCTCGTCTCACTCCAACCTCTGCCTACTGGGTTCAAGTAGTTCTCCTGCCTCAGCCTCCCAAAGAGCTGGAACTACAGGCATGCACCACCATGCCCAGCTATTTTTTGTAATTTTAGTAGAAATGGGGTTTCACCATGTTGGCCAGGCTAGTCTCGAACTCCTGACCTGAGGTGATCCACCCGCCTCAGCCTCCCAAAGTGGTAGGATTACAGTTTTTTTTTTTAATTTGGCATATTAATTTTTGAAAAAATGCATGAGCCTATCAAATATAATTTTAAAAGTATATATTTTAAAATAGCTAGAAAAGAATTGCAATATTCCTGACCCAAAGAAAGGAGAAGTGTTTGAGGTGATGGCTATCCCTACCATGCTGACCCAGTCATCACACAGAATACACTGGTATTCAAACATCATATGTATCCCCAAAAGATAAACAGCTATTATAAATATCAGCAAAAAATAAAAAGCTTGATGCTTTTTTAATTGACACATAATATTTGCACGTATTTATGGATTACATGTGATACCTTGTTACATGCACAGAATGGGCGACGATCAAGTCAGGGTACTGAGGCTATCCGTTACCTCAGGTATCTATCATTTCTCTATTTGCGGAACATTCAAAATCCTCCCATCTAGCTATTTTTAAATATGAATGTCCCCAGTATGCAGAGGGATTGGTTCCAGGACAGCTGGCATATAACCAAATGCGTGCAAACCCTGTAAGCAAAAAGTCAGCTTTTTGTATATGTGGATTTCACATCCTGTAAATACTATGTTTTTGAGCTGTTTTTTGTCGGAATAAAGATGCACATAAGTGGATTCATGCAGTTACAACCTGTGTTGTTCAAGGGTTAACAGTATACAATATGCTTGTTAACTATAGTTACCCTGTTCTGCTCTCAAACAATATAACTTATTCTGTTTATTTGCATCCTTTAACAAACATCTCTTCATCTGCCCTCATTCATGCACCCTTTCCAGCCTCTAGTAACAACTATTCTACTCTCTACCTCCACGACGTTAACTTTTAGCTCTCACATATGAGTGAGAACATGTGTCTTTCTGTGTCTGGCTGATTTCACCTAAAATAGTGACCTTCAGTTCCATCCACGTTGCTGAAAATGATGCAATTTCATTCTTTTTAATGTTTGAATAATATTCCATTGTGTATATATAAAACATCATACATTTATTTGTTGATGGATACTTAGATTGATCCCATACTTTTGTTATTGTAAATAGTGCTGCAAGAAACATGTGAGTGGAGGTATCTCTTTGATATACTGATTTCTTTTCTTTTGAATTAATATCCTGCAGTGGGATTGTTGGATGGTATGGTAGTTCTAGTTTTAGTTTTTTGAAAAATCTCTGTAATGTTTTTTCATAATGGCTATACTAATTTATATTCCCAGCAACAGCGTATAAGTGTTCTCTTTTCCCTGCATCTGTGCCAGCATTTGTTATGTTTTCTTTTTAATTATTGTTTCAACTGTGGTAGAAGATGACATGAACAGACATTTCTCAAAAGATGACATACAAATGGTTAACAAGCATGTAAAAAAATGTTCAACATCACTGAAAAATGCAAAGCAAAATGACTATTATCTTTAGAGTAAAGATTTTTAAAATATACTATATCTTTTTCAATGCCAGAGTATTAAGGAGCATATCAGAAATAATTTCTTATTATGGTTAACAAAAGTAAATAAAAAATTGCAAAACAATTATCATTCAACTGAAAGTTTTCTGAAGTGATAGCATTAAGCTAGCATAGGGGTAAATTAATGAGTATATTAATTTAGAATTCGTTATCTAATGTCTCGTTTCAGCTACACTGCTATACACATCAGAGTATCTGCAAGGGTTTAATTATTTAGTTAAATATGGTCTTAAACCAAACTCCTCTTCTGCTTGTGTTGAAAATAGACTGCAGATGATTACATTTCCATAGACTTCACAACATAAGCTTCTTTCAGTTTGAAATAAGAATGTTAAGGTTGCCAAGTAGAAAGTTTATAACTGCTGTTATTTTGGATTATATAGAGTTATGAAAATCTAAATGTTTTACAAAGTTAAAAAGTATTCTTTTTTTTGCTCACTTATAACTCAAAAATCACTAAAGTCATTTTGCTAAACATGCCACAAAGCCAAGCTTCTTGCCATATGTCTGCATAATTTTATTAAATCACTGCTATTCACGTGCACATTCTCACACACATACAAACAAGAGATGCCAAAGATTAAAAATATGTTTTATGTATTTTATATAAGCTTGAATTGAGACCATGACCTCATTTGAACACAACATGTGGCCTATATCTAGGGTTATTTTTAAACCAGCCTTAGCATACTTTTTTGCATGAGTGTTTTAATTGGTACTTCCTGTATTCCCTACTGTAATTTCAGTAAAACATGATATTGAAGTGATTGAAATAATTGAGTAAATATGTAATTGTTTCAGAATTTCATTTACTGTGTACAATTTTCTTTGCCTATGATTTAATAATATGAGGCCATTATTATTTTAAAAAATTGGGCACAGTGGCTTATGCCTGTAGTCCCAGCACTTTGGGAGACCGAGGCAGGTGGATCACTTGAGGTCAGGGCTTGCAGACCAGCCTGGCCAACATGGTGAAACCCCGTCTCTGCTAAAATACAAAAATTAGCTGGACATGGCAGCACGCCCTTGTAGTCCTAGCTACCTGGGAGGCTGAGGCATGAGAATCACTTGGACCTGGGCGGCAGAGGTTGCAGTAAGCTGAGATTGCACCACTCCACTCCAGCCTGGGCAATAAAACAAGACTCTGTCTCCAAAAACAAACAAAAATAAATAAGTGATATGAAGTAATTATAACAATAAATGCCATGCAGGAAGCACCAATTAAGTACTAGCTATAATAATAATAATAATTAATATTTCATAGTAATAACTTTTATTAAAACAAATGCATAAACAGTTCTCAGACAACTCCTTTTAATTTATGTCTTAGTTATTAAAATAACTCATCTATCATTCAATTCCTCACTGAATCTTTATTATTTGTGATATCTAGTAGTTCCAAAATCTATTCTGAGTCCATGATTGTCCAAAGTCCTATATTTTCTGTTTACAAATACCCACTAAATACCTTCATATAATCTTTAGTTCTAGGCACTGGAAGGGGCACTAGTTCTAGGCTCTTTCAGGCAACAGAGACAAGGACTGTATTCTTCCTGGAGACGTGAACCAAGAAGGGAGTTTCCAATTTGAATGTTCACAAGTATTTAAGGACTACCTAGTTCGTGCCAAAGAATAAAAAAATACTGCTCCTTTCTGTCTATGTGTTGAAAAAAAATAAGTGAGTGGAAAAAGGCAGGAGGAGTGAGGTGCTCTTTCTGTCTTAACATCTCTGCATTTTGTTCTGTGATAAGACTCAAATGCCTTAGAGTATATTGGGTTTTTCCCAAGTTGATCAAGTTCCCCAATCTATTCTAATACTTTACCAATCTTCTAGTGTATGCTACCACTTTAAGATGCTCCCTTGAAGACTGTAGCTTGTTCCTTCATCTTTCCATATTTATCTGTGTCTTATATTTACACTTATACTATCTGGCAGTTGATTTTTTATGACTTTGTCTCATCCAGTAGACTGTGCTGAAGGCACCTTTAGCTTTTCTTCTTTTTTTTTTATTATTATTATACTTTAAATTCTGAGATACACATGCAGAGCATGCAAGTTTGTTACATAAGTATACATGTGCCATGGAGGTTTGCTGCACCCATCAACCTGTCATCTACATTAGGTATTTCTCCTGATGCTCTCCCTCCCCTTGCTCTCCACCCCACAATAGGCCCCGGTATGTGATGTTCCCCTCCCTGCACCCATATGTTCTTATTGTTGAACTCCCACTTATGAGTGAGAACATGCAGTGTTTGGTTTTCTGTTCCTGTGTTAATTTGCTGAGAATGATGGTTTCCAGCTTCATTCATGTCCCTGCAAAGAACATGAACTAATTCTTTTTAATGGCTGCATACTATTCCATGGTGTATATGTGCCACTTCTTTATTCAGTCTAACATTGGTGGGCATTTGGGTTAGTTCCAAGTCTTTACTATTGTGAACAGTGCTGCAATAAACATATGTGTGCATGTGTCTTTATAGTAGAATGATTTATAATCCTTTGGGCATATACACAGTAATGGGATTGCTGGGTCAAATGGTATTTCTACGTCTAGATCGTTGAGGAATTCCCACACTGTCTTCCACAATGGTTGAACTAACTTACACTCCCACCAACACTGTAAAAGTGTTCCTATTTCTCCACATCCTCTCCGGCATCTGTTGTTTCCTGACTTTTTAATGATCGCCATTCTAACTGGTGTGAGATGATATCTCATTGTGGTTTTGATTTGCATTTCTCTAATGACCAGTGATGATGAGCACTTTCTCATATGTTTGTTGGCTGCATAAATGTCTTCTTTTAAGAAGTGTCTGTTCATATCCTTCACCCAGTTTTTGATGGAGTTGTTTTTTTTCTTGTAAATTTGTTTAAGTTCCTTGTAGATTCTGGATATTAGCCCTTTGTCAGGTAGATAGATTGCAAAAATTTTCTCTCATTCTGTAGGTTGCCTTTTCACTCTGATGATAGTTTCTTTTGCTGTGCAGAGGCTCTTTAGGTTAATTAGATCCCATTTGTCAATTTTGGTTTTTATTGCAATTGCTTTTGGTGTTTTAGTTATGAAGTCTTTGCCCATGCTTATATCCTGAATGGTATTGCCTAGGTTTTCTTCTAGAGTTTTTATGGTTTTAGGTGTTACATTTAAATCTTTAATCCATCTTTAGTTAATTTTTGTAGAAGTTGTAAGGAAGCGGTACAGTTTCAGTTTTCTGCATATGACTAGCCAGTTTTCCCAACACCATTTATTAAATAGGATATCCTTTTCCCATTGCTTGTTTTTGTCAGGTTTTTCACAGTTCAGATGGCTATAGATGTATGGTGTTATTTCTGAGGCCTCTGTTCTGTTCCGTTGGTCTATATATCTGTTTTGGTACCAGTGCTAGGCTGTTTTGGTTACTGTATCCTTGTAGTATAGTTTGAAGTCAGGGAGTGTGATGCCTCCAGCTTTGTTCTTTTTGCTTAGGATTGTCTTGGCTACATGGGCTCTTTTTTTGTTCCATGTGAAATTTGAAGTAGTTTTTTTCTAATTCTGTGAAGAAAGGCAATTGTAGCTTGATGATGGGAATAGCCTTGAATCTATAAATTACTTTGGGCAGTATGGCCATTTTCACGATGTTGATTCTTCCTATCAATGAGCATGCCATTTGTTTGTGTCCTCTCTTATTTCCTTGACCAGTGGATTGTAGTTCTCCTTGAAGAGGTCCTTCACATCCCTTCTGAGTTGTATTTCTAGGTATTTTATTCTCTTTGTAGCGAATTGTGAATGGGAGTTCACTCATGATTTGGCTCTCTGTTTGTCTATTTTTGGTGTATAAGAGTGTGATTTTTGCACATTGATTTTGTCTCCTGAGACTTTGCTGAAGTTGCTTATCAGCTTAAGGAGTTTTTGGGCTGAGATGATGGGGTTTTCTAAATATAAAATCATGTCATCTGCAAACAGATAATTTGACTTCTTCTCTTCCTATTTGAATACATTTCTTTCTTTCTCTTGCCTGATTAACCTGGCGAGAACTTCCAATACTATGTTGAATAGGAGTGGTGAGAAAGGGCTTCCTTGTCTTGTGCCGGTTTTCAAAGGGAATGCTTGCAGCTTTTGCCCATTCAGTATGATATTGGCTGTGGGTTAGTCATAAATAGCTCTTATTATTTTGAGATACGTTCCATCAATACCTAGTTTATTGAGTGTTTTTAGCATAAAGGGATGTTGAATTTTACCAAAGGACTTTTCTGCATGTATTGAAATAATCATGTGTTTTTTGTCATTGGTTCTGTTTATGTGATGGATTAAATTTATTGATATGTGTATGTTGAACCAGCCTTGCACCCCAGGGTTGAAGTCTACTTGATTGTGGTGGATAAGCTTTTTAATGTGCTGCTGGATTCAGTTTGCTAGTATTTTATTGAGGATTTTTGCATCGATGTTCATCAGGAATATTGGCCTGAAATTTTCTTTTCTTGTTGTGTCTCTGCCAGGTTTTGTTATCAGGATAAAGCTGGCCTCATAAAATGAGTTAGGGAGGAGTCCCTCTTTTTCTATTGTTTGGAATAGTTTCAGAAGGAATGATACCAGCTCCTTTTTGTACCTCTGGTAGAATTCAGCTGTAAATCCTTCTGGTTTTATTTTTCTTTTCATTGGCAAGCTATTAATTACTACTTCAATTTCAGAACTTGTTATTGGTTTATTCAGGGATAAAACTTCTTCCTTGTTTAGTCTTCGTGGGGGGCATATATGTCCAGGAATTTATCCATTTCTTCTAGATTTTCTAGTTTATTCATGTAGAGGTATTTATGTTAGTCTCTGATGGTAGTTTGTATTTCTGTGGGATCAGTGGTGATATTCCCTTTATGATTTCTTATTGTGTCATTTCTCCTGTGGGCATTTATTGCTATAAATTTCCCTCTACACACTGCTTTAAATGTGTCCCTGAGATTCTGGTACATTGTTGCCTTTCTCCTCATTGGTTTCAATGAACTTACTTATTTCTGCCTTAATTTCATTATTTACCCAGTAGTCATTCAGGAGAAAGTTGTTGTGCAGTTTTGAGTGAGTTTCTTAAGCCTGAGTTCTAATTTGATTGCACTGTGGTCTGAGAGACTGTTTGTTATGATTTTCATTCCTTTACATTTGCTAAGGAGTGTTTTACTTCCAATTATGGCCAATTTTAGAATAAGTGCTATGTGGTGCTGAGAATGTATATTCTGTTGATTTGGAGTGGGAGTTCTGTAGATGTCTATTAGGTCCACTTGGTCCAGAGCTGAGTTCAAGTCCTGAATATCCTTGTTAATTTTCTGTCTCACTGATCTGTCTAATATTGACAGTGGGGTGTTATAGTCTCCCACTATTATTGTGTGGGAGTCTAAGTCTCTTTGTAGGTCTCTAAGAACTTGCTTTATGAATCTGGGTGCTCCTGTATTAGGTGCATAGATATTTAGAATAGTTAGCTCTTCTTGTTGCATTGATCACTTTACTATTATGTAGTGCTCTTCTTTGTCTTTTTTGATCTTTGTTAAAGTCTGTTTTATCAGAGATTAGGATTGCAACCTCTGCATTTTTTGGTTTCCATCTGTCTAATAAATCTTCCTCCATCCCTTTATTTTGAGCCTATGTGTCTTTGCATGTCAGATGGGTCTCCTGAATACAGCACACCGATGGGTCTTGACTCTTTATTCATGAAATTTGTCAGTCTGTATCTTTTAATTCGGGCATTTAGCCCATTTACATTTAACGTTAATGTTATGTGTGAATTTGATCCTGTCATTATGATGCTGGCTGGTTATTTTGCCCATTAGTTGATGCAGTTTTCTTCATAGCGTCAATGGTCTTTACATTTGGTATGTTTTTGTAGTGGTTGGTACCAGTTTTTCCTTTCCATATTTAGTGCTTCCTTCAGAAACTCACGTGGTAACAAAATCCCTCAGCATTATTAGCTTGTCTGTAAAGGATTTTATTTCTCCTTCACTTATGAAACTTAGTTTGGCTTGATACAAAATTCTGGGTTGAAACTTCTTTTCTGTAAGGATGTTGAATACTGGCCCTTACTGTCTTCTGGCTTGTAGAGTTTCTGCAGAGAGATCTGCTGTTAGTCTGATGGACTTTGCTTTGTGAGTAACCTGACCTTTCTCTCTGGCTGCCCTTAACATTTTTTCATTCACTTCAACCTTGGCGAATCTGGTGATTATGTGTCTTGGTGTTGCTCTTCTCGAGGAGTATCTTTGTGATGTTCTCTGTATTTCCTGATTTTGAATGTTGGCCTGTCTTACTAGATCGAGGAAGTTTTCCTGGATAATATCCTGAAGTGTATTTTCCAGCTAGGTTTCATTCTCCCCATCACTTTCAGGTCCACCAAGGAAACATAGGTTTGGTCTTTTCACATAGTCCCATATTTCTTGGAGGCTTTGTTCCTTCCTTTTCATTCTTTTTTCTCTAATCTTGTCTTCACAGTTTATTAAGTTGATCTACAATCTCTGATGTCATTTATTCTGCTTCATTGATTTGACTATTGATACTTGTGCATGTTTCATGAAGTTCTCATGTTATGTTTTTCAGCTTCATCAAGTCATTGATGTTCTTCTCTAAACTGGTTATTCCAGTTAGCAGTTCCTGTAACCTTTTATCAAGGTTCTTAGCTTCCTTGCATTGGGTTAGAACATGATCCTTTAGCTCAGAGGAGTTTATTATCCACCTTCTGAAGCCTATATCTGTCAATTCATCAAACTCACTCTCCATCTAGTTTTGTTCCCTTGCTGGCTAGTTGTGAGTCTTTGGAGGAGAAGAGGTGGTCTGGTGTTTGGAATTTTCAGCTTTTTGCTCTGTTTTTTCCTTATCTTCATGAATTTATCTACCTTTGGTCTTTGATGCTGGTGACCTTCCGATGGGGTTTTTGCATGGTCATCCTTTTTGTTGAGGTTGATGCTACTGCTTTCTGTTTTTTAGTTTTCCTTCTAACAGTCAGGCCTGTCTTCTGCAGGTCTGCTGGAGTTTGCTGGAGGTCCACTCCAGACCTTGTTTGCCCAGGTATCACCAGCGGAGGCAGAAGAATAGCAAAGATTGATTCCTGCTTCTTCCTCTGGAGGCCTTGTCACAGAGGGGCACCTGCCAGATGCCAGCCGGAACTCTCTTGTATGAGGTGGCTGTCGACCCCTACTGGGTGATGTCTCCCAGTTAGGAGGCACAAGGGCCAGGGACCCACTTGAGGAGGCAGTCTGTCCCTTAGCAGAGCTTGAGCACTGTGCTAGGAGATGTGCTACTCTATTCAGAGCCGGCAGGCAGGAATGTTGAAGTCTGCTGAAGTTGTGCCCATGGCCCCCCTTCCCCCAGGTGTTCTGTCCTAGGGATATGGGAGTTTTATCTGTAAGCCCCTGACTTGGGCTGCTGCCTTTCTTTCAGAGATGTCCTGCCCAGAGAGGAGGAATCTGGAGAGGTAGTATGGATACAGCAGTTTTGTGGCACTGTGATGGGCTCCGCCCTGTCCAAACTTGCCAGCGGCTTTGTTAACACTGTGAGGAAAAAACTGGCTACTCAAGACTCAGTAATTGTGGATGTCCCTCCCCACACCAAGTTCAAGAGTCCCAAGTCGACTTCAGAGTGATGTGCTGTGCTGGCAGCGAGAATTTCAAGTTGGTGGATCTTAGCTTGCTGGACTCCATGGGGGTCTGAGCAAGACCACTTGGCTCCCTGGCTTCAGCCCCGTTTCCAGGGGAGCAAATGGTTCTGTCTCATTGGCATTGCAGGTGCCACTGGGGTATGAAAAAAAACTGCAGCTAGCTTGGTGTCTGCCTAAACAGCTGCCCAGTTTTGTGTTTGAAACCTAGGGCGCTGGTGGCACTGGCACCCAAGGGAATCTCCTGGTCTGCGGACTGTGAAGACTGTGGGAAGAGTATAGTTTCTGGGCTGGAGTGCACTGTGCCTCACAGCACAGTTTCTCACAGCTTCCCTTGGCTAGGGAAGGGAGTTCCCTGATCCCTTGCACTTCCCAGGTGAGGCAACGCCCTCTCCTGCTTCAGCTTGCCCTCCATGGGCTGCGCTCACTGTCTAACCAGTCACTATGAGATGAACCGGGTTCCTCAGTTAGGGGTGCAGAAATCACCCGCTTTCTGCGTTGGTCTCACTGGGAGCTGCAGAACAGAGCTCTTCCTATTGGGCCATCTTGCCCAGGAATCTCGCTTTTCTTTTATTCTTACCTTAGCAAAAGGACTCATTGTTTATTTGATTTATGAATAAATGGGAAAGTTATTTTCTTTCCTGAGAAATACTGAAGCTCTATATAATTTACACCATGAGATTGCTATTCACTCCCATTGTAATAAAGTTAGGTGACTTCTGTGGCTCTCAGCTCTGAATGCAGGAAAGGAAAAACCTACTCCAAATATTTATATCAAAATATCTGGGTGTAGAGAAGTCTAAGAACTGATGAGAAAAAAAAAAAAACAAAACAAAAAACCCTCAGGTGACTCTAATGGACAGCTAGGGTACAGATTCACAAACATAGATCACCTTGTAACTATCTAAATGCAAGGTTTATATTGCACACATTTATATTGCACACATTTACAAATTAGGCCAAGACATCATCAATGTGCTAGGTGTTGGTGAAGCATACTAATCATGTGGCTAATATAGGTCCATTTCTTGGGTATTTGTTATATTGGACAAAAACATTAGAGATTTTTCAGAGTTTAGAACTTCATTTGATAAACTGTTTCTCATGATCAGATTTGAGCATGATTTTCTGAATTAACTGTGTCATTTGAATCCCTTCTACAAAATCTTTCATAGATATTTATCTAAATTTTATTTGAATAAGCCACTTTGTGTTTCCCCTGTGACTGTGACACAGTCTATACCTATTAATGGATTGTTTTAATTCTAATCAATGTCCTTACTTGGACTGATTAAATATCAACTTCCTACAATCTGCTTTCTTCTACCCGGAAGCCAATAAAGTATTTGAAGATGGTTAGAACATTTACTTTTTCAAACTATATTATTAAATTTATCTTGTAATATGCTATTTGTTTTTTGCATTACTCTGTTTTGTAATAACTCTAAAGTGCAGTGCTGGGATTACAAGGGTTTCACAGATAAGCTTCCTTAACTGGACCCTAAATTTATTTATTTAGGCTTAAATCTTGAGGGTGTTATTTACTGTTTTAGAGGCACAGTGAACTAGTAAACATTAAAATAAAATAATATATATCTGAGTTAAATTTTTTCTTGCTAAATATATGTTACCCCTGCCTCCTCACTCATTCTATATTTTTATCATGTTTTACATTGAAACACAGACATTGCATTTATTATAGCTAAATTTCAGGTTGTTTATTTCATCAGAACTTTGAAATATAGTTGTGCTACTGTAGAAAGAAAGTCATTTATTGAGAAAGCCAAATGCAGAGATTTTTTCAGTCATTTAGGCACTAACTGTGTTTTCTCACTCTAGAAGAATATGTGGCTTTGCTGATGCAGAATTTAGTTCAAGACTTCTATAAATTTATGGAAAAAAAGCATATTGACTGATAATTTAAGACAGATGTCAAAGTTCTATGCATAAAAGATTAGAATTACAGCACAAGTTGCCTTTTTAGGGCCCCACTATACTCTACCTTGTTTAGGCATTGTGCTACAGGCAACTACGTTCACTTATTAAGGATTATAGGGCTACATCTGTTTTGCCACAATGGAAAGCCTATTTCTTTTGTGATTATCTATCCTTGGATAACTAAATTGGGAATGCAATTTGTGTAGCATGTGAGTAAATCTGTGCATGTGTGTATGCACATATGTAAGTATATGCCTCTTTGTTTTATTCTGTGTCTTTGCCTGTTAATTCAGCTTATATGAAAAACCATACTTATTAAGTGTGAATTTTTTTTCTCCCTGCTCTGGTTGATCTGTATCATCAGCAACCAAAATAACCTTATCAAAGACGTTAATAACAACGTGGAAGCCAAAGATGGGACTTTGTAGCACACCAAACATACCATACTTAAGACAGCTTTCAAAACCTCCTACTTCCAGTTTCAAATAATTTGCTACTCAACATTCCTGGGACATAATTTTTCAAATAATTGTAAAACAAAGTAACTGCAATATAATTCATATAAATCTCTCAAATTTGCCATAATATATGATGACAAACTTTAAAAAATACCTTGATAGGCTAAAAATATATCTGAATACTTTATTGATATAGTAGAAATATTAGGTTAATCAATCAAGAGAATTGTAAGGTACTTTAACATACATGTGGCTATTTGGTAAGATATTGCCATTCTAATCTCCCAAGTGTCCAAGTAACTTTGTCTAATCTCAGTGAGTATCTTAATGAGCTATGAAGTAATCATTCATAGAAATGATCATATTTAATTACTAAATGGCTATTTTTGCAAATCCTAGTGTAGTCCTCTGGTGGATAAAGTGGATCTAAGTGAAACAGATTTTCTTAGGGAACTAAAAAGTGTAAAGTATACCACACTCAAAACAGAACAGTTAATCGCCACTACCTGAATTGTCACCTGAAGGAAGGGGGTAGAGGTAACAGTAATACTATGAGGTGGGAAGACCAAGTAGAATCAGATGAAAGTTATGAGAAATACTCCGGAAATTGGGCAAAAAAAAAAAATTACAGGCAATTGGAAGAGCATCTTAAGTGAGTTCACAGACTTAACTTTCAGATATGTAACAACTTTTACTGTTAATTTCTCAGAAAAGCGTAAACATTTTGAATATATTAAGCGGTCGGTAAATATTAGCTATTTTAACTCTATACTAGTTTAGTCTCCTTGGGTATCTCAAATATTTTTATGTAGATGCTCATGTTCTTTTAAATTTTTACTCCCTCCTGCTCTGTGTGTACATATACATACATACACACACACATATATATTTATACACACGTTTATGCATTACTATATATGACATACTATATAAAATGTCGATGAATAATCTAGTGCTCTTTAGTATCCTATTTTATTTAAAATATATTTTTAAATCTCAGGTCATCCTAATGTCCTTTGCAGGATCTCCCTCTATTATTATTATTGATAGGATATAATCCATATTATTTGATATGAATATTCAATACTTTCTCACTTAAAAAAGTCTCATTATAACGTATTGATTAAGAGAACACTGGTACCAGACTCCTTGTGTTTGAATTATATCTCTCCAAATTAACCACACCAAACCTGTTTACTGACCTATAAAATAGTTAGAAAATAGTTCATATCTCATAGAATTATAAAGGCTGAATAAAATCTAATGTACAAATGCAAAAAATATGGTAGAATAGGCAATTAATGTAACTATCATTATTATTAGACATTAGTCCAATTATTTTATAATTCTACTGTGAATAGTAATTGTGAGATTCTTTTCTCTGCTTGGTCTGTTCTATTAATATTTGTGATTTCATTATGAAATTCTTGTAGTGCAATTTCCAGATCAATCAGGCCGGTTATGTTTTTTGCTGTACTGGCTATTTTGTCTGTCAGCTCGTGCATTGTTTTATCCTGATTTTTAGCTTCATTGCATTGGGTTTCATTGTACTCCTGTAATTTAATGAACTTTGCTTCTATTCATATTCTGAATGCTATTTTTGTCATTTTAACCATCTCGGCGTTAGTCCTGTTCCAAACCCTTGCTGGAGAGGTGATGCAATCACTTGAGGGAAGAAGGCATTCTAGCTTTTTGAGTTTTCAGTGTTCTTGCACTGATGCTTTCTCATCTTTGTGGGCTTATCCACCTTCCATCTTTGATGTTGCTGACTTTTGGATTTTTTTCCCTCATATTCTATTTGACCACAAGGGTTTTATTGTATTGTAAGGTGGATTCAGCTGACTGGCTTCATTTCTGGGAGATTTCAGGGGGCAACACTCAGCTCCCAACTCCTGGACTTCATTGTCTAAATCTGGGGGACTTGTATTGGGCCCTGACTTTGTTGTCTGGCTCCTTGAGGTTTGGAGTCCCCTGCACTGTGGGGCTGAGATGTGGCAGCTGCAGCAGAGTACCATGAAGGCAGGGATGCCTGCTCCTTGTGGGTGTTCACCACAGTGGTGAAGGTAAAACAGTTGGGGAGGGGGGAAGTAGTGGTCCCTGCTGGAGACTGTGTGCACCACTGCATTGGCGGTGATGTTGGCTTGGGGCAGCATTCTGGCTGGCACAGGTCTGGGTGCCTTCCCTGCTCCCCACAAGCAGGAGTGGTTTCTCGGGGTATGGAAGGATCTGCAATTCTCTGTACAGTGTTTGTGCAAGGGCGGGGTTCTGGCAGAGGTGAGAATTTCTGGCTCTTTGCCCACCAAATCTCCATCTGCAATGGCAATCAGTGGGTAAAGGTGATGGGGGTGAAGGGGGGTGGACTACACTCCCACATGCTCGTGAGGCAAGTAAAACAAAACCCAGCAATGGAGACACATGCCAGCAAAGTGATGTGCGGAGTTGCTGTGGGCTTAGGGGAAGCTGCAGTAGGGGGAGGGAATGTGCAGGCTGGTGTGCGGTTGTAGCAGTCACCTCACGGGAGTTCTCCATTGGTCACACATGTTCTGCCAGTACAGAAGCTATGGTGTGGGCCTCTAGGATACCCAAGACTGCCTTGTATGCAGATGTGGCCAGACTGGGGACCTGAGAGAGGCCAGCAGACCAAGGGGTGCTCGGGTCAGACCAATCCCACTTGAAGTGCAAGACCATCCTGCAGCAATCAGATCTGATAGTTTCCCTAGTGCTAATGTTGAGCACTAGGGAAATGGAGCAAGTTGAGCCTAGAGGGATGGCCACACCTGGCTGTGCTCCACACCTGGCTGTGCTCCTCTACAGAGCCTTTGTATCAAACCCTCTGGGCTCTGTACTAGCTGGCTCACCATCCCACCACTTCTCTTAGTAGCTCTTCCCACCACTTCAACTGTCTCTTTGGTCATAGTGTCTCCTCCCGCTGGGGTTCCAGAGACCCTTGGAGACAGCGTGTTTCTCCTTGCCTGTTCAACTCACCCATTTCCCAGGATTTTTTTGGTTTAAAAATGAGTCGCAGTGCATGGTAGGCCATGTGGGGTTCCCCGATTTCTTCCCCTTTAGGGGGAGAAATGTGTCTCCCTTCTGTGTCTTCCCTCAATCCATTCTCTGTGCCTTCTCTCTGAAGATCTGTTAGAAAGCATGCTGGTTGTCTCAGTACTTCCTTGGAAGCTATTCCAGTTGTCTGCATCTAGTCAGCCATCTTGGCCTTCTCAGTTTCCTGTTTTGCCAGCTCTGGGCAAATCCTCCTGCCAGTGATACAGGGTGGATAAAATCCACTGAATTTTTTTTTTATATTCCCGATTTATTTCAGGAATTATAAGAGACTCTAATGTCAACATAATCAGTAGAGTGGTTATGTATTTATTTTTCTTGCCATACCTAGCAATTTGGGCAGGAGAGGGGATGAACATGTGATCTCATGGTATTATTAGTATGATTTAATCTCCTATTCATTCTTTGTTTCATTTTTGCTTGTTATTTATAGCTTTTTTGTATTTATTTAGTTTTTAGATAATAGTGGAGGGTGAACACCTAATTTGACTGATTGTATTATACATTTTTCTATACTATAACTTTAATCACTCTCTTAATTATGTGAATTAAAACTTCTTTTACATATTAAAAAAGACACATAAACATTTTTAAGGTTAATACATTCTAAGATTTAATCTTTGCCTTGAATCTCCCATTAGCACCATATTGTTTGAATTATTTCAACACCAAATGTCTGATAATACAAGCCTTTATGTTCTAAAATTATTTTCAAATTCTAGTAAATATTTTGTTTTCTTTATTTTTTATAGTAAACATAACAGTGGATAGTTTTCAAAATTATAACTTTAAAGTGGATACTTTTCAAAATTTTAAACATATGATGTAATTCAAATATAAACATGTCTGAAATCTTAAAAATACATTTCTGAGAGCATCATCAATATGGTGAAGTTGATACAAAGAATATTTTTAAATAGACTGTTTTTCATACAGCTTTAGGTTTACAGAAAATGAGAGCAAAAGTAGATTCTATACCCCTCACTTTTCTCCCAGTTTCCACTATTATTGACATCGCTCATTACTCTGGTATATTTGTTATGATTATTGAAACAATATTGACACGTTTACATTGTAGTGTATCTTTGTGTTAAAAATTTTATTTTGACAAATGTGTGATGAAATGTATTCATATTACAACATCATACAGAAGAGTTTTATTGCTGTAAAATTCCTTGTGACCACCTATTCCTCCCTTCCCCTACTCCAGGCACATGGCAACCACTAATTTTTTACTGTCTCCATAGTTTTGCCTTTTTCAGAATGTCATATCATTGGAATCATGCAGTATTTAGACTATTTAGCATATTTCCCTAATCACTATGCATTTGAGATTTCGCTGTATCTTTTAGTGGCTTGATAGCTCATTTCATTTTTAGCTCTGAATAATATTCCATTGTATGGATGTATCCTTTTCGTTTATCCGTTCATCTATTGAAGGACATCTCGGTTGTTTCCAGGTTTTGACAGTTATGAATACAGCCGAAGTGAACAAACACATGCAACGTATTTTTCTGTGGACATACGTTTTCAACTCATTTAAGCAAATAGCAAAAAGTGTGATGGCTGCATCACATAGTAAGACTATATTTAGATGTGTAACACTACCAAACTGTTTTCAATAGTGGATGTACTATTTTGCATACTGACCAGCAAAGAATGACAGCTCCTGTTGCTTCATGTCCCCTCCAGTCTTTGGCCTTGTCAATGCTTTGGATCTAGGCCATTCCAATAAGTCCGTATTGACATCTCATTATTCTTTCAATTTGCTATTTCCTAATGGCATATGATGTGGAACATCTTTTCAAATGCTTATTTGCTATCTGTATATCTTATTTTATGAGATTTTTGTTTAGATATATGCTCATTTTTTATTGGGTCTTTATTTTCTTATTATTTAGCTTTAAGAATTCTTTCTATAGTTTGGATCTGTTTCTTTTATTCAATAAGTGTTTTATAATTTTTCCCCAGTATGTAGCTTACATTTTCATTTTCTTAACAGTATATTTCACAAAGCAGAAGTTATTAATTCTAATTAAGTTCAATTTATCATTTTTTACAGATTGTGCTTTTTGTGTTAATCTAAGAAGCCATTGCCAAACCCCAAAATTAGTTTTATTGTAATCTGGGAATTTTTTTCCTGTTTAGTTTTGAAATTCCTATAATCAATTCTTAAAATAATCATTTTCTGCATGGATGTGGTCAACTTTTCTTTAACAAAGGAACAAAGAAAATTCAATGGAGAAAATATCATTTTTAAATAAATGATGCTGGAAAAACTGGACATCCACATGTAAAAAAACAGAATCAAGAAACAGATTTTATACCTTTCATAAATTAACTCAAAATGGATCATAGACCTACTTAAATGTAAAACACAATACTCTGAAACTCCTAAAAGATAACATATCAGAAAATTTTAGTGGGCCACGAAATTTATGACTAGAAGTAATTTATCACTTCCAGGAATATGCATAGGAGAGCCTTTGTGTGACCTTCTGCCTGCATCATGCCATGCTCCAAAAAGTGAGAAGACCTTGTTCTGAGGTAGAGGAAGAATGTTGAGGTCTGAGCAGCCTAAATGATTCATTTGCGACACGGAGGGTTGACAGTATAGTCTAAACAAACACCTGAGCCTACAACAGGTATAAGAGCAACAAGAAATAAACTTTTGTGTGTGTGATATGTCAGTGCCATTTTGTTTATACAGCACAACAAAACCTAAGCTATTCTGACCGTACTGTATATATTACGGTATGTATATATGTTAACACAACTGATACATATTTAGCTGAATGGATACATAAAAGTGAAAATGTGTTTATTGTAATAGGAACAATCCTACAGGCATGAAAACAATTTTATTACCAAACATAAGTGAATTTATTGAATTATGTCAACCTTCCAAAGAATTATGCAAGATACTAGTCTAATTGTATACATGTGCTTCACGTGTCTGCGACCCATGCACTTAGTAATCACTAACTAATTCAAGTAAAAACTCAAATTGAATCTGGTAATAGAAAAGTTATCCCTGAGTTACTCTAAACTTTCCAGGCAGAAGAAAACACCTATAAACAGCATGTGGATAAGAAGCCAACATCATTGACACATCCACAGCCAATAGGATCATCCTCAATTTCAATTTGTATGGTTGATTTTCCTAGGTTCAAAGTTTAGTCTTTATTTTCATCTCTTCCAGTTTAATATAGGCCCTCATGTATGTTTTTCTGTGTCACACTATGTATTTTAGGGCACTGGGAATTTACAAACTTTGTTTTTCACATGTCTTGCTGACTAGATTTCTTAACAGAAACAATAGTGGTTGGTGGCAGTGAGAAATTATTGAACTTGAGCACTTTTTTGATAGTTTCAATGTTTATCAAAAACATGCCTCATTAGTGGATCCAAAACTACTACTATAACCTCTTTTAGTGTGCAGTAGCTGATGCAGGCTGGAGGACTCCAGCCCAGAGGCATCAGCAACTTTAATTCCTTGGCATTATGTCTTCTTTCTTTTTATTCCTTCAGTCCTTTCAGTCATTTGTCTTTTTTATCTTTTATCCCTCTGCTGCCTCTGTAAGCTTTCAGCCCATTTGAACAACCTGGATTGATTTCTGTTTCTCTGACTGGACTAGGGAAGACACAATGATAATGTACTTGGCATATTAAAGGAAGAGAACAGTAAGGGGATTACAAATTTGTCTAAAGTGTGTTTTGCCATATAGACGAGCAAATGTAATACAATGCATAGCAACAGGACATATTTTTCTATTTTATGTGCACAGATGCCCTTAATAATCTGAACTCTATAGAATAAGTATTAATATTTGAACTAAGACATTACACAGACCTCTAGGTAACCTGAAATAGCTGTCTAAAATTTCATGCCCTAAAATGCACTTTACTTATTTGGATCCATCTCAGCATTTTGTTTTACACACAATTCTAGTAAGATCTTTTATCTCTTTTTTCAGCTTAATCTACTTGGAACAATAATTTTATAGGAGAGTGCTAGAGTGACTCTTAAAGCATAGTGACCAAAACCAAGAATAATAATTTACAGATTAACCATAGAGGAAAAGAAATAATAAAAAATAGTCAAGGGGCTCATAAAATATAATCATATATAATAAAATGCATAGGGACACATTTATGGCTTTCAACATATTCCCAAATATCTAAAAATAATTTCCCCAGGACATGGAATCATTAATAAAGAATATTTTATTTTAAATTTTAAAATATTAGGAATACAGAGTTGTTATTTAAAATTATGCAAATGTAACATGTTTTAATTAAGAGGAAAAAATATATAAATGGCTCTAAAACCTAAATGGTACTGCCTACCTGCACACTTTTGTAATACAGTTTTGATTTATGTTAATTATCCAGCAAAATTTTACAAAGAACCTTCTTTCATGCTTAAAGTTGTTCTGGTTTGGGCAATAGATTAAATGATTATCTTATCTATTGGTTATATGTTTGTCACAAAATTATTGTAAATCCTGAATTATGCTAATGTTCTGCAGCTAACATAATTTCTGGCACATACTGGTAGTGGCAGAGATTGTTAGCTGTCCTCAATATCTGTACTCCAAATTTTCTAAATTTATACATGCCAATCCAAAATATACATGACTCCAGGAGCAAGCGTAAATTCAGGTCAGATGGGATATAGGAAGAAATGTCATCTGGCAATTTATAGAAACCTTCCTTAAGCGAGAGCTGGCACACACATTTTGGCCTTATTGTTTTTGGTTCCCTCCTTCATGTCTCTTCTTGGGAAATGTGTATTCCATTTTGAAACGTGACACTGGGGGCAAATCCACTGGATAGCAGAGTTCTAAAGGGGAAGCCTTTGATTCCTAAGGGAGTTCATACAACAGAGTCAGTAAATAGTTTTGGACCATTTACCTCGGAAGTGTGTTTATGCAAGAGGGAAATAAACATATGTTTTGTCTAAGACACTTATTTACAGTCAAATATAGTTTTACTGAGATAGTAGATATTTAATAAATGTTGAAAGGATAAATAAATTATTGAGTCAAGATGAAGCTAATATTCGATCAAACCTGGAGATAAAGTATTCCCTAATATTCTTTCCGCTGTAAGAAGCAGAAAATCTAACTCAAATTGCTTTGAACAATATTAATATGTATTTAATCACATTAAAGGAAGTCTACAGCTTAGCATGAGATCCAGGGTCTGAAGATTTAGGGGCACAGTAGCATCATGATTCATACATATTTTTTCCATAGTTCCACTTGGTCTTCCTCTGGCAGGCATGGAGGATCTAGAATGATTGCAAAGGTGAACAGTAGCAATTTTATTCAGGGGGGAAGGGATGACCATTGCCTAGATTTTTAAAGTGAAAAAATTTTCCAGGAAGTCAGTGGTAAACTTTTGGCTTGAATTGTACTTATTTCTTTCACTGTAAAATTACTATATGCTGATCGATATAGAGACTGGGCTTCCTGGAGCAAAAAATGGCAAGGGGGCTTTAAGATATCATTAAGTCATAGACTACTCTGAGCCCACCCAAATGTACATTAAAGGGTAGTGCAGCTGGGTAGTTGGGGGAGGAATGTGTGTCTGTGGAGTTCAATGGCAATAACTTCTATTTTCTACCACTTCAGCCATCCAATAACAATATTTTTTCTTTTTATATACACTTTCAAACATGCTAACTTCAGTCTTTTCAGGAGACGACTGAATCACATACAATTTTTGTACCTAGCTTCATGACCAGTATCTCAATGCAATATGCATTCCTCTTTGTCAGATACAGATATTTTTCTTTATAGTCTAGAGATGATAAACAGTTAGATAGATGATAGATAGATAGATAGATAGATAGATAGATAGATAGATAAATGAATAATGAAATATCCAGCCCCAATGCATATAGAAAAATAGCAGGAAAACTATAATGATTTTTTTTACTTTTATTTTAAGTTTAGGGGTACATTTGTGAAATGTGCAGGTTTGTCACATAGGTAAATGTGTGTCGTGGGAGTTTGTTGTGGAGGTTTTCTTATTACCCAGGAATTAAGCCTAGTATCCATTAGTTATTTTTCCTGATCCTCCTTCCACCCTCTGTCCTCTGGTAGGCCCCAGTGTACATTGTTTCCTTCTATATGTCAATGTGTTGTCTCATCATTTAGCTCCCACTTATAAGTGAGAATGTGTGGTATTTGGTTTTCTGTTCGTGCATTAGTTTGCTAAGGATAATGGTTCACAGTGTCATCCATGTCCTTGCAAAGGACATGATCTCATTCTTTTTTATAACTGTGTAGTATACCATGGTAAATATGTGCCACGTTTTCTTTATCCAGTCTATCATTGCTGGGCATTTTTGTTGATTCCATGTCCTTGCTATTGGGAACAGTGCTGCAGTGAACATACACGTATATGTGTCTTTATAATAGAATGATTTATAATCTTACACCGAGTGGTGTGGTTTGGCTGCTTCTCCACACAAATCTCATCTTGAATTGTATTAATCCCCACATGTCAAAGGTGGGGCGAGGTGGAGATGGTGTGGTTTCCCCCATCTGTTCTCCTGGTAATGAATAAGTCTCAAGAGATCTAATGGTTTTATATTTGGGTGTTCCCCTGCTGAAGCTCTTCTTGCCTGCCACTATGTAAGATGTGACTGTGCTCTTCCTTTGCCTTCTGCCTTGACTGTGAGGCCTCCCCAGTTATGTGGAACTATGAGTCCATTAAACCTCTTTTCCTTTATAATTTACCTAGTCTCGGTTATGTCTTTATTAATAGTGTGAAAATGGACTAATGCACCCAGTAACGGGATTGCTGGGTCAAATCAGATTTCGTTTTTAGGTCTCTGAAGAATCACACACTGTCTTCCCTTATGATGGGTGAACTAATGTACACTCCCACCAATAGTGTAAAAGTGTTCCTTTTTCTCCACAACCTCACCAGCATGTTATTTTTTGACTTTTTAATTGTAGCATTCTGAGTGGTGTGAGATGGTATCTCATTGTGGTTTTGATTTATATTTCGCTAATGATCAGTGATACTGAACTTTTTAATCATATGATTGTTGGATGTGTAAGGGTCTTCTTTTGAGAAGTGTCTCTTCATGTCCTTTGCCTACTTTTTAATGGTGTTGTTTGTTTTTCTTGCAAATTTGCATCAGTTTCTTATGGGCCTTTATCAGATGCATAGTTTGCAAAAATTCTCTCTAATTCCATAGGTTGTCTGTTTCCTCTGTTGATAGTTTCTTTTGCTGTGTAACTCTGTAGTGTAATTAGATCCCATATAATAAATATTTTTATTTGTAAAGTTTTAAATAGGAAAGGCTATTCACTTTCTTTTGTTGTTATTGTTTGTTTGGTTGGTTCTTTTGAGACAGGATCTCACTCTGTCACCCAGGCTGGAGTGCAGTAGCCGGATCACAGCCCACTGCAGCCTTGACATCCTGGGCTCAGAGGTGTTTCTCCCACCTCAGGCTCTGGTGTAGTTGAGATTACAGGCATGTGCTCCCACACCCATCTATTTTATCTATTTTTTTTTCTTTAATTTTTTTGTAGAGACCGGGTTTCACCATGTTGCCCAGGCTGGTCTTGAATTCCTGAGCTCAAGTGAACCACCCACCTTGGCCTCCAAAAGTGCTGGGATTACTGGACTGAGCCTCTGCATCTGGCCACTTTGAATTGTTCACATATCACATTATGTTGGAGAGGAAACATAAAGACTCTCATATGGTTGTAGAATTCTGTTTATGAAGATCCCCCTTTTACATTAGTCCTAATGGGTACATATGAAACTGATCATATTATAGTGTTACACTAAATTTTAAGCTTTACGCTTTTGTCTACAGAATAACTAAAAATAAGATTCAGGAAAAAATGGTAAAACACTATATGACTGAATCAATTCAGCATTATTAATTATGTAACAAAGTACTTATGAAGAACACTAAAAGAATTAAAATAATTATCTAAAACAGTCATAAGAACATTGTCTCATCTAGGCAAATCATTCATTACTATTACAAGTTAGAAAATGATCTCATTTTTGTTATATAAATTACAGAGTGGTTATATTTAATGAAAGTGAATAAAGAGAAACATATGCATTTGAGATAGCTTGCTTATGTATTTTTCCTTAAAATTTGCTTTTATATGTAATCTTTGGCTTATTGTCTAAATTATCCGAAATTTAATTTCAGCAGGTTATCACCATCTGTTTAAGTTATTGTAGAAAAAAGAGATTCAAGAAAGTGAAAGGAGATTTTTTAAAAAATGACTTTTGATAAATTCAGCTTCAAGTCTACATTTCTCTAAATATTCCTTGAGCTACAATGATCACTAATACAGAGATTTTGAATCATTTGATCTGAAAAGTTATACCTGGCAGGTCTGTCTTATTTGTGCTCTTTTATTTCTTACTTTTGAATATTTGGCAGGACTAATCATGTTGATTGATATGTGGTAAAAGAGACTGCTGTGAAAACTGCTTCAGAGCAATATGTTGCTGATGAAAATGGTGCAATTTAAGAATTTTAAATAAAGATGGAAATGGAATAACTTTAGTATTAGGAGATGCATGGGTTTCAGGGAGAACTGGAATAAGACCTCTACTGATATGTTAGTAGTTAAGCTAAATTGCAAATGCCATTAACATTTTCTGTGAAAAGATAAATGAGGCTTAAAAATGCCAAAAAAGGTTTTCTTTATACTTTATTGTTACATTTTAAATCAAAGTGGTTATCAATGGTTACAAGGTAATTGTGCATTTTCCTTACTTTAATATATATCCTTTCACTCTTCTGCTCCATTTCTCCTGTTAAATATAATATGGTAAGAACAGACAAAAAGGACGTATATTTTTCAATCTCACATTTTATTGCTTTTAAGATTAATTGCTTCTATCTAACATAATAGTGAAAGGTGTCTGTACAATGAAAGAGGGTTTACAGCAAGGGGAAAAGAAGGTGTTGATGTAATCATGAGAAATTCACAGACTTAGTAGAGAACACCCTCTAAACTCCATAGGGAACACACACAAAATTCCATGAGGAGAGGAGCTATGTGTACTATTTCTGGATCAGCAGTTCCTAGGACTGTCTGGAACAAAATAGATGCTAAATACATATATTGAATAAATGAGTGAAAAAAATTTCACAAGATCTTGTCTTCTCCAAAGAAGGGTATCAGTAGACAAATGCCAAATTGGTTCGTGAGGATAATTTGGTTTTAGTCCTACTTAAACCTGAGACTGTACTCAGTGGTATCATTAATAATAAGAAGAAACATAGGGCTGGGGCAGTGGCTCACGCCTGTAATCCTAGCACTTTGGGAGGCTGAGGCGGGTGGATCACCTGAGGTCAGTAGTTCGAGAACAGCCTGACCAACATGGAGAAACCCCGTCTCTACTAAAAATACAAACTAGCCAGGCTTGGTGGTGTGTGCCTGTAATCCCAGATACTCGGGAGGCTGAGGCAAGAGAATCCTCTGAACCCAGGAGGCAGAGGTTGCAGTGAGTCGAGATCATGCCATTGCACTCCAGACTGGGCAACAAAAGCAAAACTCCATCTCACATTGAAAAAAAAAAAAGAAAGAAAGAAAGAAACATAGAGCCTTTTTTTGTTATGTTGATAAATTCTTTTTTCCAAAAGAAAAGCTTATGCCATTTATAAATATCTTTAATTTATATTTTATATTTATACATAAGGAATAAATAATGAAGTAAATGCCTCTTATGATAAAATATCCGTCAATAGAGATATTTCAAATAAGAAAAATTCTCTCAGCTATAAAATTGACACACTATTGTCAAAAAGTAACATAAGAATAAACCTCCACATTGAAATTTAATACTTTTCTGCCTAAAAGTTTCTGACTTTTTCATGACGTGTTGTGTTCTAATTTACATCTCTGATGAGATACAGTTCTGCATACATTAAAAAGTAGCAGCACACTCAAAACAGCAGTGGAAATAAAGCAAAACAAAAAAAAATAGTATTGCAGAAAATTTGGAAAATTGTAGCAAAGTTAAATAAGTATTGCTAAAAGTAGGAAAGTGAAAGGAACGTAAAAAAGAGTTCCCTTTTGGGGAAATGTATTACTATAATTTTTAAAAGGATTTTAAAAGTTCTATTAAAAATGATTTATTTCGCTTTTATAATATTCATTCTTTAAAATTTACCTTAATTATGCAGGACTTTAGTGGGGAAACAAATACCCAACACATTTTTGGACACAAATCACAAACAGAATTTAACACAAATAAAAGACTATAAAAGGAACAAATCAGCCTGAGCAAAAGGAGAATCCTCTGATCCTCTGTACCATACAAACAACTGCATGTGTTCTTGGTAACCCTTGAAGGCATGCACAAAGTATTTCCTCCAATCACATTACTAACATATTGGTTATTTGGAAACTACTTTCTTCCAAATACATGTATTTGGGGAGGGCAAGAGTTATTCAGAAATGAATGTATTTAATATCCATGCCTGTAATAGCTGTAAGGATGAATAGTAGTAGTAGTTATCCAGAGAAATGGCATCAGAAAAAAAGGATTATGTCATGAGGGAAATCAAATGGTTTACTACATGACACAATTGGACTTTGCTATCTCAATATTTGCCGGTAAAATCATGGGATTCATCACGCAGACAACACTAACAGCAAGATGCCAATAGATCTAACTACTTTCTGTGCTACTCAAAATTGTGGAAGAATGGTGAGTTAAAAGTCACAACAGCTAAAAAGAGAAATCACTTAGAAAGCAAAAATGGTGGAATTTATTAGAGATGAATGTCAGCAGAACATACAACACAACTGAGAAATATCTGCCAGAATAACGCAATATTCCCAGGATTTAAAGTCTCTGAGCATATAATGTCTTTCTCTCACAATAATAATAATATCTAAATAGCCAAAAATATACTAATACTAATGAATATCTAAATCTTTTTGTCTTTATTTGGTAGTGTTTTGTTATGTGTGATTGCTTTAAGACCACATATTCTCTGAGAGGTATTAAGATGCATCTATCTCTTGATCTATTGATCTAACAATTGAGTGATTATATAATAAGATACATAAAGATATTTTTATTTATATCTATATCTATATAAAATGAAGAATGAAGAAGGATAAACATCATAAATACCATAATTTGTTAATTTTAAGTCTCAGATAAGCTTTGTAAGAAAATTCAAAACTATATGAAGATGCTAATCATATAATAATGTTCTCACTCATCATTGACTTAAGTATAATTTTAAAATTTTTTGCTCAGGTAAAAATATATGTTTAGATTTATTTTTTCTAAAATCTAAAATATGTTTAATTTTCATAAAAATACATATTGATAAGTTGATTTAACTTTTATATACCAAGTCATTTTCATTTAAAAATCTTATTTTTCAAAGAGATTCAAAATAATAAATTCATAATATAGGAGCCAGGATAATCAATTAATAGCGAATACTTTAAGGAAAATATTGGTAAAGTACTAAAGCTTTAGAAAAAAATCATATAATCTCTTCACCCATATGTACTTTATTTGCCATAAAATTGCAAATATGATGTGTTAAAAATCCTCCTTTATAAAACATGCACAGAGTATAATCACCAAATGGCCTTGTATATATTTTATAATATACAATCACTCTACTGCCATAAAATTCTTATTGCTGACTAAACCTCTGGCTACAAACATCAACTAGAGTCAGTCTCTTCGCCTCTCTTTAAAACAAATGTTACCTCTTAAATGTAAGCTTTGTTTCAAGTATAAATGTGAGTAGATAAATTAATCATGCACTATAACATAAAAAGAGAAGGACAATAGACCTCAAGAGGGAGGTAAATGCAAATGAACTAAAACATGTAATAGTCAACTCCAGGGCAATATTGTGATTTTTATTGGAGCAGATGAGAAAGAAGGGTGTGCAGCCTCAAAATCGTTAGTGCAATCAACTGTCCCCATTCCCAAACTAAATATTCATCAACAATCTGAATATGAGAATATAGTTCTACAGTTCAAAAAACTTTAATATTGCAGACTTATCTGTGCTGCTGCTCTATGTGCTGCATACCAAATGTAACTACTTAATTATTTAGTACCTATATAAATTAGTAAGTTAGTGTGTGTGTATATATGTGTGAAATTATATCTTGCAAACACCTGCTGCTACCCATGCATTATGTAAACATAAATAGTGCCAAATGAGAGGGAAAGTATATGCTATTTTGGTGGTGTTGCAACTGTGTCTAAAAATTAGATAATATAAAATATATGATATACCATTTTATTGTCTAAAGCAAATAAGTCAACAGAATAATTAAGATGGCATGAAAATTTCCAGAAAGTCAGCAAGGAAAGACAGTACTTTCACCTATGGCTAGCATGTTAAGAATGGTCTAGGTTGTATCAAATAATAAAGGGATTTTTTAACTTTCTAACAATATCTGAGAACTATTTGAACATTTAGCATTTTAAACCTTGAGTTTTGAGTATTATAGGTAATTTAGTGAGCAAGTAGGATCAACTTTGCCATTGGTTCTTTCCCCCTACTACTGCAGAGAATTAACTTGGGGGTGGTATTTTTAACATTCTTGGGTGTTCTATGAAATATGTGTCCTGCAGCCTAGACATCTGAGTCCAAATTGTCACACAAAACACTGGGGGCGGGGAGTGGGGGGAGAAAAACACCACAACACATAGCTCTTTATATATAATTCTCAACTAAAAGAGAGATTGGACTTCATCAGGCATGTCAATAAATTAATTGTTTTACTGATGGGATAAAAATCAATGACAAGGACTTTGAGAGTTTGGACACCAGAGACTTCCTAACTCTAGGCAAAATAACTCGACATGCATTCTTCCTGGAAGGATCTCTCTCAAGTTCCTAGTAGGAAGTTCTTACCATTGAATCATTTCTGTAATGGAAAGACTTTGTGGAATTTCTTCTCTTGATTTGTAGAATTGTGAAATGTAGAGGATGGACCGTGACACCAACAGGGATTTGTCTAAAGCTCGTTTCCAATATGCGTTAATTGAGTAATCATGGAAGATTAGTTCAAATCTTTTGGAACTTTAGTTTCTTCCTGGCGACTTGCATTGATAAAGATTGTTCTATAGTTACATAAGACAATGGGTAAAAATTGCACATGTAGCATAGCATACATACTAGATAATACAAAAATATCATGTCCTTCCCTCTTTTATTATTACAGTTAATTGTTCATAATAAAATATATTTTAAGTCATTACCAAAAATTTTTAGAAAATGATTTCTGCAAAAATAAATCAGATGTTAGCTACTATATTCTGCCCTTGAATTTAGTGATCCTTCCTTAATAATATTTTGGTGGTGCATTATTTTAAATTTAATATTTATTTTCTCAACAAATCAGATTGTACGACTGACAACAATAAAAAATAACAGTTTAAAATATCCTGTATAGGGAGGCCGAGGCAGGTGGATGACGAGGTCAGGAGATGGAGACCATCATGGCTAACACGGTGAAACCCTGTCTCTACTAAAAATACAAAAACAAAATTAGCTGAACGTGGTGGTGGGTGCCTGTAGTCCCAGCTACTGGGGAGACTGAGGCAGGAGAATGGCGTGAACCCGGGAGGCGGAGCTTGCAGTGAGCCGAGATTGCGCCACTGCACTCTAGTCTGGGCGACAGAGTGAGACTCCGTTTCAAAAAATAAATAAATAAAAATAAAAACTAAAAAATCCTGTAAAACAAAAGTTAACATTTATTGAGCATTGCTGTGAGTTGTGTATTTTATATATATTCTTCTAAAAGCAGATATTGTTTCTCTTATTTTTCACATAGTCACTGAGGCTTTTGAAGTTTAAATAGATTGCTTAAGTTTTTCAAACTTTAATTGAGGCTCAGGTCTCTGTGGCGCCAAAGACCATGCACCATGCAATACAAAATTCCTGTTTATACAATACAAACTTGTGTTTGTGCAGGTGGAGGATCATGAACTTTGCCCATTTATATCCTTATAATATCTTCTTTATTTGATTCTGATAAAAGAAATCTGTTAGATTCTGTAGCTAAACACAATGGAAACAATGCCAAAATATACTGGTACTAATCAACTGTGCCAATAAAAGTACACATTGGTATTAATCAACTGTGTCAAGAAAAGTACTTTCATTTTTGTCAAAATTGCCACCTGTAAACGACTTGAATAAATAGAAGCATGTATAAATTGAAGACAATGGTAAATCAAGACTAGTTTAGAATCACAATGGCAAGAAATTGTGTTTTGCATGTGGACTGAAAGGATAGAAAATGAAAAAATGGGGAAAAAAAGTAAGGGTGTTCCTCCTAGATCAGGTACAAAGTTAAGTTGTAATTATAGATTGTGTTATAACTTGTAAAAAAGGAGACACATACCTGACCCTGTCTTAGATTCTAGACACTAATTAGGGTCATTTGCATTACAATATTGTCATAGCCCTCAAATTCTTCAGGACAAACTCCCCCATCTTCCTCTCATTCCTCTTTCCCCAGTGCTATCTAATTAATTTTCTTCCTATTCAAGCTCTCTGATATTTCTTTTACTTTTCCATTCCACTAAACCTCTCAACTTCTATTATTTTCTTATTTCTTTTTATGAATACTCTATTTCAGCTCTCCTTCAGAAAAATTTTCTTTTCTTTTTCTTTTTTTTTTTTTTTTTTTTTTTTGACAGGTTCTTGTTCTGTCATCCAGGCTGGAGTGCAATAATATGATCGTAAGTCCCTGGAACCTAAAACTCCTGGACTCAAGAGATCTTCCCATTTCTGCCTCTCAGCTGGCTGGGACTACAGGCATGTGGCACCACGCCCAACTAATTTATTTTTTATTTTTCATTTTTTGTAGAGTTTGGGGTCTTGCCATGCTGCCCAGCCTGGTCTGGAATTTCTGGCCTCACATCGTCCATCTACCTAGACTTCCCAGTGCTGGGATTACAGACATGAGCCCCTGTGCCCAGTCAGAATACATTTTAAAATTCCTTTTTCTCTAGTCATTTTTTTATTCTTACCTTTTTTCTCACTTCTTTCATCTGTATAAACACCTTCTCCAATCTCCACCCATGGTAGTCCAGTTTTCTTCTGCTTCTAGTAGAACCTTAATTATATCCACTCTCTTCCCTGTATCTTCAGCCTTTTTTCCTCTATTGACTCTTTCCTATTTGCCTCTATGCTGTATTCTTGTCTTTCAATCTAAAAATGTTAAACTCTGTATTATTTTCCCTTCCCCTGAGAAGGTTTATTTTACCTTTAGATATGTAACTTGATCTATGTTACTTTTCCTTTAAGCAAAATTTGTTGAAATTTTATATAGACTTAATGTCTTTATTTTTTTCAACTTCCCATTTGTTCTCAATTCGTTCTCACTGATCAGTAGAACTGACTATTGCTAAAGTCACTGATGACTTCCATGTCACTGAAACCAATCGTTACTTTAGAGAATTTTGGATCTCTCAAGGATAGATGATCCAGCTTATTCCCCCCAACCTTCCTGATGTACCCTTGGATACCAGGACATTATACTCTCTTGGGCTTTCAACTCTGTTTTGAAGGTGTTTATCCTCCATATCATTTGCTGAATCTCTCCCTCAAATAGTGTATCCTCTCATGTTCCTGGAAGGCTGGCATTTGTCTTGTCCTGTATGTTTACTAATGAGAGTTGATTCATTGCAGTTACTATCATCATCAAATTGTAAATGCAAATTCCCAGCCCGAAACTCCTTGTTGCAAATCTAGAATGACTGCCCAACTGTGAAACTGACATCTGTATGTGTTACCTCTTTGCAAACATCTCAAATTCATTATGGTTCTGACTGTACTGCTCATTCTACTTCACCCATACCAACTTCTCTACTGGAGTTTCTTATTGCCATTATTATACACATCCGTCTACCTCCTTTCTCAAGCCACATCCCAGGGAGTCATTCTTAATTCCTCTCTCTTCCTAAAACATACACCTCTTCCTAACATGTGCACCTAACCAATTACCAAATCTTTTCATTTAACAACTTAATGTATCTTGAACTTTTCCACTAAGCTCCAACCATCCCTAATGCCTCTATCACAAGCAAAACTAAGTGAGTATCCTGCTAAATCCCTATTCTTGACATTCTTTAATATATTTCACCCACTGCATCCAAAATTATTATTTCTTTAAAAAATGTATATCAAGTCTTTAATATCCTTTAATATCTATTTATAGATCTTTGGTCAAGGCCTATATCTGGCTTTGAAGACATGTAAATAGCCTCTGCTTTCATTTTCAGCACATTTTTAACACTACTCCCTCTAAGCTCCTGACCCTGCTTTTCTTCTGTCTGTTCTGAGAATAAGCCATGTTCTCCATGTTTTTAAACATGCTATTCTGTCTGAATGAAATCTCTTCTTTATAACCATCGTAGCTACCTAACTAATATACTTTATCTCTTATCAGAAATACAACTTGCTCTTAGAGGGCTCAATTCTCTCTTGTGTCTAGGTTGGATTCCTAGTTCATTTTAACTTCCACCTTCATGTTTATTATTCTTATAGTTGTTCATTGTCAGTCTTTCCCAAAAGGAAACAACATCTTTGTTATTCACCACTGAGTTCTTACGACCTAGCCTAATGCCCGACATATAACTGATACCCCATTTAATTGAATTGGTTTATTTTTCCTTCATAAAACTTCTGTATACCTTGATGTGGACAGTGACATTAAATTAAACCAAAAAAGACTCAACCCTGTAACATATGCAGGGTAATATGTGAATAGAAGCAAAAAATAATGTATTACTCATGCTGTCAACTTATATTTTAACCTAGTTCATATGTTTCTACTGCTACGTCATTAAAGCAAATAGATTTATTATTTTTTAATAAAGGCAGACTGGTGGAAATTGAAGGAGCAGTTTGTATCACTAACTCTCATATGTAGACCTACATGTTGATAAGCAATTAGGAAACCCAAAAAGTATTGAATAATCTCATATGTTTAAAGGAAAATTTAGATCCAGATAGTTCACACAGAGAGAAAGGTTAAAAGGTTGGTCACATGCACATTTTAAGATAAATATTTGTTATGACAAATGGCAAGATAATGAGACACAGTCCGCTAAAAACAAAATACAATGATCCCTCTTTATTACAGGCTCTCTACTGCACCAGTACATATAATTAAGACAGAAGTTTCTGTCTATTAAATTGTCCGTGGATTTGCTTGATTATTTGCTTGATTATATTCTGCTTTTAAGCAATCTGCAATCTATTCAGAATCATTTTAGAGATCTTGGATTTGATTGTTTTAATTATAACTCTGAGCCTCATGTAAAAAACTTTGTTTCCTTTTCTGTAGTGGTGGGAAATCGAGTGGCGTATGAAGACACACACACACACACACGCATGCACACACAGAATAAAATTCATGAGTAGTCATGCTTGCTAAGCAAAAATTGTTCTTTCCTTTGATTCTTTCTTAAAATACAAACATTGGAAGAGTAGATTTGGAGTCAAAAGTTCTGACTGCTTATTCTCAGTCATGGAATTTGAAGAAGGTAATTTCATCTTAAGACACAGTCTTTCTCTTCTTTCATAAAAAGTGTATGTAACATTTCATGTACATTTTCTTAGCAACTTTGAGGATAAAATTAAACAGTAATTATAGAAAAGCTTTCATAATGTGAAATGCATTACAGAAATTTAAATTCATAATTTAACTTTCTCTTTTTTCTATATTAGCTTCCTCATGGCAGGTTTGTGGAAATTCATAAATAAGAGAGTCCTGTAGGACCTGCTTCTAGTTATTTAATTTTAGATCTAGACATAATTCTTTTAACTAGAATTCTTACAACACACTTAGCAATTTCTAGTTAATTACTCACTTTTATTTACTCCTGTGGTAAGTCTTAATGCCAATATCTATACCAACCATATTGAGCCACTCCATTATGTTCTAGTTTACACTTGGAGTTCTCAAATGTTAGCACGGATCAGAATCATACGCAGAACTTGTTAAACAGGTTGCTTGATTCCAACTGCAGAGTTTCTTTATATGGACAATTATACGTAGTTTGACTTTAATCCTCACCTTTGCTTGAAACTTTGGCCTGTTCTTTACCTTTCCTATACCTACTATGAACACACAGCTTTGATTACATGTCTCCATCATTAAACAATGAACACTGTATTTGGATATGGGCTATTCTAGACTATTAGCATGTGAGAGCTGGTTAATATTTCGCAAATGCTGCTCAACAAAAAGTACATATTATGCTTTTAAAATATTAATTTAATAACATGACACTTCTGAGCAAATAATAATAGAGAAAAGTATATATTGAAAGAAGAATCACTAGTTTTATGATATTGTATGTGTTGTTATAAACTTTTTGTCAGGTATATGATAGTTACTGCAATGATCTTTTTTTTTTTTTTTTTTTTTGAGATGGAGTCTCGCCTGTCGCCCAGGTTGGAGTGCAGTGGTGCAATCTGGGCTTCTGGGCTCACTGCAAGCTTTGCCTCCCAGGTTCACACCATTCTCCTGCCTCAGCCTCCCGAGCAGCTGGGACTACAGGTGCCCGCCACCACGCCCAGCTAATTTTTTGTACGTTTAGTGGAGACGGGGTTTCATCGTGTTAGCCAAGATGGTCTCGATCTCCTGACTTCATGAACCTCCTGCCTTGGCCTCCCAAAGTGCTGGGATTACAGGCGTGAGGCACCGTGCCTGGCCTGCAATGGTCTCCTTTAGTTGAATATCAAGTCTTGGTTAGTTCCTTTATTATAAATAATATTATTCTTTTCCTGTATGTAAAATTATTTAGACAAAATAAAATTCGGTCTTATAATCATTGGGTAAATGGAAATGAGAATTTTCGTGAAATGGTTTTTAAGTTTTAATGAAAACTTTAGGAAATTTACAGATACAGAAAAGTATAAAGTAGAAAAGAAAAATCAACCATTTTAACACAATACAGTTACTTTTAACAATTTATTGTACTTATTTCTTGATTGTATTTTACATATTACCAAGTATTTTTAGTATTCCTTTATTTTATTTAAATATTTAACACCAAAATTCTTATAAGTCTTCATAAACATAATTTAAATAATAATAATTGAAGCTAGGATTTACAATGTGCTAACTGTATCTGCTATGTGGTAAAATCCATATATTTGATATCAGTCAATTGTTTTCATAACATAAGATATATTTTTTATCTTTTATCTTTTAAGAGTTTCCAAAACCCATTGTACTTTTTCTTTGGAATTTTTTTTTAAGAACACTCTGCTTCCAATATATTTATTAAATATTTAAAAATAAAGCTTAACTTATATAAATGCATATGCCATTGATGATTTTCTCATCTGTTTAGCAACTATGCTCTTCAAAATATAAAACATTCCCAGCACTAGAAAGGCATTCTTATGTCACATTCCAGACATTAGCCTTCCTATCCTATAGGCTGGTTTAACTTGTTTTTGAGCTTTATCTAAGTGGACTCATACAACATGTTCTTTGTGGCGTGTGGCATTTTTTAGATTTAGTTCTATTTTGTCTAATATTCTTGTATCGTTTTGCATAAAACAGTAGTTGGTTCATTTTCATTGGTTTTTGCTATACTTATGGATATCTATACCAAGACTTCAATTTTGACTGGTTACTGTCATTCACCAATAACTCATAATATATGTGTAGAAATACATGACTGAGACTGGGAGGGGTGGCTCATGCCTGTAATTCTGGTGGTTTGGGAGGCCAGCGGGGGAAAAATAGCTTGAGGTCAAGAGTTCAAGGTCGGCCTGGTCAACACAGCAAGATACTGTCTCCACAAAATGATTTAAAAATAAGCCAGGTTTGGTGGTGCACACTTGTCCTAGCTACTCCAGAGACTGAGGCAGGAGTATCATTTGAACATAGGCATTCAAAGCTGCAGTGAGCTATGATTGCAACACTGCACACCAGCCCGGGCAACAGAACGAAATACTCTCTTAAAAAGAAAAGTAAAAGAAAAAAGAAAAAACAAATGTGAGTAAACTGTCAAACAACTGGAAAAAAAATAAAGTTTTAAACAACCAGAACATACAGTGAATAATAAATCAACTGTACAATGAAGTATTTGTTATACTCATAATCTCCATGAGCCATTAAAAATTCTTACAAAACCAGCACCTCAAATCCTTAAAATGTCACGCCTGTAATCCCAGCACTTTGGGAGGCCGAGATGCGCGGATCACGAGGTCAGGAGATCGAGACGATCCTGGCTAACACGGTGAAACCCCCTCTCTACTAAAAAATACCAAAAATTAGCCGGGCGAGGTGGCAGGCGCCTGTAGTCCCAGATACTTTGGAGGCTGAGGCAGGAGAATGGCGTAAACCCGGGAGGCGGAGCTTGCAGTGAGCCGAGATGGCGCCGCTGCACTCCAGCCTGGGAGACAGAGCGAGACTCTGTCTTAAAAAAAAGGAAAACAAACAAACAAACAAACAAACCTTAAAATGGTCATATTTTATATTGCTAAAATTATGGTATACAGTATATATTTTCTAGAAAATGCAAAATGAAATAGATACCAGTTTTGCCTTTAGTAACATGAGCACCCCCCCCCCCACTTAACCAACCCCAATGCCATGGTGGGATATGTTTGATGAATGATCTCTTCAAGACCTCTCACTTCATGCTTTTATATGTCTAGTTAGTGAGAAAAATACTGTTAGGAATTATCTTAGTTAATTCCAAATGCAATGAAATGAGCATTTATTAAGTTAACCGAATGTAAGTAGTTGATATCAATTCACTGAGTAACAGAAAAAAAGTTATTATTTATACAGTACAATATTATTAATGTTTAGTTTAGTCACATGAAGCAGGCAGGAAAACATGGTTACACAAATATAGTTAAATCAATCAACAGCTGCATACTCAATAGATATAGGTAGGATATTTCCTATAATGGTGGCTGTGGCTTATCCACTTCCATTCATCTGTTCTTCCTCTTGTGAGGTAATCCTCCCATCACTCATGATCCCATGTATCTCAAGGGGAGACACAAATCAAACTTTATAAATAATAAATAACACATTATGCAAATTATTTCAGAATTTGTAATTTTCAAGGTAAGATACTTGAAATACAAAAATTAATATTTTAAAAATCATATTGACTAGGGACTTTATATCATACTCTCTTTGAGATTTAATTAACAACTGAACTGGCTCCAAATGTGGAATTTTCTTGAGATAGGCCTATAAAGGGTGTGAGATGGTTGGTATTATATTCTGTGCTGGAAATCAAGTTTTAAGTGTGTTCAGTGATAACTTCTGGTATAAAGAAAGCTGGAAAATAATCAAAAATAAAAAGAAAACACAAATAATGGCAATAACAAAATATTGCTATTTTAACCTTTTTATTATAGATAAAAATGAATATTTCTGCTGAAACCATAAAAAGAGATAATGTATTATGTTTAAGTATACTTAAAATATGTCAGTATAACTCCAAAATGGAAATGAAAAACAGGTTTACATGAACACTGTCTAACAAAAATATAGATATAAACGTTAATTAATTTGACATTCTCTCATTGTCTGAATATTAACATTTATTCCCACAAATGTTATATTGTGTTTTTACAAAATTACATTCAGGTGAATAACTGAGAGAATTTTACAAATATAAATTGACTCTAATGTACCAAAATTATTTCTTAAGGAATCCCAGGACTTATGTCACATTTTTTTCTATTTTTTAAAATTGTGGTAAAAGCAATCACCAAGGATATCTACTCTTTTAACAAACTTTTACGTGCAAAACACAGTATGGTTAACAAAGTCACAATGTTATACAGCAGATTTCTAGAACTTTTCCATTTTATATAACTGATAACTTATAGCCGTATAGTAACTTCTCTTTCTTCCTCTCCACAGTTCCTGGCATTTACCATCTACACTGCCTTCCTATGAGTTTGACTGTTTTAGATACCTCGTACAAATAGAATCATACAGAACTTGTGTTTCTGTTACGGGAAAATTTCACTGAGCATAATGTCTTCTAGGTTCATCTTTGTTCTTGCATATGGCAGGATTTCCATAATGATTCATGACGTGAGAATTATTTCATATACCTGTTGGCCATTTGTATATCTTCTTTGATGTCATGTCTATTCAAGTCTTTTGCTCATTTTTAAAGGAATTATTAGGTTTTCAAAAAATACTATTGAGTTTTAGGTGCCCTTATATATTTTGTATATTTCACATTATTTTAAGGAGAAGTGTCTCCGAGATCCATTGTTAAATCCTCTGATGTCTTGACCTATCTCAATGTGGATGATTTTTTCACCATCACTGGCATCTTTTTCACCTGTAGTCCCTCACTATTGTGATTAACATAACAAAGCAAGGAGAAGTGGCTTTTTGTTGGAGTTAGATAAGACTAACAAATTGGGACATACTTTTCCACTCCATATTTTAATTGCTTCCCTTGAACAGACAATAGCTGAACTTTATAACTATAGGCTTGAAGAATTCAGCCACCAGATACAGAATTTATACAAAAACAAACACAAAATAACTGCACATAAATAAGAACAACAACAAAAAATGTGATATGCCTTTCCTACTTTTGATTTATATTAGTTTGTCTTATTATTTATCTTTGCTGTAAGCATGAAGAACATTGCTGTCCTAATTTTGGATGTTTTCTTCAATAAAGAAGCAAATCTCTACTAGCTGCTCTAAGTTAAATTGGAAGAGATATACAGTCTGTAATAATATTCTATCTAGGACTAACATTAAAATGTTAAGCCTCTCTCTCTCTCTCTCTCTCTTTCTCTCTCATTTTAGTATAAAGACTGATTCATTTGACTGAAAATTAGTCAACTAGTGAGACATAGACCAAGTGTCACTGACATCCAATAAATAAACGCCCTTTTCCCTATTTTGTCCATAAAAATATAATCCTAGTATATTTCTAGAGTAAATCAATGTCTGGTTACATCAAATCACAACAACATAACTTTGTAGAAGATGGCACTTAATATTTCATTTTCAGAAATTTTTTTTCAACATTTTATTTATGCATTAAGGCAGGTATCTTAAATATTTGTGTGACTGTTTAGCTGAGTTTTATTTATTTTTAATTAGTTTATTATTATTACTATTTTTGGTGACCCAGACCAGAGTGGCATGTTCATGGCTTCCTGCAGCCTCGAACCCCTGGGCTCAAGTGATCCTTGCTGGATTTTATTTAAATTCTGGTCATAATAGTATGTAATGTTGTCATTGCTAGCCATGCAATCTGATACCTATAGTATTTTTATTTTAGTATCAAAATCCTATTAGCATTCTTTAATCTGGAATGGTTTACATATAAAAAATACATTAATATGTGATAATATAGCAATTTTTTGTAATGGAAATATACAAAGAAAGCTGAAATTGTCATCTGTATACAAGTAAAGAGTGTATTTTAATGCATTTTTAAATAAACCATATTATGGTAGAACATACCATTAATGTTCTGAAAACAATAATGAACGAATGTGTTACACATATAACACAAATAACTATAAACACGATGTACAGCTTTTGAGGATAATGTGTTCTTGCTATTTTTAAATTCATTAAAAAGGTTTATTTGTAAAATATTGAACACTATCATTCACTGTATTCAAATGGTATTGAGATAGGAAATACCCAGATACCCAGAATCTATATATGTAACCAGTCTGTGCTTCCAAATATATTTGCAATATAATAATTTTTTTGGAAATGATGCTATGTTTTCTTCAAATTCCATGAATAAATTCTACCTAATGCTAACTAACATTCTCATTAACATATGGCTTTATTCGTAATAATATTGTTCCCTTCTCAAAAAATTATGGTAACAACAAGGCCTATAACACTATCTCACTTGAAGTAAATGGGCTTAATATTACTCAACTGTGTAAACACATTACATTTATGGTGTTTCATGCTGCTATGTATCACTATGCCACTATGCTATGGTAACATCATTGTGTATTTCAACAATTTTGTGAGTAAAAAATGAATTGACTATAATAATTCATCTTTGACAATTGGAGAACTTAAATGTCTGTCACAAATATGTGGTTACAAAATAGCACCTGTGGTAGATTTTTTGTTCTTATTTTGTCATGTGTGTGTGTAGTCTGTGTGTGTGTGTGTGTGTGTGTGTCCTATAATCAGGTGTATAGTATGGTGAACTTTATTCAAAGTGATATGACATAATCTTATTAAAATGTTAACATATTAACATCTACTTACTAAATGGTTTGATTTTGAAAAAGTTTAACTGCATTATAAGTTCACACTTTTGTTTTTGATGATGAATTGCAAGTATGAAGAATTACTTGATATTATGTGTTATAAAATCTTGCTTTCTAATAGATGCTTAGTAAATAGTATCTATAACAATTTTCCTTATTTTCAAGTTTAAAATGTCTTATACTGTTACTCTTTATGTTTTTTCCTCAGTTCTTTTCCTATTAGTCTTAAAATGTTAGCTGCATGATACTAAACACATTTTCACTGTGTCATTAAAGAGATGGCTTAGGAAATAAAAATAAGTAACTGCAAATCAGAATGTAAAACATTTATTTTTATGTGCCATTCAACATGTGAACAATACAGGTGCAGGAAATAAGATGCTTTGTTTGAATTATTCTTTTCTACTGAGAAATAGGTAATGAAGGAATTTGTATGACTAATATACATTTTTGGCCAGAGTTTCTACATTGCCAAAATTTTACTGTGGTTTCAGCTTCATTTGAATGTGTGTGGTGGAAAAAATAAAGTTTTGAGTAAGCCATAAACATGATTGCTTTTCAATAAGCAATATACTTACCAACAGTGCATTTAAATTGCTATAATATTATTATATAAACTTAATGGTTTTATTTGATAAAAAGCTATTTTACTATGTCATTTCATTAAAACAAAGCTTCTTAGCACATTTTCAAGAGAGATAGAAAGAGAAATAGAGAAGAAAGCTAGGTTCTTATAGTCACACAGAATTTTAATCTTCAGATTTAATTATAACACTGATGTATGTATCCATACTAGAAAGTAAAATTAGAATTAGAATAAATAGTACCAATACAAACATTAACTGTGGCTTACTTTGCTGTTGTTGTTGTTGTTGTTTTCTTCAGTACTTTTAAGCTAAGAGTTTAGGGACTCCTGGATTTCAAATCTCATACTTAGTATAAAAGGAAATATATCTGAAAACTTTAGAACTTCATGTCTTAGCTATTGGCTGGAATATTTAACTTTACATTCTAGTTTAAGGTTTTTTCAAGTGCCTGAGAAAAATTAACTTTAGAATATGCATTCTTATTAAATTTTGACTTTGTAGCATTTGGTCAAATTTCTGTCTGCTTTCCCTAGATTTTTTAGCTTTGAACATCTTCAAAATATTATGTCTGAAACTATTTTTTAAAGTATAATTAATATACCATAATATTCAGTTTTTTAAAGTGTCCAGTTCAGTTGCTGTTGCTATATTTGTTGTACAACCATCACCATTATTTAATCCACAAGACCTTTACTACCCTAAAAAGAAAGATGTACTTATTGGCAGTCCCTCCCTATATCTTCCTCCCCCTTCTTCTATCCCCAGTATCAATCTACTTTCTATTTTTATTGGTTTGCCCGTTTGGGCATTTCATATACAGGGAGTTATGTAATATATGGTCTTTATCTGGCTTCTTTCACCTGGTATCATGTTTTCAAGGTTCATCTTGAACAATTTTATGTATTAATAGCATTATTCTTACATTTATGATACATTTCTTACTAGTTCAAGTAATCTTCCAAACCATCAAACCATGTTTCCTTTTGGAAAGTTTGGTTTATTGCAATCCTGCAATTTTGTTCAAAGTTGGAAAAGTAAATGTAAGCCATGTCTCCTCTAAATGAAGTGAGTTGGAGTTACCCTTCACTGCACCCCTTTCCCTGGTTCACTAGCTGTTTTGTGTGATCTGTGAAATAAAGGTGCTGTCTGGTCCTTGCCTGTCACAGTTGCCTGCCAGCAGCCATTATGGGCTACATAAAAACTGCATAAGATCCTTTTATCATGCAATGGAAGTTTGGCAGTGCAGGTGAAACCTTTTTCTGTCAGGTAATTCATTGTTCTCACCTAAGAACACAGTTTAAAAGGCTCAAGAGAAATGGAAAATGATCTTAATGTAGATGTAACACTTTTAAGCAGAAGAAAAATGATGAGCTGCTTTCACCTACTCCAGAAATTTAATACTTAAATCAATCTCTAAATGTTATATAAATGGTGGAATGCATCCAAGATAAATCAAAGATCTAGATAAGATCATAGTAGATGATTGAGAATTTATACAAAGAAGTTCCAGGAAGCGACATCTTTAGCATGCAAAGCCCATTCTCGGGACTCTAATTTATGTTAAATGTTTTTGAAACATGCAAACTAATACTGATTACAAGCAGGAATAGAGACTGAGAAACAGGAACACACACTTAAATATAATTGTATGGTGGTATTGATAACCCAGTTCATATTCATCTTTTCAAAATGGATCATTATGCCTACGAAGATAAAACTATGAAGACCTTAAAATGCAGGTGTCAAAGGCTCAAATTAGAGTTAACGCTGTAGAGGTTGTGCTAGTCATTTCGATCCTTTATTAAGGTTAAATAGAAGACAATAGAAAAAGATGTATTCTGACAATTGATTAATTTAAATCTAGGGCAAGATTCTAAATTTAATTGTAATCATATAAAAGTGATATTATTTACATTTGTTGAATAATTCACTGAGGTTCAAAAATAAAAGGAAAAGCAGGGCGTCGTCAACAAGCAATCCATCTGTTGGAAGAAAACATCTCAGAGTGATAGACAAAAGCTGATCTTAAAGCACCTAACACCAATATTTTACACTAAATAGCTTATTTGAGGAATAGGGTAGCAGAAAGATGAAAGTATTGACAGTTAAATATTTGTATGTGAAAACACTGGACCTCGCATGTGCTGGCTGGATAGGCTTTAATGAACTAATGATGCTTGCTGGGCCTCAGGTTCCTCATCTATAAAATAACATTGTTAATAATAACACCTATCAAAGTGTGACAATTAAATAAATGATGTTAAGACTCTGGTACTTTGGCTTATGGGCTCGTAGCAAATACTAGCTGGTATTATAATGCCATGCTTTCAAGCTAGATCCCCATATGTATCTTTCCCAATCTGAAGATTCTTTAATCCAATTAACTTAGTCTTTTTTTTTTTTTTTTTTTTTGAGAGAGAATCTCACTCTGTTGCCCAGGCTGGAGTGCAGTGGCATGATATTGGCTCACTGCAACCTCCGCCTCCTGGGTTCAAGTGATTCTCCTGCCTCAGTCTACTGAGTAGCTGGGACTACAGGCACCCGCCACCATGCCTGGCTAATTTTTGTATTTTTAGTAGAGGCGGGGTTTCACCATATTGGCCAGGCTGGCCTTGAACTCTTGACCTTGTGATCCACCCACCTCGGCCTCCCAAAGTGCTGGGAATATAGGTGTGAGCCACTGTGCCCAGCCTTAGTCTATTAAATCAGTCTTCTTTTCTTTATACTCCACGTTTTAAAGCTAAGCCTAATAAAGTAGAGAACACATTAGCTAGTGTCTAGAAAACTACAAATGTACTGGATTCTTTCTCCATCAATAGTAATTTTTAGGATATGCTTCTAAAGCACATGTCTTCAAAAGTCTTTTAGGTTAATGAAGATAATAGCAATCTATAGAAAAACTAACAAATTAGACTTTAAAGGAAACTTTGGTTAGAACTAGGATTTACAATTTTTTTTTTGCTATTCCTTTCCAATTACTGTCATTAATAATTTTCAAGGCTAACATAAGCATGTAACCTTATATTTTACTCATTTCTTTTAGACTCAGTATTCTTATGTCATAAAACCTGCAACACACATAGAAGAGGCCTATAAATTTGTCAAAGTCATAATGAAAAAGTAATAGAGCTATACAAGCCTAGTTTTTTTTGTTTAACTATTTAAACATTTTATATCATGAAATTACCATCATATTAGGAATTGCTAAATAGCTCAATTAATCCACATCCTTTTCATGCACAAGTTTATAAATTAGTTTAAAATTAATAACTAACTCCTTCTTCTTCTTTTTTTTTTTTTTTTTTTTTGTATTCTTGCCTTGCAAGAGTTTTGGCCATTTAATATCATGCTGGCATCTGTGTCAGAGGACACATTTTATCAGGGGAATTTTACCTAATATTAAATCGTTTGGTTAAATTTTTAGTATAGGGAGATTGAAGAGATTAAGTAAAATTGAAGTTAGAGACTTTCTGTGAATTTATCTTATACATCATTATCAAAACATAAGAAGTTTCATCGCAGTTGTTTGCATCTAACATTTAATGAATAGTTTTCTAATTTTGTAACATTTACAGTTCCTCACAACAAAGATCATACATGACTCCTTATTTTCTATTATGAAGCAACAGCCTGAAAAAACAGCCACTTATTAAATACTGGGATGAGAAAGTTTTTTTTTTTTTGAGATGGAGTCTTTCTGTTTCACCCAGACTGGAGTGCAGTGGTGCCATCACGGCTCACTGCACCTCTATCTCCTGAGTTCAAATGATTCTCCTGCTTCAGACTCCCAAATAGCTGGGACCACATGCATGGGCTGCCATGCCCAGCTAATTTTTCTATTTTTAGTAGAGACAGGGTTTCACCATGTTGGCCAGGCTGGTCTTGAACTCCTGATCTCAGGTGATCCACCTGCCTCGACCTCCCAAAGTGCTGGGATTACAGGCTTGAGCCACCGCACCCAGCTGAGAAAGGTTTTAAACATAGTAAACTAAATCATGTCATCTAATATGACCTCTGAGAATTAGTTATTTTTGTCATGGGGGAATGTCCCAATCACATTCAAGAGACTTAATAGTGAGGGTGGTATTTAATGGGTTTTTATGTGTGCAAATCTCTTTTATTTTAAATGAAGTTACTTACTCTTTATGGTGCTTAGATCTCTAATATGCTAAAATTCATAAAGGTTTGGATTTTCTAAATAAATATCTTATATAAATAGTAAGATATTTTTAATAGTAATTTTAGTTGATTTTCAGAAAATCATATATTATTTTGTAGGATTCTTAAATTGATTTTGGTTTTTGTAAGATAATATTTTATTTTGTGTTGTTATATCCCCTCAGTCACCAAGGCTACAAATCTCAAAGTCACTGCTTTCATTTAACCTCACCTTTAAACATAAACTAAATTGTTTTCATATTTTGTATTTCCTTCTTTCTTCCTACTTCATCTGCCTATTCAAAATTTCAATGCTCCTTGCCTCATAGTGGTCTAATTACTCACCCAGAATTGAGTCTCCTACTTTATTCTTTGTGCTCTGGGTAGCTGGTGTGCTATAACACAATTTAAATTGTAGCATTATTCTCTTAACAACTGTTTGGTGAGTATAAAAGACCAAGTTCCTTATATTTTGCTGGAAAGGTTTAGGACCTTTCCATATTCCATAAGGAATATGATATGTCACTCGACTTTTCCCTTTTTTATTTCCTATTTTATCCCCAAATCTTTCTTCAGTCAAATGCCAATTTGCCATTTTCTGAAAAGAGGAGCATATGGTACTCTTCCTACTATGTGTCTTTTCTAAAATTCTTCCCTTTTTTCCTTACTTCCTTCTCTATTTGTTTAAAACTTATTATCTTCTAAAGCTGAACATAAATCTCTTTATGAAAAAGACTATTTCCTCATACAAATGAAAATTCTTATTATAATCAGTGTGAATATTTGTACTTATAGTACAATAATGATTTACTCTGCTTCTCATTAAATTAGATATTTGCTTCTCTATTTGAACTGCCTTGAATATAAGGATTATATATTTTTTATTTCTTCTTTCTACTTGTATGCTTCCATTCATGATCAGAAACACCTTTATCCTAACATAATTTAAATGTCAAGCAGATCCAGCGTATCTGTTATGATTCCATTTCTTTTTTTTTGCTGTTTGTTGCTATAGAAATTTAATAACATCTTTTAACAGCATTGCACAGTGTACTTTGGAGTCTTTGTAATAGAATAGAGAATTCTAAAATATGTTTCAATATTAGGACTACATGTACTGATTCTCTGAATTATGCTGAATAGTAATGCTGATTATAATATAGATGTTGGCCATGAACATTGTAAATTAGGACTAGGAAAAATTGCAAAAGTATGTAAAGGTCTTTAGTAAATATGTTTTCTTTAATTTAAACTCTTAAACAGCCAAATTTTTGAATAAAAATGTTTATTCATATCTTCCAAAACAAACTGAATGTATATGTCATTATGTATACACACAATGTGTATACACTTATTAGCTTTTATATTAACATATATATGCTTATATATAATATATATTTACAAAGCAAAACAAAAATACCACTTGGTAACAATCTTTATGAATGATATAATTTGATTGCAAACATGAAGCAGTTGAAACTATTTGTACTATACTAGAGAATGTTTTGTGAAAACAAAAAATATGTGTATATAGTATATACATGTCTGTGTGTGTGTGTTGTAAAAATATTCAAGGCATTTTATAGAAATAGGTTTTGATAAATGACTTCAGATAAAATAGAAAATTCTAATTTTGTAAATATCAACTATTTTCATCTTTGTATTAGTTCATAGGAAGATATAGAACTGAATTAAATTTGATATTATATATTAATTTTTTCATATAGTGAACCTCAATTTCATAACTATACAAAATTTCTGATAGTAGTCAAAGCTGGGTAGTAAAATAGCATGTTTTGGAATAATTCATAAAACAGAAGTAATAAAACATATAAAGTAAATAGTATTTTGCAAACTGGAAATCTGAGTTACATAGAATTTATGACTTGTTCAAAATCCTAAAAGTGGAAATCAACTGGCCAACTCCAGGATTTAACTTATATTAAATAATTTAAATATTTGGATTTGATTTTCAAAGTAGTAAGAAAACATAACAAACTTAATAATCATCAGCTCATTGTAAAAATAATGAGATAGACTGTTCTTAGAATTAAAATAGTAAATATTGATACTTCTTGGTAGTTAATTCAATAAACTAAGTAGTTTACCTGTGAAAGGTATTTCATTTATTTAATAATTTATGTATTTTGACAAATAGAAAGAATTTCAGTTCAGTAAAATCTCAGTTTTGACTTTTTTTCCCACTCTTTGTTATAAATTGTGAATTGTAATGATATTAACCTATCTCAAGTATATAAAAACTATTATAAGAAAGTGTTTTTAAAAATACCATCATATAATGGTATGTGTATTATATATATAATATATATACCAGATGGTATAGATATGTATATTATATATAATATACATACCATCATATGATTATATATATAATATGTATTATATATATATTATATTATATATAAAACCCTAAGATACTTACTCATGCTAGCTGATTCCAAAACAAGATAAAGAATAAAATTTAAAAAGGAATCATTTAATAGTCTAGGTTATTGGCTTCCAAAGCTGACCGTGTCTCAGATACAGAAAAAAAGATTTACAAAAACTATGACGTCTTGGACCAGCCATTGATATAGTGAGTCAAATTTTCAATGACTAGACTCAGGATTTTTGAAAAATCTTCCAAGTGACTTTGATCACCAATAGTATATGAAAATCTAGTTAATGATGGGAGGAAAACATGGCACAAAGTTCTGGATCAGAAGGAAAACTTACAATTTATTTCTGTTCCACTTTGTAAAATGTTTAAGCAAGCCATATAATATTTAGTGAATTACTCTCTGAGATCTCACATTTATCTTCTGTTTTTTGACATTAATAACTCCTACTACTAATGGCAGGATCAGTGCTACCAAAAATGCTAGGAAATGCTAGAAAATTACCCCCAAACCACAAACAACTCTAAACCACTGCAAAATCTAATTTCCTAGCTAACTCTTGCACTGGTGACTCATAAACTAATTTGCTTGCCAGCCATTCCTCCTCCCGGATGTATCTCAAGTGGTTGTGTCTATGTCATCATTTGCCAACAATAATTCTTATGCTTCCATAAGTGGGCTACAGGACCATGTTGCTTTTCCCTTCAAATGTCAGATAGATGTTTTCTTGCCACATTTCTTTCTCCCTAAAACTCGAGCATCAGTCAGTCACCGCAGGCTGAATTGGAAGGTAATATAAAAGAGGGGGGAAGGGAAGAGAACAAGGTGGACAAACTACACATAGGGTACCATGTTTACTATTAGATTGGTGCAAAAATAACTGCGGTTTTTCTATTAAAAGTAATGGCAAAAATCACAATTATTTCTGTACCTACCTAATACATGGGCGACTGGATCATTAGCAGCCCAAACTTCAGCATCACACAATATAACCATGTAACAAACCTGCACATGTACCCCATGAACCTAAAATAAAATAACTAAATAAATTTTAAAATGACACATGCTCTTTGGTACTCAAACCATCCATTCCTGACACTGAGAATTTGTACTAGCACATGCTAAATACAATAACTATTAATACCTATTCCCTTACAGTGTGTTCTTTCCCAGGAATTGACTTAGTTTTTTTTTAACTATTAAACATCCCCAGAGAAACCTGTCAAGTTGTCCAGGCATAGTGGCCTATGCCTGCAATCACAGCACTTTGGGAAGCTGAGGTTGGTGAATGGCTTGAGCTCAGGAGTTCGAGACCAGCCTGGCCAACATGGTGAAAACCCGTCTCTACCAAAAATATAAAAACTTAGCTGTGTGTGGTGCTGTGCATCTGTGATCTCAGCTACTTGGGAGGCTGAGGTGGCTGAGGCAGGAGAATCACTTGGGGGATGTGGGGGTAGGGTTGGAGGGTGGAGCTGAGTAGCTGAGTCTTGCCACTGCACTCCAGCCTTGGTGACGGAGTGAGACTCCGTTGCAAAAAATAAATAAATAAATAGAATCTTCTCAAGGAGTCTTGAAAGATGACTAAGAATGACAATATTATGGTGACCACAATGTAGGGTTAAGTATGCACTATGTGTATATTTGTAATGCATATACAAACAGCTTATCATTTATCCTATATATATTCTAACACATATATATTTATTATTCTGGCTACTTCACATTGAATTCCTATTTATTCTCCATGAAGAAAAGTATGAAATGGTTACAAATTATCCCCATTTTCTGAATGAGGACATTAAAACACTGAAGTTAAGTAATTTGCTCAAGATAAAAGTGCTAATATATAACAGAGCTGAGGTGAGAATACAGGCATTTTGGCTTCAGAGCTAATGTTCCTTATGGTGGTGATGTTTATATTGTCTCTTTTTTTCTGCGTTTCCTCTTTCTCCATATTCAAATGACAGAGTCACATATATGCAACTATTTCATTTACATATGAATAAGTCTAAACTGACAAGGGAAGAGGCAAGGGAAGAGGCATTATTATCGGAATTGTTTAAATGTATTAGCCCAGGGCTCTCTTTTTACTTTGGAAGATTGCTTAGAAGAGATTACATTGAGTTGAAAGTTCAGTCAATCAATGACTTAATTAATTAATCATGCAAGTATAATATATCCATTCAATGTTTGGTACCATATTTCTTGGGTTGTTCCTTGAAGGAAGAAAGCAAAACAGAAAAATAAAACCTTATTGGTGATTTAAAAGAGCTATTTACATAACTAGATAAGCACAGTTCTCAAAAAGTTAGAGAATAATAAGGTAGTAAATTGTGCTATGCTGTCACTAGTAAGAAAAAAAGGGAAATTAAGTTTGAGCCAGAGGCACCAATGAGGAGGTGGCTTGAGCTCAATATTTATGGAAGAATGAAACCTAAAAACTAGAGAAATAGGATCAAATTTTCTAGAATCCAGTAGAAAAGATAGATTACTACAAATATAAAATGTTTTAATCTAAAATATCACATATACAAATAGATAAATTGAATGGATCTGGTGGTAACTTCTAGGCAATTTTTCATAACATGGAGTGATTCTTATCCCATGCATATATGCATTCCTTCATTCAGAAATATCGTTGAGTGATAACATTTGTGTAGAGTTCTAACCAGGGCATCCTTTCTGCCGCTGCTGAAAGATTTCGCTTTTACATCCTATTCTAAGGGTAATTTAAAACTCTTTTAAGGCAGAAATTATATATTATTTTAATTTTCAAACATAAAAGAATTTGCAAATGAGCAGTAACATGAATGAAAGGGAGAACCTTAAATGTAAATACATTCAACCCAAGTCTACATAATTGCAAAGAAGTAGCTTGGGAGAAAATAAAATGGTCTATATAGATATAAATGTATCACTTTACACTCTCTGTGCACAAGACTTAAAATATTTATTTTGATAAAGGCACTTATATTCTGGTTCTTATGAAAGTTTTTCTCTTAGCAGATCCTGATTATTACTCTTAACTGCTTTTACAGTGAGAACTGCTTTTACAGTGAGAGTCCAGAGGCCTACATCATTTCAGCTTTAATTTTAAGAAAAAAAAGAAGTGAATTTCTAGCTTCAGTTCTCTAATTGCACACCAGTTATCAGTTTAGAGTAATTGAAATTTTACTCATCATCTAAATAACAGACATTATAGAGACACAGTCTTACAGTTTGTTGGATCAAAACTAGTCTGCTCCATATACACTGGAGAGGATAAAAGGTAATCAACATGATATAATGAAGATGCACTCTAATAGAATAATTAAGGATTATTTCACTATTCAACAGTTGATAGTCTTGATGATAAATATGATATTTGTATTACCATAAAGCTTAATCTTCAAAAGAGAAATGGCAAAATGTACCATCCTTTCATAAAGATCTAATCTTATATCAGTAATAAATATGACAAGGTTAATTAATATATGCTATTATCTAGCCTTTATATGCCAAAATTACAATGTAATTATAAAATATTTTTATGAGGATGTCTAAGGACAGTTCAAATTGAGAGGAAAAAGCACACATAATTGTGTTCATTCATGCATAGAGCAATTGGAACAGATTGATTTGAACATGAAGGAAAATTATAGAAAAAGTAACAAAAAGCAAACAACGCTCCTCATCTAACAGAAAAAAAAACTTTGTTTATTTAAAATTAATTAAATCATAAAAATAACTTACTTCCAAGAATAAATCACACATTAAACTTAGATCTAAAGAACCAAAATGAACATTTTACAAAGGCATATACAGAGACATTGACTTTCTTCAAATAATTCCAATGACAAATACTTATTCAATACCCATTGGGTGCAATTATTGAGCTATGTTCTGGGGATAGAAAAACAGAAAGATAAAATCATTTTTGTGAAGAACTAACTGCATGCTGTGGGAAAGAATTACTTGAGTACTATAAAATACCGCACAAGCACGGTAATAGAGATGGTTATAGGGTTGATGACAATACTAAAAAGGTACCTTACTCAAACTTCTGACAGTGGGTGTAGTTGGCTTAATGGTTGGGAAAGCATCCTAGAAAAGTGATTACCAAGCTAAGTGTAAAAGAATCAGTCCATGATACTTGACTATACCTAAGTACTGTAAGAAGGACATTCTAGACAGAGGGTGACATGAGCATAGGCATGAAGAGAAGCAAGATATGTTTAGAATATAATCATGTTGGTGTTTTTACAAAACCAATTTGAATTAGAGAGTAGGGACAAATGTTGGAGAAATAAGAGGCTATATCTGAAAGAATATGTCAAAAGAAATGTATTTCTTATCGAAGAGACAATTATTATGTTTAGCCCAACTAGTCCAACAATAACTGAGTGTACTGCAATTTGATTCTGACACTAATTACCTGGAGTTAGCACGTACCCCACAAGTTAAGGGCAACAACCTCCATAAGACCATTGTCACTTCAGATGTGCGCTGCAATTCTCAGAGCAGTCTCCAGACCATCTGATCTTCTGAGTAAATGGCTACAAATCTGAAGGTTTCTGTGATCCCCTAAGGTTTGATAATTTGCTAGAAAGATACAGAACGCAGGGAAGTGCTGTGCTTCTATTACAGATTTAATAAAAAGGGTCCTCATATGCATGAGTTCTGAGAGGGAATGCAGAGCTTCTGAGCTATCTCTTGGAATCAATATATCACTGGCAGGCACATCAATGGGTTTTACCAACCAGGAAGTTTCACTGAGCTTCTGTGTACAGGGTTTTATCAAGGCTTCATTACATAGGCATAATTTATTAATCACTGGCCACCTCCCCACCTCTGGAAGTTAGGTTAGTTCAAAGCTCAAACCCTCTAATGTGGTTAGTCTTTTTGGTGATCAGGCCCCATCCTGGAGCTATTTGAGGGCCTACCACAAGTAATTTCATAGAGGTTAAACATTTATCAATCCTCGTCTCATGTTGTTTCATTTGTATAACCTTCTTCTTCTTTCTTTTTTCCCTTGGGTTAAATTTACATAATAATGATCTTCACTAAATCTACAAATTAACTTACTTGATCAAAATTCACATATGTTTCATAAACATTTTTATAACATACATACATAATTCAAAACTAAAATAAAACTTAGAAAACGCAGTCATTTTATATGTTTTTATTGTATATTGGGAAGAATACTACTATATATAACGAAATTCAGGCAAGAGTGGCCTGAAATATTCACTTGCATCTTATTGATAGTTTAGAATAAACAAATAAATAAAAAGTATGAAAATAGATTCATCAATTGACTATAAAAGCAAATGTTATCAATTTTTATTATCTTAAACTTGGTAAATTTTTGTTTTTGTTTTTGTTTTTTTCAGAGACAGGGTCTTACTCTGTCACTCAGTCTGGAGAGCAGTGGTGCAATCATGGCTCACTGCACCCTCGATCTCCTGGGCCCAAGTGATCCTTCTGCCCCAGCCTCCCAAGTAACAGGGACTACAGGTGCATACTGCCATACCCAGCTAAGTTTTGTTTCTTATTTTTTATTTTTTACTTTTTTGTAGAAATGGGGTCTCTCTATGTTGCCCAGGCTGGTCACAAACTCCTGGCCTCATGAGATCCTCCTGCCTAGGCCTCTCTAAGTGCTGAGATTACAAGTATGAGCCACTGTGTTGGGCATGTTTCTATAAGCTAGTTTTTATTTGGTCTCTAATCCTGATTTGATGTAACACTTTAAATTTTATGGATTAAAAAAATTTAATATAGAGTAAATCAAAAACATAATATTCTGCTAAAGGGAGAAAATATTTGTTACTCTATCATAAATATTACTTTATTACATACCGTATTTCAATGACTAAAAAATCCTGAAAATTTCTACAGAAATTTTTGAAATCAGTGATAGATTTAAATAAGAGATTCTTTAGAGAAGAGAAGTTTCCAAAACTCTTCTCAGTGTGTGGGTATTTGTAGCAGAGATCAATTAGGGAAGGATGACTAAGAATGGCATATAACAAAATAGTTATTACAAGAGTTTGTTTATGCAATTGTGGGAGTGGTTAAACAATTCATTTACCAATGTTGCTTCTGTATCTGGTACAGGGTCTGAAGTGAAGAAGTTAAGAAGTATATGAGGAAACAAATATATAGTATAAGAGGGGGCAAGGACAAATTTGAACTTGTGAGGATGAATTAGAACCTATGAGTATAAACTGGAAAGCATGGTTGTGTCTCAATACCTCCAAGTGTCCAACTTCAATGATATGGGTAATCTGCAGACAAAAGCGGGTGCTATTTGCCAAGGGCATAGACACATACCCAGTTGGTGGAGGAGTTGGAAGCCTCACTACTGCTTTACACCAACAAGGTGAGTCAGCAAGTCTACAACACTATGCATGAGCTATAATGTGTCTAATATTACGTGACCCTTTGAGCCTTGATCAAGCTGTTGTTTATGTCCACCTTCCAAATTCCACAGGTAATTTTCTATAGTGGCCAGCCCTGCCTAAGGAGCATAAAAGGAAGGAAAGTCTGAGAAACATTGTTCCAGCTTAGCTAAATTGACACAGTAAAAAGCTATCAAGGTGTATCTCTTGCCCTCTTGGAAACTATACATATCCTTATTAACCAGACATAAATTCCAAAATCATGCTTCCTCCTGATGTGATTCAGTTGTCCCTTTCATACTAACGTCTTCCTAAATAAATTTACAAAATTATTTTATTTTTAGCTGATGCTTATTTCTCTTCAGGATGAGTCACCTTTCCTCTTTGATATTCTGTAACCTAAATATTGAGATATAAGATTAGCTACTACTAAGGCATTTTGTTAGTTGATAAGAGGGTAGAAGGCAAGGAAAAATGCTTAAATTATGTGAATACATCCCTTATTGAAATAAAGATGAAACACTCATAACAAATATGGTCCTTATTTAATCATATTAGTCATGAGGCCATAATGAGCGTTTTTCACTACCTTTCCTGACTATCATTTTATATTTCTTAGCAGCCACCTCAGCTTGTTGTGGTTCCTTGTATGGTTGAATGAGGAAAACTTTTATTCCTAAAGTGTCTGGGTTATTAGACATCCTTGCTCTACTGGGTTCATATGATTTCTCATTGACATTAGTAGATACCTATAGGAACCTCAGAAAGCAAAACATTCTTCTTCTTACACCCCATTTGCTAGTATTATCCCAATTTCTCCTTTATAATAAGAATCAATTATCCCATGTAACACAGTGATCTCTTCCTTGCGATTTATTTACCTACATGAATGGCCCAAAGAGGTCACAAGATATACTCAATTTCCAGTTATTTAGAATTACTGCTGTGTCACTCGGTAACAGTTGGGTTTTGTTTGCTGATCTTGATATATAAAATTCATATTCACATGTACAAAACAGCATTTATTTGTTTTGGTTAACATGAATTTGACTAACATAAATAATCATGTTAATCATTGTGTTTCAAACACCCTCATTCTCTTGGAACTCTTTTTTTACACTCATTTGGCCAAAATACAAACCTGACCCTGATCTATCATAGTAACTTGATAAATATAGCTAAAGAAAACAAAATTTTTGCTGAATCTTGTGATTTAAATTCATGATCAATAATTTCAGTTGAAACTTCACTGAAGTTTTGATTGTAAAATATGATTTTACAATCATATTTCTTTAAGTCATCCACTCTCCCAGTGTGAAAGATAACTATTTAATTTTCTTCTGACTTCAAACATTCAACATTTTTCTACCTATATATTAACACTCAACTAATACCCATTTTTTTCCCTTCCATTGCAGCAAAATTTCACAACTTTATATATTCTTCCTGTAGTCATTCTCTCACTTTGTTTCCATTTCTCTATCTCCTTTAAATCCACTACGGCCAAACTTTTGTCACCATCATCACATCAAAATATGTTTAGTTGAAGTGTCAAGATCACCAATGATTTCAAGTTGCTGAATATTATGGTCAATTCTCTGTCCTTATCCTGAGGCACAGCAGCATCTGATATAATTCTCAGACTAGGAAAGAAGTCTTTTCTTCCCTTGGTCTCCGAGGATTTTATTTAGTTTTGGACCTCATTGACCACTGTATCTTAATTTTCTTTATTTCTCCTCATTTCTTTGTATATAAATCATGAAGAACTCAGGGTATCTATCTTTGAAAACCTTTATTGTTGGCTTACTGTCACTTTCAGATGTTCTTTGTGTATTTTCATACCTTGACATACATACTTACTTACAAATTTAAATCTCCAGACGGAATCTCTCCCTTAAATTTGGCTAACTCATTCAAATGCCTACTTGACATCTCTACTCAAATATCTAGTAAGTATTTCTAAATTTAATTATCAAAAACTGAGCTCTTGATATGCTCTCCCATTCTAAAAAATATTTCTCTTTAAGTTATACCATGTTGGTAATGATGGATTCTGTCTTTCCTGTTGGTCAGACCAAAACTTTTGGAGTCCTCCTTCACTGTTTGGTTTTGGTTTTGATTTTTTGTCTATCATACAACACAAGCGTATGTAATAATATTGTTTGCTTCATATTCAAGATTAACCTCAACCCAAATCGTTGTTAATGCCTCTACTGTTACCACTTGAGTCAAAGCCATGAAAATAGAGTCAAAGGGAATATAGCTATGACTTCCTAACTTCCTATTCTTTCTCCTCTTGTCCTTGACTGCTTTAGTCTATTCCTTTAAAACAATCATCAGAACTCATCACCCCCGCTCAGAATCTCCCAGTGGTTTGCCACCTTGCTTAAAGTAAAAGGCAAAACCTTTGGAAGATCAGCCAAACTCTACATAATCTTTAGCTCTGTAGATATGCAGTGGGTGTTTTGCTCAGATGCACTAGAACCCCTATTATTAGTTCTGTGCTTCCCTCTAATAGGACACAGCTGCGAGTCTCTTCGGAGCCTGGACCGTGCTGCTGCAGTCACTTTGCCCTCAGGGAGCTGATGGCCCCAGGGCATTTACATTCTCCCAAGCAGCCTTTAACCTGAGGACTAACTTGAGTTGGGATATGAAACTTCAACCATGTTGCTTGCAGTTGGAATAAAATCTGAGGGAGAAATTTGTACTCCAGAGTTCCTCTGAAGGATCAGACTGAGTCAGGAACTCTGCCTGAAATAAGAGTCTTTCTGTGCTTCTTCTCCCTCTTCCCCCTCATTTTCTCACAGGGCTCTTCTGGGAACATTTCCATAATCAATCACTTGTATGTATATTTACTCTCGCAGACCCTGACCCAACACAACCCTTCACTCTACTTACCTCTCTGGCCACATCTGCTACTTTAGTTTTCATGTCTCGGCACCAGCTGCTGCTGCTGGTGGTTCCCACCCCAACACATACTTTTCTTCCATTGTAGCAGAGATGTTCCCTCCACACCTTTGCATTTATTTCCTATTCCTGAAATGCTATTCCTCCAGATACCCATGTGGCTCAGTGTCTCATCCTTCCTCTCGTCTCTTTGCTTAAATTACACAGAATCAGGGAGGACTTCTCTTTAAAATGCAATGATATTCCCCATCCACAACACACACTGTCTCTTTACCTGCCTTCTATCTCCATTGCAGTTATCAACCTCTAGTCTATTTTATGAATTATACTTGTTTATTTACTGTCTGTTACCACGAGAATGAAAATACCCTGAAGACAGCAGTTTGATCTGAATCCCCAGAGCACTGAACAGTCCCTGACCCCTGAATGGGGCAACACAATTAGTTCTTAGATGAACTGAACAAAGACACACTCAAGAACAGTATGTGAATGCTTTATGTGTTGAGGAATTGTTACAGGAAAAATATCATACTCTCTATATTATTGTGAAGTACGTATCTGTTATTCACATTGTGTTTTTGAGATCAATCCATGGTAATACATACAGGTAAGGTTCATTTATTTTAAATTATTGTATAACTTTCTGTCATTTCAGTGTAGTTTTGAAAAATGAGGGGGTATGTTTTTAGTCAAGATTGTTTAAATGGATGTTACATTTTTTCAAATTTTTTACTTATAAGATAGAAAATTGATATGGTTAAGTAAATTTTCTAGCCTGAAAAAAATATTTTAATATTATAAAAAGCAATTCAGTAAAAAGAAATATTGTCTCAATTACTAAAGCATTTCTATGATGCTTTTTATTTACTTTCAGATTTTTCCCTGTAAGTTACATTTGTATTTTCATATGAATATTGTATTGTGCCATATTCTATAAATAACATTATACAGAGAGAGTTTTACACTTTCAAAAGAATAATTAAATAACAGCAGAGCACTTGCTTTATAGACAACTGGATCACAAGAAATATTATAGCATAGTAATTTATTTTTCTTTCAAATATCAACAAGGTATTCTAAAGTCCCAGCATTCTACTTAGTCTTTACTTTTTACATAGTTGATAAAATGCTTTTTGAGTTCATGAAATACAGTTGAAATGGATAATAACATAAAATCTCCAATAAAAATCAATGGATCTGTAAGAGATGTTAGGAATATGTTTATAAAATCTAATTCAGAAAAAAATTTTTCTTGAAGACTTAGAGTTAAATATGAAAATGTAGTTTTTGAATTATTTTGTTAGGGATTCCTGTTTCAAAAATATTTCTATCTGATCATGGGTTTAAAATTCACAGATATATATTGAAACAAACTGCTTTTAAAATACTTGTTTAACGTAAGAACAAAGTGCTGTCTTTGAAACAAGGGTCAATATTAACAGTAACCTTGATTTCCCAGCCTATGAAATGTGCTTTGAAATGTTATCAATCTCTAGAAAAAGCCCTTTCTTTTTTTTCAATACCACATTAAAACAAGTGCTTCTCATTATCACTGTTACTTGTTCTTTGAGATCAGAAGGACAGTTGTATCACTATATTTTAGGGAGAAAAACTCTATTATGCAAATTAAGAGACCTGCATTCTGGCACTCCTCTACCCTACATGTAAAAGAGATTACTAAAATCTGTACATTTAGTCAGATACAAATAGCATTCCTATGTTTAAGACTGCATATATTTTTGAGAACTCTCTGTGAATAAAATACAGTATTTTCTCCAGAATGTGAGCTATAACTTAAAACATTTTCACAGTGTTCATTAGTTTTAGTGTAAAAAATAGATGGCGAAATAACACCTTATGTTATATTATGGAAAAACATCACTATCATTAATGACACAATTTCAGAATAGCTTCTAATAACAAAGCGGTTACACTTCAAAATGTTTTAAATTATAACCTATCCTTTTGCCTGACACAAAATTTGTGAAGCAATACAGACACTCTTCCTAACTTAGCAATGTAAAAGTTCACACAATTTCACTGAAATTGTCAATATGTGTCCGGTTAAACATGGTCATAGTATCTGCCATTAGGAGTTTGGATATGGGAAGTAGTGTCCTGGAACCTTGCTTGTATCAGCTCACAAAAGCAGATTTTCCTCATTGCTTTCGTACTCTGTGTTTAGTGACATAATACTGGTAGCTCAAATTCTGCCATCATGAGAATATTTACACCACAGAAACTGGTGTATATTACAGACAGGGATTTTTTTTCATAAGAGATAATTTACCAGCATACCACTGGGTGTCTTCTCTTCTTGGATCGTAATGGATTCTGAGATTGCTTTGACCAGTTGATTTTGGCAGAAGTGATGCCATACCAGTTTCCTGGCCAGATCTTCAGAGAGTTCAGTTCTTCACATCTCCAGTTCCGCAGAGTTCTTCAGTTCTTCACTTCTTGCCTCTTAGAGTATTTGCTCTTAGAAAATGCCCACACAATCAACGAAGAGGGTCACTCACATTGATGAGAACTGACTCCTCGCTGATAGTAGCCTTAACTTGCCAGCCACCTTGAAATGCATCCTTTAGCCATAGTTGACCCATTGTAGATGACAGCACATAGAATTAGCTGCCCTCACCAAGCCCAGACAAAATGGAATATTTGTGAGCAATGCAATTATTACTTTGTTTTTAAGCCACTAGCTTTTAGAGTAGTTTATAATGATACAATAGATAACTGAAACACAAACATAGCTTGGAAGATAGGCAAACTAGAACTGGAACTCAGTTTTACTAACACCTTATTCAAAATTCTTTCAACATTATCGTGTTTCTTCCCCCTTCCCCACCAATTGTAATAGTGGAAAATGAAAGAATAGCTATCCTGTGCTTACGAACGTAGGAAGATAAAATATGACTAGTGATTCAATTACTTCTTTCTAACATTTTGTCACAAATATTTTTAAAGTCACTATTGTGGAATTGTTGGAATTCTGAGTCCTGTTTTAGAAATGTTTAATAATTAACTTTATTTTTCTGATTAGAAATTTCCATGTAATTCACAAAACATTTGGAAGCCAAGCCATTGGTCTTGTTACGTGCTTAGAATTGGTGTCTATTTTGTTGATTTGCTAACTACCACAAATACCATGAATAATAGCATTAGTAGAATTGTCAAGAAACTGGATATATGACCACTTCAACTCAATTATAGTAACATAAAATATTAACTCTAGGGAAATGTTGGTTATCTTTCTTTCTTATATATCTGGAAACATAATTTATAGGTGTTTCAAACACAGTAAAATGTATAGCATATTGTTAATTAGTAACTTAAAGTATGATTATAGATATTTCAAGGATTATCTTAAATTACTTAACAACATGATGTTTGTGAATATAAAATAAAACTACCATTCAAAATATTAAACTAATTTTCAATTGTACTGATTTGAATATTGATTACCTGTCACCATAACTATTGTTGTGTCATCCTACCTTTTCCTATCTTCTTCTAGTCATATTACTTCAAGAAATGTACTGCTAACATGAGGTTCTATTTAACATTTACTATTTTTAATGCTCTAAAGAATAAATCCTAAATCCCTTGAATTTCATGCAATCCCTGCATGTTCAGATCTTAAAATTTTATTCTACTTCTTACAAACTACTTTCCCCTCTTCTCCTAATATTTTTCATCACTAAACCATAGACCACATTGACCCTTCTCTTTGAAAGCTCCTTCCTTCCATCTATATAGGCTGAATTGCAAGTGAAACATTAAGCCTCAGTTCAAAAAGCATTTATGAAATATTCTGAACTTCTCACATCCACAAGTAAGGGCTCATGTTCCTACATTCACACCTTTCTGCATATTACAGCACCTTGTCTGTGTTAATATTTATTTCTATAAAAACACATTTGTAATGATAATAATTCTCCAGTTTTCAATCTCATGTTTTTTTCATTATTAGTGGTTTCAAAGTTTTAATTTAGTCCAGAGCTGCATAGACAGAAAAGACACTTCTTATTTCTTTTGTAGCTATGTATGATTGGGTAATAAAGTTCTTGACAATTGTTTTCAGGATGGGTTCTTGCCCTTAAAAGCACACACCTTTGGCATTTCTTTTTAAATTTTTCTCGTTTCTGTGGTCTGGGACTTGGATGTGGTGCTGGTGAACCAAGTTTGAATATGCAGATAACAACAGTAGTTGAGGTATAGGAGAAGCCAAAAACAGGGGCCATGAACCTGGATGATCAAGTGGAGATCAGCGGCCTATTAACACTGGACCACCAGTCTACCTCATTTTTATGTAAGTGAGAAATACATGACTTTGCAGCATCTTAGACTACATATCTCCAGCTAATACACTAGTGTAGAAAACTTTACACTTTCTGACTGTAGAATTTGTGCAGAATTGTAAAGTCGTGTAGTCACCATTTTCTCTCTCTCTCCTATATCCAGAACAGGGCCGTAAAAACACTACAAATATTTTGTTAATTACATGGCACTGAAAAATAATGCTATTTTAAAATATCAAATTGTAAGCTTTTGTTCATTAAGTTGATTTTTTAAAGTCAATATTAGTTTATATTAGAGTTGCCTATTAAAATAATTAGAGGATCACTATTTATCGTACTAAAAACAGTGTATTTTAGAGTTGGAATATATATGTGGAAACTAAACACTGGCTACAAGGATGAAAAGATTAGAGAAGAAAGACTTCATGAAGTATCAGTGCCTCATTTATAGTAATGCTATGTGCACAAAGGAGCCTCTTAAAAATGATCCACAAAGTAAATGATATTTCAATAGTAAATATCACAAAGACGAAAGGAAACTTAAATCTAATTCAGAATTATTCCATAAAGGTCAATGGAAAGTGGATAGGTGGAAAAATAGCATCAAATGATAAAAATGATCAATTAATGTCCTCATCAGAAAGGTTAATCAAAATCATTTCCCTACTGTTTTTTTTTTTCTTAAACCAACTTTTCAGTTAAGAATTGCTGAGTAGTATTAAAGAGAGAAGTCTTTGCCTTCAGCAATTTTTTAAATTAAAAAAACCAAATCATTTTGTCTTAATTCACGGCTGCATAGAAAACCAGGACATAAAACCACCAACCAAACAACAAATCAACACAACAAACACAACAAAAAGTTAAGATATTGCTATAATCCCTCTGGCATAGGTAAAAATCTCTCTCCTCACATGGCTACTGTCCTCCTGTAATCAGAAGGATAGAAATCTTACTGAAAACTACCTCTATGTGGTTTTATTATTAAACATATTTCTGAGTCAAGCCCTTGCAGCAACTGTAAAAGCTAGAGAAAATATGCAATTCAAACAAAAACTTCATATGTATTCTAGCGGACCATGGACATTATGAACCTATGTAAAAACTCCTGAACCGAAAGAATGTACCATAGTATAAATGAATTTTTCATTTCCCTTTGGTTGTTTTATACTCTGAATTAAGTGTAAATAATTGATGGCTTTAATGTATCTAGTTAAGGAATTCCAGAGTGCATATTGGTCTCTATAAGTTTTGGTATGTTTCGGTAACCGGCCTTATGACATGTCATAGAAGTTACTATTGCCCCTCCACACCACAAAGTTCCGTTTATAATCAGGAGTGATTATAAGTTGATATGGCTTAACATATCGATGGTTTGTACACTTCTGAATGGCCTGACAAGAAGTACGGTGGGGGTTACTTTGCATAAGAACAGTAAAGAGCTCATCTGCAGAGACAATAGTGTTTGAACACAGGGAATTAATATGAGGAAAATATCTCAAAGGCAAAAAGAATTCTAGAAGGAAATAGAATTGTTTGTTTTTAAAATATTACTAGAACATAACAGTAGGGTTTAAATGTGTCAGGTGTAAAGCACAGCAAAAAAGGGATCTTGCCAACCATAAGCATTTTTAAGAAGGCCAACCAGATAAACCACTCTTTTTAACATACAATAACACTGGTGTCTTGACATCAGAGAGCTCAATAGTAAATTACCATGAAGACCAAATTTGAGAAGTAATTTGTAAAAAGTGAAAACTAACAGTATTATGCCAGTTCATTTGAGAAATACATAGGGCCTTATGAATAATGCACAAATACCCGTGGGAAGAGAGCCTAGGGTCTTAATTACGACAAATCCATTATATGAAATTAAAATAAAAATGCTATTTTGCCATTAAAATGCTAAAATACAGTCTTAAACATATAAGAAATGGGTATTCCTGCATAGTGTTGACATGAATATAAATTTTATAACTTTGTAGAAAGTAATTAGCCTGTTTGTATAAAAATGTTGGAAATATTCTTGTAGTAATTCCACTGAAGGAAGTATATTCTAAGGGAATAGTCACTGAACAACAAAGATCTCTGTACAAAGATATTTACAAAAGTATTAATAGAGAAAGCGCTTTTGAAAAATTACTCTGTATAAGGATATTGGTTAATTTTTTTGGTGTATTTGTATAATATACACAGCCATTATGAATTATGTTTATTTTCAGTAGTAGTTATTGATGTGGAAAGTATACCATATTAAATAGGAAAAGCACATTTCTCGGATATGGAGCAATGATAATGATCCCTTTTGGGAAGAAAACGAATCAAGGTTCTTACTCCTTACTTTGTGAATGTTGGTGTTGTTGAATATTTGACATTCATTTATAGAACCCCAAGTGAAGACATTTGGCTGGCTAGGATATTAAGGCTCTCTTGAGAAGGAAATTATCAGAATGGAATGCATTGTGAATTGATTCCTCTGGTCTTCATTGTCACAGAAGATGGCTTGTTCCTGAAAAAACAAGTCCTAGCCTAGAATTATTTCTAAAAGCTATACTCCAAGACTAGAAAGGCATGTTTGAAAAATGTGTGTGTGTGTGTGTGTGTGTATTAAGGTACATTCAAATCCTATTACTTTGCAAAAACTATGGTAGGATCAGATATCCTGGTTTAAGATAACACTGGGGAGAAATGAACTGTTTTGGTCTAAGAAACTAATGCTGATATTCTAGCAGCAAAGCCTGTTGGCCATACCAACAGATGAAAGGGAAAATCTTGTAACAATAATCTATTCGCAATAATAACACTTTGAACTAGGAAAAGCAGTAATGGAAGCAGAGAATGAAACCTGATTGTTCTCTGATCATATTTTCAAGATTTATCAGCTGGACCTAATAAAGCCACTAACTCTTCAGATTCAAGTTTTGTTTGTTTGCATTTTAACTTGTCATGGAAGAGACATCTTACAAGACAGATTCTTCACAACAGGTAAAAGAGGAGAATACAGATATGGTATTGAACAAAGATGTGACTATATTTTTAAAAATGCATTATATGTGCCTCAACACTTACACAGAAAAACAAGGGCATATTTGCATTACAAAACTTTGCATTGACTCTCTGGAGAATGACTGTTGTGAGATAAGACCAAAAACAGGAGACTGGCTTAGGAGGCTTCGACAGTAGTTATGTCTAGTAGTAGAGAGGAAAGATCTGACCTTGAGCAGATAAAATAGAGATAAAAATTAGGGTACCTAAGGAATAGATTATTCATTAAATATAGATTAAAGAGAGGCAGGGTGCGGTGGCTCACGCCTGTAATCCCAGCACTTTGGGAGGCCCAGGTGGGCGGATCACCGGAGGTCAGGAGTTCGAAACCAGCCTGGCCATCATGGTGAAATCCTGTCTCTACTAAAAATGCAAAAATTGGTTGGGCCTGGTGGCAGGTGCCTGTAATCCCAGCTACGCGGGAGGCTGAGGCAGGATAATCGCTTGAAACAGAGAGGCGGAGGTTACAGTGAGCCAGCCACTGCACTCCAGCCTGGGGGACAAGAGCGAGACTTTGTCTCAAAAAAAAAAATAACGATAATAAGATAAATGAAAACAAGTAAAGATAATTAAACATATAACTCAACTTTTTCTAGGTTTGAAAAATAGATGATAATAGCACAAACTCAGAAAATACAGTATTGTTTAAGCATAGACACAATTGACTCTGTTTTTGGTATATTCAATATGATGTACCTGTAGGGCATGTGGGTGGAGATGTCAAAGAAAGTAAATTCATGATTATCTCAGCTTCACATTTTGTCCTAAAGTTCTGATCTTGATTAAAAAAACTCAACCTCAAGTTTTGTTTGTAAGCTCTGCTCTTGAACGAATAGTTTTGGGATTCAATGTATACAAAGTCATAGCTACCAGGAGAGTAAGCGAATTTGTGAAGCGTCAAGAGTGGTGGGTCTGAGGAATATCGTAAAATGCATAATGTGGAAAACGAGATAAATGTGCTCATAAAAAAAGTAAAAGTAAGAATTATGAAACTCAGAAATAAGTGGAATAGTGTTTCAATAACATCAAATGAAGTGATGTCCATTAGGTTTGGGAATTAGGAACTGCCTAGTAACCTTCACAACGACAGTGCTTTTAGCTGAGCAGGAACCAGGTTGCAGTGGGCTAAATGGTGACTGTGAGGTTAGAAAGTGGACAAAGAGAGACAAAGCTAGTCTTTGAGAATTTTGGAGAAGAAATGGGAAAAAGTAACTTTAAAGTAGCCAAAAGAAAAAAAGGTCTGTGCTAGCATATCAAAGTCATTTTTATCTTCTGCCTAAAGATTCTCCTTTAAAGTATATTTAATAGTCTGGATGTTGGTAAAAGTTGAAACATGGCTAGAATTATACTTTGTGTTTAAAAATCAGTGTTTGATAGGATTCTTTTAATCCTGTGATTCTTACTTATGGTTAAAATATACATATTTCTTATACTACATATATTCAATTGCATCAGAAACATAGCATCTTAAAGGGTTTTGGAGGATGTATGGGCAGCAAATGGATTTCTCAATATCCGAATCATTCCTTTACTGTCTGATATTACATATAGTTTCTTTCAATCAGAATTGATATTGACAATATTTGACGGCAAGGCAGCATTAATACTGACTCTCAGAAACAGGCACTGACCCATTGGCACATGCAAATGACAAATGGGAAGTGACCAATTCTGACTGGACAACAGACAAAAACAACCAGCTCAGTCCATAATGTCTCAAAAGGGGACTGCTATAAGGAGAGAGGGGAACCTCTGTTTTAGATAATTTAAAAACAATATTAAAGTGGAATAAAAGTGAGTATATGTTTTATTAACACCAAGTGCCAACAATTCTAAACAATATCTGTGATAAAATACTTCTTTTCTTTCTGGCTGGACTGCTTCAAATCCACCATGTAGCCACTGTACAGGCATGTTTTGAGTAATCATCCCTATTAACTGATAAATGCAAAGTGTTTTAAAGCACCCACTAGGTTTCTGCCCTTCCCCTGACTGGATTTGTGTCTGAAAGATTACACGTGTCCATATATACTAAAAAGAATGTAATTATAGTACATCATTGGCCCATTTCAGGTTTCCTGAAATTAAGGAAAAGGGTAGTGGAGAATTCTTGCATGTATACTTGGTTAAAATACCAGAAACTTTACATATCTTTATTCTAACGATGCCTATTTTAGACACTCAATATATCAAAATTGAGAAAACTGAGTGACCTGCCAGAATATATACAACCACTAACTGGCAAAGTTAATGCTTGACTCCCAAATGTGTTTCCTTTCTCCTGTAGCAAGTTCTTAAAATTTTATGCCCAAGTTTTCCTAATTGCAAAAATTTTCAAGCTGCCAATTTAACACATGGGGATAATGTAAATTGGTTTTTTTTTTCCCTTATGGAACAAATATGAAGCGAAATAGAATATCACAAATATAGTAAGATTAAATTAAACAAATCATGCTGCATGGAATGAGTTTACATGAACACATTTAGTGTTCCAGTGATCGCTTTTGGTTAGAAACTTTGCTTGGAGGTGAGGGAACTGAGGCTGTAAGACACGGGCTTTGTATGATCAGTCAGCTCTCTTGCAATACTTGAGCATTTTTGCAGCCTCATATTGCCACTCTGCATAAGATGGGAGAAAAAAATTTTCAAAACCAAAAAATATGAGGGAAAAGGTATGAAAAGCACTCATGTCAAGGGAAATACCAAATGCATTAAATTTGTCCTGCAATTTCTTCTAAATAACAGTACACTTCACAAATCACATTCTAAGTGATATCCTAAAAACTATAATGGCTGCAAAAGTCTTTACAGTGTACAGCATCAAAGTACAACATTTTAAACCAATTATTTCATGGACTGCATTGCTATTATAGGTAGGACAGATTTTCTTAATTGAGTGAATAGAGATGCAGATCAGTTTGGGAAATAATAGAGGCAAGGTATTAATAAGACCTTTATGTACCAGTAGTTCTGAAAGTGTTAGCAAACTAAAAGGCAAATTAGAAACTGAAGGTGATGTCAGATTACCATATGAATTAAAAAGAAAGAATCTAGAAGCTTTTAATATTACCATATTACCTGTCAAGGCCAAATGGGAAGCTACGATTCAGTTTATTTTCATGTAAATTGTAAAACATTAAATAATATTCTGACCTTTCCAGTTTTACTGTATGGAGATTACAGAGGTGTAGTTGTAAGGTATAATTTACATGGTCTTGTCTATTTATACTTAAATGGTACATGGAAGATAATTTTTATAGGCACTAACGCACACAGAAAAATGTTTCCAGGCAATTTTCAATGCTTGCTGTAAAGCATAAATACTTAATAAAAAATTATTTTCCTTCATATTAATGTCCCTTCTAAACAGAGATAATTTTTCTTGCAATATATATGTACTTGGGTTTAACCTGTTAAGGAAAATGAGATCAATATTAATTTGCTTTTTTTGACAAATTGAGCAGCTATTATATAAAGTATTAATTCTGATCAAGCCAGTGACTACCAGTGACCAAAAGGAGAACCCATTTTGTTATGAAAAAAAAATTCTTAGTTCTTATCATTTGAGAAATGCTCTGTTTATAAGAACTGATAGATGATTTATTATATAATAAGTAAAACAGATAAAAGATCACATAAAATAACAAGTGTATTGAAGAACAGGGAGATAAAAAATTTCAAAGTAGAGAATTCATCTTCTAATTTTGATAATAGACACACTTGTCATTCAGTTTCACAAAACTCAACTGATATAGTTCAAATGTAAGAATGGCTTTATTTATTAAAAACATTATCTGTAAATGAATTTTTGTTTTTCTTTGAACACATTCAATGACATCATAATAAAGGAAAGAAGAGATGACACATATTTTCAATGTATGAATAATGTTTATGTTATACACTTACACATGCACAGACACCCTTGTTCACGCATACCTGTATATATACCACACCACAGAGCACACAGGTTATCAAATATACACTAAAACAGAATTTTCAGATTACAGGTGAAATTATCTCACTATATCTGTATGTTTTCTATAAAACTAATATAATAATTTATTATTTGGAAAATACTATTCATAAGTTAATCAGAAAAACTTCCATTTAGAGTCAAGAAAAAATATATTTGTGTTGGAATTAACTTGCAAGTTCAACACGTGGGGGTTGAAATCTCAAATCTCAATTTCTTCACGTTCTTCGCTATGTGACAATGAGCAAATTTAACAACAATATATCCTCTGCTCATTCTTGAGAAAACTATGAATAATCTTTGAAATATTCAAATATTTAAAAAAATGTAAACTTCACAACACAAATTCGAATACATGGTAAGTCAAGTGATTTTTAAAATTTTATGTTATTCTTTATAAAGAGTTACATTTGATAATTATTTACATTATGCTTTTCTCTTTAATCAACTGTTTTCAATATGAAGAGCTATTATTTCAACAAATACCCACCTTTACTAAATTTTTCGGAAAAATCATTCTTCTATATTTTCATAAATTATTCTTTTGGTTTATTAAATCATGGCTCACAATGAGTATTTTAGGATGTGACTCTTTGGGAAGAAATATTTTAGAAAATGTATAAAATTTTTAAGGGAGAAATTTTCTTCCCAAGCTAGATTAAAATCTCAGATGAAAATGCAAAAGAAAAAAAATCCAAATCATACCTTATTATCCCCCTATTCTTTTGTAATGCTGATTAGGTAATAAGCATTTTGACAAAACCTATGCAAACCATCTAATCTTTAAAATGTTGTTGAATCATATCCCTTACTCTACCATTTTAAAATTACAATTAACAACAACATCTTTTGAAGTTTTCAAGTGAAAAATTCGCGTTTATAAAGTTCTCACAGTTCAGTTTTTAATACATTCAAGCATCTTACATAGTATCAAATATTCTGAATTTTTATTTTAAAAAATACCTTAGCTATAAAGTAAGTTGAAATACATTTTCTTCTGAAAATAATGTATCTTATAATAATATAGGTAATAATAAGGTTATGTGGACTGAGAACCAAAACAAGACAAAAAGCCAAAAGATGTAATAGTGCCAATTCATAGAAAAATGTGCAACAAGTGAAAATATTATAGGTCATAATATACTTTTTAAAAGCACTGAACTATATAATCCTACTATTATTTGGATGATCATATTTGTTTACACTCAGAGCATGATTAAAGGGTCCATGTTTACCACAGACACCCAGACATTTTCCAGTTACTAAAATTACTAGCAATGAACATTCTGAAAAAATATTCTCATCTAACTTCTCCAAGCAGCCTTCAAATCCTCTGGCAATGAGGATGTATTATCAGCCACAGCATCAATTTTTATACATCCTCTAGCCATTTCTCAGGATTAGCCCAAGAACCATTTTCAGATGACCTTCCTGAACTTCCAGATCATGACATTAAAAAACAGTGACAGTTAGCCCGAGGGTTGCAGCTACAGTTTCCTTCCTTCTGTGAATGTTAAAGCTGTGAAGTCAGCTCCGGGGAAGGGACACATAACTTACACTTAACTTCCATATTCCCACTGTCTAAAATTATTTCTGCTGAGAAATGATCCTTCTAGATCAACAGTCAATTTTTTTCTATTTAGGAAGACTCTCCAAAGCAGGTGGAATATGCAATAAGAGTTATTTGCCTTAAAATACAGAAAAAAATGTGCTGCCTTTAAAACAACATTTTTAGTTAGGAGATGAAAAACAGAAGTAGGAAGAGATAAACACATTAAGGCTCAGTAGCAGAGGGAGATATATATTTTATTAAAATCACCTGCATATAAGGATTGTTTCTATCCTAATTGCCTTCTGCTTCCAACAAAAGAATCACTTTTTATCAACATCCCCCAGTCATTATTTTGCACATACAAAATAAAGCAAACAAAACAAGCAAACACACCCACACATACACACACAAACACTAAAATAATATGAAAATATACAGAGAGTGTCTATCTTAATTTTAGGGAATGTAGTTATATTCAGGAGATAGAGCCAGTATCTTACTTGTTTTGCTGGAACTACATATAGATAACACCTAAAGAGAAATGCATTATTTGTCAGAATTGGGAGAATTATTTTGCACTTTCACAACCAGGTTAAAATAATTGATATGTATCGAATCATACATATAATGACACTACTTTAGGTTTTTACAAATAGTTTTGCATTGTGGGTGAGGATTATAATGTAGTAGAATTTGTTATATTGTTCATACTAGTTTATATCTATGCTCAAGAATAAAAATTGTAACAAGAGAATGAAATTTTATTTACAGAATATATATCCTTGTGCATTGCAAGTTTATATTAAACCATTATATACAATAGTTTATAGTGAAATTGTTGCCAATAACTAGATTTTAAAATATAGAAGCAATGATACAAAGTGTAGACTGAGAAATCACAAAGGTGGGTGATTTCCAAACTCATGAAGAGCTTCCAAAGAGATGCTATCAGTGTTAAGTCTCAGAGCTGTTTGATCAAGCAAACACATATTTTATCTTATTTTAAAACTTCAGGCCAGGCATGGTGGCTCATGCCTGTAATCCCAGCACTTTAGGAGGCCAAGCTGGGTGGATTACCTGAGGTCAGGAGTTTGAGACCAGCCTGGCCGATACGGCAAAACCCCGTCTCTACTGAAAATACAAAAATTAGCCAGGCGTGCTAGTGGACACCTGTAATCCCAACTGCTCAGGAGGCTGAGGCAGGAGAATCACTTGAACCCAGAGGTGGAGGTTGCAGGGAAGGAGATCATGCCACTGCACTCCAGCTTGAGGGACAGAGTGAGACTCCATCTCTAAAACAAAACAAAACAAAACAAAAACTTCATACATGACATTGTTATATAAATGTGTTAAAGTAGAGTAAAATGTGTTAGAGCAGTATGTATAATTATTTGTTGGCACGACTGAAACTCACTCCTACACTAGCATTAATCATTAATACATTTTCCTCCTCTCTACATTGCCTAGCGTAGACGCAGACTGCTGGAGAATCTCACACAAATAGCCTGCAGACTGTTAAAGATGAAAATTCATTTTCACTAACCTCCACTTGGTCCTCAGTAATCATCCCTTGGTATCCTATTGCATTATTCTAATCAGCTTTCTTGAGTAATATCTGTAATGACTTTCTCAAATTTTATCCATTTTGAACACTTGGCATTTCATATTTCACTAAGAAGGTAAAAGACAAAGCAAAAATTATTTCCAATTTCTGGCACACATTATCCAAATCTATCTCTGCAGTACCCATCATCTTTAATTTCATATACATTTTAGTCAAGATTGTGTCCCTCCTCTTATCAAGGCAATCTGTTCCTTTGTGAGCTGTCTCTTCATCCGGTTTCTCTAATCTTGATTAGCCCATGTTTCTATGACATTATCTCTGCCTTTAAATTTTATTCTTTTCATCTTCGTTCATATATAATCTAGTGACTTCTAAAAATTAATACTCCCACCTAAAATTGAGATTTCACCATCCAGCAGCCATTTTAACTCTTTAATTCACCTCATTTCTATGTATGGTATAGGCAGACTCTTTTGCCTGTTTCCACTTCTCCATCTCTCATCAACACTCTCAATCCGCTCCAGTCTGGCCTCTACCTCTTCACACAGCTGAATAACTTCACGTCAGTTTAACAAGACGTTCCACCCAGTGAAAAAGATTTAGTGTTCCCAGTATTGAATTTAGTATCCAAGATTAGCAATAACTCATTAAAATAGATCTTTGTTAGTCTTCTTTATTTCTAATAAAGAAATGCTTTAAATAAAAACTATATAATATGATGGACACCCATAACAGAAAACAGGCTGGGTGTAGTAGTTCACCCCTGTAATCCCAGCACTTTGCGAGACTGAAGCGAGTGCATCACTTGAGCTCAGCAGTTCGAGAACAGCCTGGGCAACATGGTGAAACCCTGTCTCTATCAAAAATACACAAAATTAGCTGGGCATGGTGGCATGTATCCAAGGTCCCAGCTACTCAGGAAGCTGAGGTGGGAGGATTGCTTGAACCCAGGAGGCATAGGTTGCAATGAGCTGAGATTGCACCACTGCACTCCAGCCTAGGTGACAGAGTGAAACCCAAATAAAAAAGAAAAACAACAACAACAGCAAACAACAACAACGAAAAACCAAAAGCGGCCATCAAATGTTTTCAGTTAATTGCTTGATGTCTTTAGTGCCCCACAAAGTAGCAGAATATAACCTAATTTTCCTTGAGTCTAAATGACTGCAAATGAATTTAAAAGTATAGCATGCATTTTTTGTAAAGGAAATGCTAATTTTTAGACTTATGTTTCTGATTAGGATTTGTAGTAAGAGAAATAAGAAGCCACGATCTCTTAAATGTGAAGAGAATTACCTAGAAATGGAGTTTTGCTTGCTAACTCATGGGCTGAAGTCATCCCGTTTGAAGGTTGCAGGAAAGGATAGGGAAAATATAAAGGAGGTATTAGTTTTGAGGGTGGGAACGGAGTGAGGCTTTAGAACTGAGAGCCAGGAGGAAGGAAGTCTACATATGAATGGGGATACCAGCCAGGAGAGTTAGTTCGCCTGTGGAGAAAACTTCCCAGGCGTCACACAGGATCCTATAGCTTAAGCCTAGAAATTTTTCTCCAGTGCTGTGCAATGTCAAAGTCAAAGTTAACTAACCACTAGTATTTCCTGTGTTTTAGCTTCATTTTGAGATTTTCCTGGCCCTTCAAAGCAAACTTTGCATTCTGGAATACTATTTTCATGAAGGCTATCTGAGACAGAGTGTGAGAAGGAGAATGGAAGCCTGATGTATCCTAATCTCTTTCTGCTTTCACATAAGTCAGAACAATAGTTCCCTACAAGGAGTTTTGTGAGGAGTCCCTGGTGGGAGGAAGAGGCAGTGAAGAAAGTCCGATCTCTATAAACACAGGACAGAAAATAAAACCAAATTCTGTAAGATAGCTGGGGTCATCCTATCAGAAGGAAAAAGTAAACAGAAACACTTAAGTTACACATAATTTATACCTGTCTTCTTTGTGATTACCCTTTAAAAATTTATTTCTATATCTCTGGCACTTCTTCCTAGACGCCTCCTTTTTATTTGTGTTCATTAACCACAACTTCAAATGTTATGAGTTTTTCAGTATTTGTCTGACTTTTTTTGCTTTCACATTAGTTAATCACCAAATTCTATGGATTATATCTGAAATATATTCTTAATACAAAACCTCTCTGTCTTCATGTCTGCACCCTAGTCTAAGCCACTATGATTTTTTGCTTTGTCTTTTTCAATAGCTTTCATATTCACCCTTGGCTACTTCCAGATGATTGTCTACAAAGCATCCAGGCATTCCTTTTACTACCTGAGTTTGGTCTCTTGTTCTTTCCTAGCATTAAATACTTTAGTGGTTTCTTTACTTTTAGATTAAATATCCTAAGTTCTTACGATGACAAAAAAAGTCATGTCTAAATTTCTGACCCCATCATACATCAACTCTATACTTCTCCTTTCTCATATGCTCTGACCACAACCTCAATCTTCCAATTTTCTCATATGTGCCAAACTCCTATAGATCTCATTTCCCTTTTTCTTTTAAATCTTTGCCACACAAGCAGCTTTAGCCCTTAACAATCACTTTTTTTCTTTCACCTTGAATAATTACTGTATTCTTTATAATTGATTCTAATATAAGATATTTGTGGATACCACCTTCTTTGAACTCCAAACCTAAATTATATCTTTTTGGGGTGTGTGTGTGTGTGTGTGTGTGTGTGTGTGTGTTTGTATTAAAGTATACTCATTTTCTTGGAATTTTCCACATAAGTATGTGCACAATTGTTTTATTATCATTTTTAATGTCTATCTTCACTTATGGGACTAAACCATCATTTTGGAAAAGGACTATGTCCACCTGAATTCAATTTTGTGTCTTCAAGCACCTACATTACAGAATTCTATTTTCTCTTTTTCTCTCTTTATCACCTTTTCTTTCCCTCCTCCCAAGATGTCTTTCTTTCCTCCCCAACAATGTCCTTTAGATGTAAATAAATACATATTATAAAATGGGAGTTCAGGTAGGTAATGAATTAGAGAGTCTGAGAATAAATACCATCAATATAAAAACAGTGGGACTGGACAAGTGAACCAAGAGAAGAAAGAGTGTGATTAAAGTAAAAGAGAAATACAGGTGTAGAAGAGAAAGTTTAGACAAAATGTCATTTAAAAACCACCAATTATTTTAGGGAAATTAAAATTTTGAAAAAACGTCATAGGCCAAATCTTCTTCTTCATTTCCATGCATTACATAAAAAAGATAATTATTGAAATATTACTTACAATTCCACTACTCAAACACAACTGTTGCTTTCAGATCTTCATTATATTCATTCCCACAGGCATAGAGCATCTAATAATCATCTTAGCAAGGGAATAGTACTCTTCATTAATTAATGGCCTACAATTTACTAACTGTTCTCTGAGTCCTAACTACATTTCTTTTAATTTCCCCTCTTCAAATAAGTTTGCAGTAATGTATAGCTTAATGAACATATATTTTTCTAAGTATTTAATAGTTCTTTAGCTTAATCTTCAAATAAATATATTATTGAATTTAAAGGTATAAACATCATGGATCTAAATATAAACCTCTAAAATGCTCTAGGTGAACCTTTTAAAAAACAGTAATCCACATGCAAGATGCGTGTAACAAGAGTATATCAAACTTCACAAAGTATATCTTTGCTTTCTTCCTTCCTTCCTTCTTTCCTTCCATTTATTTTCCCTCCCTCCCCGCAACTATTTCTTTTTTTTTTTATTTTGTTACCTGCTATTATTGTTGACAGTCTACAGAGGAATCCTAGCCTATTTGAAATTAGTTTTCCAAAAGGCAAAATTGCTGTTTGAGAAGATAACATTCAAAATGACTCCCATGAATCAGATAGTCTATTGTGAGGCAGACTGAATTATGCATTGAGTTAACAAAGGTTGAATATTACTATTTCGGCAAGATTTTTTTCTCTAGAACTTTCTCCTCTTTCTTGCTTATTTTACCCCATCTTTCCTCTTAGTCTCATTTATTTTTCTTACCTCATTTTGTGTGTATGTGTGTGTTTTCCCCCGATTATCCTCCTAAAGAGAGACCTAAAACAAGGATAATATATTTTAATTGTCTTGTTGATGTTTAATTGTAAGGAAGAGCTTCATCAATACAGCAAACTCATTCTGTATTTTAGAACAGATTAATTTTTAGCAGAAATATTCTTAAGAAAGACCTTGTATTGTTAGTGCTTTAATTTTCTTTAAATCTAATATTCTTCCCTTATTTGCTATGTAATGGAGCTGCTGAAAATACTGGCAATATCTGTTCATTTTGCCTTGAGCTAGTATGAATTTTTTTTTTCTTAAGAAAGTGCAGTTGCTAAGAAGAGTTAATGGACAATTCAGCAGCAATTTTGTTTCAGCAAAAGTAAAGATAAAAGAAATACATGAAGAATACAAACCGTAGAAAATAATAGGGAAGTGGTTACAATATATGTCGAAATGCTCAGAATCTAAAACAGAGACAATGTAGACTTAGAGAGACATGCAGTCCCAAGTTAAATATGTATTTTAAAAAATTTTCTAGAGTATGTTCCTAGGTATTTATAGAGACTGCAGTTGCATTTTAACTGATCAGCTGAAAAACTAAAAATTCTGAGATTATGAGAATCAGAAAAAAATTTTTTAACCTTTGAGCATTATTCTTACTCTACTAAATTAAACAATGTGGATAATTTGAGAACACTGTAGATAAATAAATACATGTAAAGAGAGTGAAAAAGATCATGCTGCTTATATGAAATTTTCTACACAATACAAAGCATCATGAATATTGATTGCAGGCTGATATGGTTTGGATTTGTGGTCTCCACCCGAATCTCATGTTGAATTACAATTCCAGTGTTGGAGATGGGGCTTGATGGGAGGTGACTGGATCATGGTGGCAGATTTCCCCGCTTCCTATTCTCCTGATAGTGAGTTCTCATGAGATCTAGATCTGTTTTTTTGTTTGTTTGTTTTTTGAGATGGAGCCTCCCTCTGTTGCCCAGGCTGGAATATAGTGGCACAATCTTGGCTCACTGCACCCTGCCTCCTGGGTTCAAGTGATTCTTCTGCCTCAGCTTCCCAAGTAGCTGGGACTACAGCGCCTGCCACCACACCCAGATAATTTTTGTATTTTTAGTAGAGATGGGTTTCACCATGTTGGTCAGGCTGATCTTGAACTGCTGACCTCATGATTCACCTGCCTCGACCTCCCAAAGTGCTGGGATTACAGGCGTGGCCACTGTGCCCAGCTTTTTTTTCTTTTTTTTTTTTTTTCTTTAAGTGTGTAGCACGTCTCACTTCTCTCTTCCTTCTGCTCTGGCCATGTAAGACATGCCTGATTCCCCTTTGCCTTCTGCCACAGTTGTAAATTTCCTGAGTCCTCCCCAGCCATGCTTCCTGTAGACCCTGTGGAACCATGAGCAAATTTAACCTCTTTTCTTTATAAATTATACAGTTTCAGTTTTATTGTAGTGCATGAACAAACTAATTCATAGGATCAGTGTATATGTCAGAAAAGAAACCTATAAACCATAGGCCTAGCTACATCTTTTCACCATCCCTCCCCTCTAACCCTAAACCACACCCCCACTCACTCAATCTTCAATTTGATCCCTGTTCCTTTCTATGCCTTGGTTCCCACTGCATCATCTATTATGTAAAAGGTACATAACAGATTGTCAGGTACAACCAGAGAAGCAGGGCAATAGGAGATGGACATGAAGACAGTTGTTTCAAGGAAATCTCTTACTTGCTTCTGGGGGATGGTAAAGCAAGTCTGAAATTCATAGGACTTGCGATAGAAAAGGCAGTTTGGAACTCTTGGGCAGGAGCTGAAGCTGATGTCCACAGTTGGAATTTTTTCTTCAGGAAAACTTCACTTTTGCTTTTAAGTCCTTTCAACTGATGGGAAGAGACTCATGCAGATTCATTCGGATAATCTCACTTACTTAAATTCAACTGACTGTGGGATTTAACCACATCTACAAAATGCCTTTACTACAATACCTGGGTTAATGTCTGTTTGAATACTTCGGTCAATAGCTTAATGAGTTGAAATGTAAAACTGACCATTAGAGTCCCAACCTTGTCAGCTTGGCACCCATACACATCTTCTTAAACCAAACTGTTTCTAACTTAGCATAACAAAGTCATACCTTAACAAAACATCATACAACTATCTTGTACACATTTGAAAATAGGCTTACCCTTTCAGCAGGAGAGGATGCAAAGCCTTGAGGTGAGGTTGACATTTCTCCTTTAATATCGTTTAGATTAATATTATGACAAAATGTTAAGTATTAACAATACATCTTACTTTAGATAAGGGTTAAAGGGATCAAAGAACACAAAATCTGATATGTGTGTGGTTGTGTATATATATTCCATATCCATATATATATATAAACATATTAGTAGCAAAATAAGAAACAAATGTGCATATTAATGTGAATAATTATTACAATCCTAGTTCTGGAACTGGTCACATGATCACAATTGGTGTTTATAGTTAGCTACTTTCTTACAAATTCCATATGCCCTTTGCCCTCAGGAAGCACCTGGGCTGACCATGGTGTTCCATGCCTGTAATTCTAGCACTTTGGGAGACTTAGGCAGGAGGATCACTTGAGGCCAGGAGTTTGGGGACCAGCCTAGTAAACATAGCAAGGCCCTCATCTCTACTAAAAAAGTTACACATTAGCCCAGCAATGTGGCATGCACCTGTAGTCCCAGCTACTCAGGAGGCTGAGGCAGGAGAATCACTTGAGCCCAGGATTCAGAGACTGTAGTGACCTCTGATCATGCCACCACACTCCAGCCTGGGTGACAGAATAAGACCCTGTCTCTCAAAAAAAAAAAAGTACCTCAGCACCTCACTGGTCATTGTTCTCATTCCTCAAGGGCCTGGCCCATTAGCAGTCCTGCCTGAATTAGGTGGTTGTAGTTTTCCATTGACTTTAATCACAGGACATTATAGTACTAAGTGATACCCCAAGGAATGCCCTGTTCCGAACGTGGTCTTTCTCACTCTTGTCATATTGTAGCAACCCAATTCTCCCTTGGTAATCAAGATCAATTGCCCCAAAGAGTATAGTAACTCTTTTGCCTGTTGATTCAGAGGCGTGTCGAGTCCAGGGTGGCCAGTGGTAATCTCAGTGTCCAGTTCAGTTCAATTATTGTTGCATCTCCCTGGAGATGCATTCTTATCTTTGTAACAGTGTGTGGCAACCTGTGGACCAGTACAGCCTAAACGAGTAGGAACGGGAACTACATTTATTTCTAGTGGATTACTTGGTGAAATAGTGATCAGGATCACTCCTGTTTCCATCCCCTTGATTCCTGGACCAGTGAATACTGGCTATGGAAGAAATAATATAGTGGATGCTAATTTAGATGATACACAGTCTTCTGGAAGACATTGCTCCAGTCCTCTAAGGTATTGCCACCTATATGGCACTGAAACTAAATTTCCAGAAGTCCATGCTGTCGTTCATTTCTGGATGATGGCAGATATGCTAATACCAGTAATTCTATGAGTATGGGCCCGTTGCTGTTAAGTGAATTCTTTGATGAGAAGCAATGTTGTGTGGAGTACACTAAGTCCTCACTGAATATTGTTGATAGGTTCTTTGAAACTGTGACTTTAAGTGAAACAGTGCATAGCAAAATTAATGTCTTCCTCATCAACATTATAGTAAAATGACATGAAGTGAACAGTGTTATTTGAGGCTCTGTTGTAAGTTATTTCACTTAAACTTGCAGTTTCCAGGAAACCTATGGAGGAAATTCCATAAGTTCATGGGTGGTAGCTTGGCAGAAGTACTGAGTTCAGGAAAGGCACATCCAGATCCAGAGTAAAAACTATCTATTTTTTAATGAAGGTTGTCCAATTTAATAAATCTGCCATTAGGTAGCTGGCTGACCATTTTAGGGATCTAGTTTTATTCCAGGAGACCTAGATTTAATCTCTTCTCAAAGAGTGAAAAATGAGCAATAGCTGTAGTCAGTTTAGTATTCCTAATGGAAGCCCACATTGGAAAGCATGTGTATACACTCCATCTTTGATATCATGGTCAATTTGTTCATTAGCCCATTGGTCAATGACAAGAGTAACTAGGGAAAGAAGCTGCTTGTATTCATAGAATGGGTAATTGTATCTACTTACTTACTAAAATATTATTTTGCTGAGGTCATGGTTTCATAAGTATTCATATGGGACACAAATATCTTCTCATTCTTTGCCCATTCCTAGAGGAATAGCCATTTCCCTCTTCCTGAGACTTCCTTGTCACTAATTTTTCAATTATTTTCCTTTCAAGTCGTGATCGTATGGTCAAACCATTAGCCATGCCCGTGGATTGCTATAGACATGCCTCTGGTCATTTCTCTTTCCAGGCACAATGAACAAATAGGTGTACTTCTCAAAATTCTGCCAACTGATAATAATTTATTTCACTATTTTCTTTCAAGAAAGTCTTAGAATGAGGCTATAGTACTACAGCTGTCCACTGTCATGTATCCTGGATATCATGTAGAATTATCTCTAAAGCAGACCCAAGTTATCTCTTCCTCAGTCAACTGTTCATACAGAGCTCTCCAGGAGTCATTAGTGTGGGCTTCAAAGAGTAAAAGTAACATAGGCAAAGAAGGGCCCAGGGCGTTTTGGGCCTCTTCTTCATGCAATTTACTTGAGCTTTCAGGACCTGCTGAAGCCTGCTATCACATGTATCACTTCCATTGATGATGGAGTACTGCCTTGCATGTCCCATTTACAGTTTAAAGGGTCAGACAACACTCAGTTTATAATTGTCGAGTCCAAGAGAAACCTCCATCCCTGCCACCATGTTAATTATGTTTATGAGATTATTGAACATGGACAAGAATAGTTGGGGAAAGAGACTAAATGATATCTACAAAATTGGTAATCCTATCCACTTTGTTAGTAAAATCTTCTGCTGAGGTCACCATTTTGTGAGTGTTCACATGAGGATCAGGTCGTCTAGCACTTTGGTGGTCCATCAGTAAGCATTCAGTGTGTCTACTAAGGCCTAATAGTAAACAAAAACTGTCAAATGGAGGGTAGTTTTCTGTAGAGGATGGAGGACTTTGCTCCAAAAACTGAAGAGTGATACTATAATTAGCCTACAGAGGCTGGTGAAAGGTACCAAACTTATTTGGACTAAATGGCCCAAGTGACTGAGCAGCTTGAATAGCATTGCAGACCTGTTGCAGCACTTTCTTTTATTCTAGGCCCCGCTCATAACTGTCACTGGGTAAATCGGTTATATTAGCATATCCGAATGAGGAAAATGTTGCCTTCTTTTTCCAAAGAGGTTCATTAGATGTTGTACTTCTTTGTTGTTGCAAAGACTAGCTGTAGCTACTTATCATGCATCTTAGAAGGGATATTTCAACATGCCCCATATTACTGGATCCCTGAAACTGTAACTAAGGTGGCAGGTCTCTGAATTTTGTTGGATTTATTTTCTGCACTCTGACACACAGAAATCAAGTATAGTTTCTATACTTGATATTTAGTATAACAAATGTAGTATCTAATTTCTGCTCCCCAACCCCAATCAGCGTAATATCAATATAATTAATCAGCATGATATCTTGTGGAGAGGAATAGGCAATCAAACTGCCTGTAGACTAAATTATGATTCAGGGCTGGAAAGTTGATATCCAGCCAAGGTAGGACAGTGAAGTTGTATTGCTAAGACCTGCCAACAAAAAGCAGTACTTCCAGCAGCCCTTACTAATAGGTGGTTAGAAAAGAGCATTTGTTGGATGAATAGCTGAATATCAATTTTAACAAATGTGCTGATTTGGTCAAGCAGTGAAACCACCTGTGGAAGAATAGATGGAATTGGAGTCACCACCTGATTAAATTTATGATCGTCTGCCATTCTCTAAGATTCGTCTGTTTTTCTGCACAGGGCAAATTGGTCAGCTGAATGGGAATGTGGTGGGCATCATCACTCCTGCATTCTTTAAATCCTTGATAGTGACACCAATCTCGGCAGTCCCACACAGAATATAGTATTGCTTTTGGCTGACTATTTTCCTAGGTAGAGGCAGTTCTAGTGTCTTCCACTTGGCCTTACCACCAAAATAGCCATCACTTCACAGCTGGAGAACAAATGTGCAGATTCTGCCAGGACTATGTCTATTTTGATTATGCATTCCAGAACTGAGGAAGTAACCACAGAAGGTGTTTTGTAACCTACTGGACCAACGATGATATGGATCTGGGCTAAAACTCTATGGATTATTTGACCTCTTCAAACATCTTCTCTGACTGGTAGACCACAATGATATTTTGTGTCTTTAGGAATGTTTTTCAGTTCAAAGACAGTACCCAGCAATGAACAAATAGTCTTATCATCCCCCTTTCCCCAGTGTAACACCCCTGGTAAATGGTCATAAATCCTTTAAGAAAGACTTGGTGAAAAAGTAACGTTATACCTTGGCAATATAGCCAAATATAGCAGTATTCATCCTCAAAAAGAGGTTGTAGTGCACAACCTCTTGGGTTATTCTTTGTAACTCATCTTTTGTGGCCTGCTGGGACTTGATTCTAATTTTAGTCTAGAAGCAAACTGGGGTGGTTGGATATGTCCTGAGGAGAATCAGCAGTGATTTGTCAATTACACAAGGCCCATCCAGATAATCTATGCTAATATCCCTTCAAGTTAATTGGTAATGGACTTTAATCGTGTCTACAAAACATCTTCAGAGCAACACATAAATTGATGTTTGATTGAATAAAGGAAACCATAGTGTCCAATGATGCTTATGTTGATACAAAGTGATAATCACAGTCCCCTTCCTCTCAATGTATCCATACAGAGGCAGACACTTCACACAAATTTAGCGGCTCAGAGTTCTGAGATCCATGAGACTCTGTTTCTCTCTAATTGCTGAAAATACAACATACCCCATTTGTGTGACAATGTGTTGTTCCCTGCTTTGTGGGCTGAAGAGCATAAAATGACAAAACGTAGAGTGAAAGAGGAGTACCTAAGTGAGCAGAAATGAGCAAATACATGAACCAGAAAGTGCCTGCTGTGGCATAGTTGTTGCTAGTTTTTCCCAAGATCCAAGAGTATCTGTTTACTTGGATTCCTTGACAAACACCAGTATTTCTACAGTAGATTCCCCTTTTGTTTAAACTGATTTAAATTGGGTTTCATTCATTTGCAATAAAAAATATCCTAATTTCATGAGATTTTTGAACTATTTGTGAGAAAAAAGTACTACGAAAAATGTAAAGTGATGAATACATTTTTAAAATAAGACATTTTGACAGGAAAAAAAAAAAAAGGCAATGCAGTATAGTCTAAAGCCCAAGCTCTGGTGTCAGATATAACTGCTTCAATTCTTGCCAGCACTGTGAACTTCTACTTATTAATCAAAAATTTTAACTGAGCATCTAACACTCACTGTTCTTTGTATGGTGCATATTGAGTACACAATCCTCACTTACGTTCACCTTAAAGCCTGACAAATATTACATACTTACTATCTCCAGGACCCTGTGTGGAAGGTAAGGCTTAGTGTTAAGTTTAAGTCTTAATCAAAACCACAGCTAGATAGTAGTTACGCCACTTCATCAGCATAGTAGGAAGATGAAATAATATGTTGCATATAAAGCCTTTTGTAAGTTGTTTATCACAGTGAGTACTTATTAAACGTTAGCAATAAATGGACTCATTTCTAATATTAGAACGTTATCTCCAATGTCACTTTCAGCTTAGATAATGAGATTCAGATAACCAGATTCAGAATAAAAAGTTACATGATTATGGCAGGGAGTGGCAGATGCCTATACTATTTTTATTCTCCTTTTCTTTCCTAGTGAAATATTTATAATTTTATTCAGGATGGCAATATGTCCATTAAAGAAATTATAGTTTTGAAGTTTCTCTTGCAGGTTGGTATGGCCGAATATTTAATTCTAGAGATATAAGTAAAAGTGATGCGTGGTTCTGCTGGGAAACTTCACCAGTGAAATCTGGGACAGATTTTCCTTCACAGGCCTTCTTTTGCTTTCCCCTCTTTCCTCTATGTCCTATCTGGAAATTCTATACCACAGATGGTGCTGCAGCAACCATTTTGTAAGCTTGTGGGTACCAATGACACATTTTGGATGACAGACCACAAAGAAGACAGGAAGCTTTGTTCCTAGTTGATTGCACAGATCTACCAAGCCAAACGTTGATTGCACAGAGCTACCAAGGCAACCGTCAACAGCTTACCTCTGGCCTTCTCTTATGTGAGGGAAGAAAGTATGTAATATTGAATACTTTGTAGTTTAGTGACTATTACTATCAGAATACATAATTTGTAACAGATATAATAATTATTAGCAAATAACAAATTAAAGTTAGTGTAAACAGAAAAAGATTTTGAAAGCCATAATGAAATAAGAAATATTAAAATTATGAATAGCTGTTGCTGTGCCTGCACTTCTCAATGCTTTTCTCTCTGTCAGTCTTGCTCCAAATTGAAACAGGAATTTGCATTAAAAAGATGATATGCACTAAAATGATATCATATATATTTTTAGGAACAAATATAAAGTGCTTGCTAAAGAACTGGAAGAAACCAACAAGACTAAAGAACGCATGTCAATCAGAGATAAAGAGCTACTTGCATCTAAAGGTTAAAGCATTTAAACCCTGAGCTCTGGAAATACCCTGCCAGTACTCAGAGACTTCCTTGGCATTTATCTTGTCATTTAAAATCTTCACAGCATGCAATATATTGGGCTTAGTCTTCTTACTCTATAGGAGATTGGAAGGCATAGGGAAAAGACTAGAGAGGGAAAAGGGAGGGAAAAGAGCACTAGGCAGCAGGGAGACAAGCCCTCCATGGTGGCACACAATGAGAAGAGTTCTGGGGCACAGCTGTAGAAATATATATGTATATATCTGTGTATGTGTATATATATGTATGCATATACATATACACACATATATATACATACATACACACACACATATTTCCCCCTTTCTGTGTGTCAATGTACTATGCCATTAAAAGAGTTTGAGATAGAGTCATCCATACTTTAAATAGATAGTACACATTACCTGAATTTATGTTAATAGAGAGTATCCTTTCCTTTGGTAGCTGTTTTTTTCTAACATTAGCTGTGATAGTTTAGTTCACTCCCTCTCCCCATTGTCCAATTCCTGCTGCTTCAGCTCTCCATTTCTCCTTCTTTTCCCCCCTTTCATTTGCTCCCCTTATTCCCTCCTTCACCATCCCTTCCCACACACATCTTCTGGTGGGTTAGTGTAAATTTGCAAGTTATTTCCTATTTCCTGTTCTTGACTATTTCTACAAAATTTGCAAAAATTGACATCTTACAAAATAGAGGAATACATAAAATTATATCAGCTAAATAACTTAATGCAGGTAAATTTTAAAATTCATGTAAAGCATATCTCTGATTTTAAAATCAAAATTAAAGAATAAAAATATGTACACAAAGGGACACACATCATACATACCCAAAGTTAATGAAATTTTAAAGCTGTAACCTCTATTTTTTCCACACAACTTAGTTTTTGTTTGTTTGTTTGTTTGTTTTGCTGTTTCAACCTTGTCACTGATGACATGCCTCTGGGATCGATGGCTTTCTGTCTTTCTACTATTGCTTCATTGACCTACCTTCTCCATGAACTTTTCCCTGAGAATTCAACAACAGAATGTCTTCTCCTTTTCTGAAGGTTAATACCAGTTACAGTCTGACACCTCCACCTACTTAGAGACAATTATTACTTAATTGTTAAGAAGCCAAGTCAGACTGTCTGGGTTCATTTCTCAGTTCAAGGATGTTCGTCAAATTATTTTAACTTTCCAAGGTTCAGTTTCTTTATTTGAATAATGAAGGTAATAACATTGTTATCTTTTTATCTATGTTCCAAGGACAAGAGAGAAAATAATATGGATGGCACAGAGAACAGTGCCTGGCACTGAATGAACGTTTGGTAAATGCCAATTATTATTTATGCCATATAAACAGTCATCACATTAATCTAAAGCCAAATTAGGTTGCAGACTCCTTAAAAGCAGGGCTCACGTGTTCTCTCAATATGTAACAGCCCTGAGATTTAGCGTATTGCCTGATGTATAGAGAGCGTTCAGTATACAATTGTGGATTGATAAATGGACAACATTTATTCTTTTATTAAAATATATTTAATGAACACCTACTATGTGTCAGGAACAGGAATGTTGTTCCTAGAACAAGAACAGTATTATATGATGGCATATAATACAAAAAGTACAGAAGCCATTTGAATTACACATACACAAAATTCCAAAGCCAAAACAAGCAATTTGTTACCTTTGGATTCAAATTTATCATGTCTGTTTCAATTTTGGAGAGTACAGTCTCTCCAAAAGTACTGCTTGCAATCTGCAGAAGTACAAAATAGATAATCTATCTTGTTAGAATTGCAAATAGACTGGACTAAAATATGTGTCTTTCTTGAGAACACAATCTTCAAATATCAGTGCCTGCTTAACTCTGTTGTATGCTGGGATTCTTAAGACTGAAATGCAAGGGTCATAATCCTGAAACTTTGTTCACATTGCATGTGGTATTAAAATGCATCACAAAAAGGTTCTTGGGAGAAATCCAGAAACTATTTATCTAAGGCCAAATTAATTAATTTGGATACACAAGCAGAAGTATGTGTCCCTTCCCTACACAGCAGCTAGAATAATTCTTTCAAAACATGCGTTAAGTTTGATCATTTCCCTGCTCAAAAGCCTCCAGTGGCTTTCCATCAGAGTTCCAGTAAAATTCAAATCTTTACCAGGGTCCTTAGCTATTCCTTTAATCTCACTTCCTACCAGCCTTCTCTCTTTTCCCTCAAATACAAACCCCACAGGGAAAGGACATTGTTTTGTTTATTGCTCCAGCCCCAGTTCCTGAAACACTGCTGGCAAAAATCTATGTAGAAGTTCCTAATTTATATTTGTTAAATAATAAATGGATGAATGTTCAAAAGAACTATCCAAGATTTCTTTTCTGTAAAGTGAGAGAGAATCCTCAGGGCAGCCTATATACATGGCATCAGTTGACATTAATTAGCTTCATAGTTTCAAGGAACATACTATGCACATTGAATTTAATAGTGGGGGACTTCAAAGAGAGGTGCATTCACCAGAAGGGGTACGTATAACTAGTCCTTATGGAGTGTTACATGTCTCCTATGGTGAAAACACCTCATCTTCCACTTAAGATTGCATCTAGGAGAAATAGAGTTTTGTGGAGCACCATTCCATCTGCCAATGTATCATAAAGCATCGTCTGGCAGAAAAACTCTGAGTAAGTCTGATGACAGGCTTCTGGCAGGCTCGAGAGACTAACTGTGCTTGTACCTAAGGCTACAAGTATATATTTTCTTCCATCTCAGAAGGCCGATTCTCCTCCTTCTCGCACAAAGAAATCTAATAACACACAAGATGATCTGTGTATTTGCATTTATTCACAGTTGCACAAAAAGCACAGTAACTTGCAGTTTAAGTTCTGGATTAGAAATACCTGGGTTTAAATAAGAATAGACCACTAACTGGCTATGTGATTTGCACAATTCGATCTGTAAAACGGTAGAATTATGCATTTGATTTATACTTTTTTTTGCTGTTGTTTTGTTCATTTATTAGGAAACTAAAACTAACCTGATCATTGTGATCAACTACATGCCTGGCACATGAAAACCTTTCAATAGACGTTAGGTAGCAATAGTTATTTCCTCACATCCTTTTATATATTCCTTGGAAGGGTCTAGGCCATTTCACCTACTATCTTTACTAATATGTGTATATATATATATGTGTGTGTGTGTGTGTGTGTGTGTGTGTGTGTATAACTTTACCATACAGAGTTCTTATTTTCCTATTGCATCTTTCATTTTTTTTAGCAATTGCCTTTTAAAAACATATTTCAGTAAAAGAGGTAGCTACTCTTTTACAAGTTTTGTTTTACCAAGAAAATACTGATAAAAGTTAGTTAATTAATTTTCAGTTTTAGAATTATGAAAGAGAAACACTGGTATGCAAAATGTCTTATTGTTAAACTAGTGATTAGCAGCAAATTAATTCAGCATTTAAAACAAGGTAATGACATATTCAGATGCATTTTTGCTTGCAAAACTGAGAAACAGATGTATATAGAAATCACCTTTGCCATCCCGGGTCTGCCTTTAATATGACTGTGTTTTCTTGTCATGCATGTTGAAAAGCAAGATGTATGCAATACAATAGGTTCTCAGCTTTTTTCCCTGTATCTTAATGTGGCATCCTATATTTCTGCTCACCTTAAACTAGCTGAAGTGTTCAGTTGTGACAGAGTCTGGTTTATTTCAGCAACAATCATCTACTTGTCCTTTTGGACAGATGTTGCTGTAAATTCTGAAGATTGACAGAAATAAAGACACTAGCAGATTTGGAGATTAGACTTCAGTTATTAACTAAGGCATATTAAGAGTCTATCATGCACAATAAGCCAGTTGGAGTGTTGCTCAAATAAAACATGGGCAACAAAAAAAATACTTGTTCTTTCTGATTAAATAATTATATTAGGGGTATATATATATTTTATATATATATGTTTTTCCAATGATATACACACATATATTTTATACATGTATATATATCCTATATATATACACATATATATTATACATGTATATATATCCTATATATATACACATATATATTATACATGTGTATATATATCCTATATATATACACATGTATATTATACATGTGTATATATATCCTATATATACACATATATTATACATGTGTATATATATCCTATATATATACACATATATTATACATGTATATATATCCTATATATACATATATATTATACATGTATATATATCCTATATATATATTATACATGTATATATCCTATATATACATATATATTATACATGTATACATATCCTATATACACATATATATTATACATGTATACATATCCTATATATACATATATATTATACATGTATACATATCCTATATATACATATATATTATACATGTATACATATCCTATATATACATATATAATACATGTATACATATCCTATATATACATATATATTATACATGTATATATATCCTATATATATACACATATATATTATATGTGTATATATCCTATATATATACACATATATATTATACGTGTATATATCCTATATATACATATATACACAATATATATATCCAATATATGTATACATATATACATACATATATATTGGATATATACATGTATAAATATATGTATATATCATTGTATATATACATATATAAATATATGTATATATCATAGGAATAGAAACTTGATATACTTAGGAATATGTAAAATATATTCTTAAAATCTTAAGAATTCTTTAATTCTTAAATAATTAACAATATATTTTATATTTTAAATAATTAAATTAGCAATATAAAATATATAACATAGGGCATTATTTGATGAATTAACTAAAAATATATAATATACATGATGATTACATATTAAATATAATATGTTGTGTTTAAATATTATATATTAGTCATACTAATTAGATATACCTCTATAACTAGTTAGGCTATATATGATATAAACTTAATTATATATTATATACTTATATATTATTTATTCTATTATATTATCATATGTGAGAATAATATAGCATTATATTCATATATAAATATATGAACAGGTAAATATCCTGAAGGAAATAATGGAACTAACATGATAAGAGGTAATGGGTCTAAATTATTAGGCATACATTTTTTCAAAAGCCATCATACAAAAAATATATTTTAAAGAAATTTTGGCATAAAGTCATGTGGAAATAGTTAATTATTAGTATCTGATCAATTTCTATGACTGTGTAAGTTTTTATGTGTTACTCTGTAGCTCCATGACACCTGCCCCTTACTTACACCCCCACTTCCACACAAATATACATACACATGCCCTTTTCATGACATATGGTAAAAGTCTGGTGAGTATTTTCATTTTATCTTAATTGTATTTAACAACTCTACCCTTGCTAACCTAAAAGTCATCTAACATTTGATCTCTTGTGATCTCTCACTCTGAACACTTATCATGATTATTACTTGGTTTAGACTACTTTCATTGCACATGTGGGAGGGATAACTAATTAAAAAATATTAACTACTATGTTCACGTATACATGTGTGTACTTTATTTTCTTCTCTTCTCTCAGGCTAGACCATAACATTCTTGTTAGATAATGAAGCCACAGCAGAATTGTCATGAGAAATTAGAGAAATTAATTATTGGCTGTAGACATTAAAAAAGACTAAGATGCCCTAAGTTTGCAAGTGTACTTGCCGAAGTACTGCTTTCTACTAAGAAGACAAGAAAACAAACGTGCTTTCTAGACCAAAGCAGAAGGAATATTATTGGAAACATTTAGCGTTAAATCCTGGCATGAAGAGGAGGGTAAGGGAAGAAATTCAGCTTGGGGTTATGAAATCAGGGGGTACCAGTGGTACATTTCCAGGCAGAAAGTTTTTTGATAGGCAGCAATTTCACAAAAAGTAGAGGCAGAGCAGAAGTACCTGAATAACCAGGACTGAACCACCTGTAGGAAACCTGTGAGCGCAAGGTCGCTGAATGATATTCCCTTATGATTGAAAGTGATGTGGATGGACACAAGAGTTACTATAACCACAGAACCTTCTGGCTGGAAAGTAGGGAGGTTTCAGAAGTATGTTGGGTTGTGCAACCAGGAACTAGAAATCAATGCAGATGCCTCAGCAGAGACTAGCATAAAGAATGACAAAGCCTGGGTTAAACAGAAAACTTCATCCAAGTTGAATGCCAGGAAGGGTATGGGCGAAAGATTACCTAGGTGCTGAAGCTGGAGACTGAAGGCACAAATTGTTTCAGTATAATAAAGAAAATAGTTAGAATAAGAATAGTCATAATACAAATTAAATATAGAGATGATCATGTACAATTATCAATGATTATTACAAACATTATTAATCATTAGCTTTTAATATTACTGTTTGTTGCATTACTAATATAACCTAGGAATAACTGGCAGGTATAGGGTCAGGTGCTGAAGGGACATTGTGAGAAGTGACCTTGAAGGCAAGAGGTGAGCTCTCTGTCAGGCCCGCATAAGGGTCGCTTGAGGGCTCCTTGGTCAAGCGGAAATGCCAGTGTCTGGAAAGACACCCATTACTTAGCAGACCTTGAAAGGGAGTCTCCTTTCCTTGGAGGAGTCAGGGAACACTCTGCTCCACCATCTTCCTGTGGGAGTCTGGATATTATCCAGCCCTTCTCGCAGTCAACCGGAGGCCTAAACCCCTCCCTGTAGTGCTGTGCTTCAATGGTCACACTCCTTGTCCACTTTCATGTTCCTCCGGTACTCCTGTTTCCTCTTTGAAGTTCATAGTAGATAGCGGTAGAAGAAATAGTGAAAGTCTTAAAGTCTTTGATCTTTCTTATAAGTGCATAGAAGAAAACGCTGACGTATGCTGCCTTCTCTCTCTGCTTTAGCTACCAAAAAGGGAATGGCCCCTGTCCTGTGATCACGTGACTTGTTTCACCTTGTCAATCACTTAGAAGATTCACCCTCCTTACCCTGCCCTTCTTGTCTTGTATGCAATAAATATCAGTGCACCCAGCCGTTCAGGACCACTACTGGTCTCCGCGTCTTGATGGTAGTGGTCCCCCAGGCCCAGCTGCTTTCTCTTTATCTCTTTGTCTTGTGTCTTTATTTATTACAATTTCTCATCTCTGCACATGAGGAGAACACCTGCTAAGCCCCATTAGGGCTGGACCCTACAGAAGGGTAATATCTTCATTGAAGTTTTTCAAGACCTGGAACTAGAGACAACCATCTGAGTGTTAATGGTTTACTTTGGAAGTAAAGAGAACACTTGTGAAGGAGTGAAGAAATGGGACCACAAGGCAAAAAGAAGGTACACTATAAAGTAAGTATTAAGAAATTAGTAATTTGAACTTAATTCCACTGGGGAAACTAGCAGCTGGCCTAAGACACCTGATTCCAAATTATCCCGCCTGAGCAGCAAGAAAGCAGTCTATTTATATACCAACTCCCATCTGTCATTGCTTCCGAGCTAATTCAATGTGTCTGCAAGATCCCAGCACTCCCAGTGTGTCATAGTGGTGGCAAAGTGGAAAAGTGGTCTCTAGCAGCAAGAAAAACCCTAAGCAGTAGCATGCCAGTAATGGCAATTGGAATGATAAAGATGAGAGTTACCTAAAGGACATTGACATCACCTGCTACACTGCACAGACTATGTACATACCTTAGTTCATCCAGGCCGGGCGCAGTGGCTCATGCCTATAATCCCAGCACTTTGGGAGGCCGAGGCGGGTGGATCACAAGGCCAGGAGTTCAGGACCATTTGGCCAACATGGTGAAACGCTGTCTCTACAAAAATACAAAAAAATTAGCTGGGTGTGGTGGTGTGCACCTGTAATCCCAGCTACTCTGAAGGCTGAGGCAGAAGAATTGCTGGAACCCGGGAGACAGAGGTTGCAGTGAGCCAGGATAGTGCCATTGCACTCCAGCCTGGGTGACAGAGAGAGACTCCATCTCAAAAATAAATAAATAAATAAATAAATAAATTCAGTTCATCCTATTATTGATTCTTCCAAGGTAACTACTCACAATTAACAATGAGGGAGGAAAGGACATACGAGTGAGGCAGGGAGGGAAGGAACTCTACATACATCAAAAGAAAAGAATTGAGGAAGGGAGAGATGGAAGTAAGGAAAGAGGAAGTGAGGAACAAAACGGACTTGCAACAAACCTTTTGTAATAGCCTCCAACCAGTTATAATGCAGTAAATAGAACAAGTAAGAGCTGGCATCGGTACCATGTTTCTGAAGTTGCAACTGATGATTCTGAGTCTCCTTCCTCTACTACCCATTCTTCATTCCCCACACGCTTGCCTAGCACTTTAGCTGCTCCTTGTTGCTTGCCCCTAACACTATTTCTTGTCTAGCTTTAGTCACTACAATTGCGCATTTACAATGATCAACAGGCATGGAAACATCAAGATTTACCCCAGTGAATTCTCTGAACTTCAGGCATAACCTTGCCCTCATTATGATTATCTCCTTATGATAAGCAGGGTCATTATTGCCAGTATAGTGACACTCTTCTTCACCTGCTTTTCTGCAGGTATTAGAAATTCAGGTGACAGGCCAGGCACAGCACTGTAATTCCAGCACTTTGGGAGTCCGAGACAGGTGGATCGTGAGGTCAGACATTCAAGACAAGCCTGGCCAACATAGTGAAACCCTGTATCTACTAAAAATACAAAAAATTAGCCGGGCGTGGTGGCAGGTGCCTGTAATCCCAGCTACCCTGGAAGGGGGAGGTTTCAGTGAGCCGAGATTGTGCCACTGCACTCCAGCCCGGGTGACAGTGTGAGACTCCATCTCAAAAAAAAAAAAAAAAAAAAGAAAAGAAAAGAAATTCAGGTGACAGGCATAATTTTACTTCTAGGTAAAATCTTATTTTGTTTCCTGCTAGAAGTATGCTCCTTGGGAAATGGATTCTAGCCCAGCAAATACTAATATTGTGAATGGGAATTACAAATTTCCCGGTAGGGAAATATGGCAATAGGGGGCCATTGTTATATCCTTTTATTGTGCCCTGGACATGTACATTATACCTAAATGGGACAGATCACCATGAAATAACAGACTTGAAGTACATCAGTCTAAACTGCAGGGTACCTTCCCAAAGCTGGTGGATTCTCTGGGGCTGACTGCTTCGAAGATATAACCATAGTAATTGGTCAACTGTCACAGTTCTTTGTAAGTGGAACATTTTCCTATGCAAGACAATGTTATATGGAATCATATAATGACAAATGAGGCATTTTATAAACCCTTGGATATTAGTGTAATACTAAAGCCTGAAGGCAAAAAAGGCAAAGATAAACCTAGAGGAAGTCTTAATCTAAGTCAAAATGAATTTCTGACCCCAGTAAAGAAGGGATTTAACACAATTAACTTGTCACCAAGTGTTTGAAACAATAAACGGAGGTAAACGCTACAGAAGAAGCCTTGGTAAGAGAAACGCTTCCCATCAGAGCATGCCAAATTTTCATCCCTTATTATAATAACTATAACATTACCAATTTTTCAGTCCTGGGATGGCTGAGGACAGTGGCTGGCTGAACTCTACCAGATGGTTTGTAGGGTATTCTCTAGGAGAGATTCTCCCTAGTGGATGCTGATGAGAAATAAAACATTTTTACAGTATGTGCTCACTCCTGTAGACCATCCACATATTTCCTTGCCAGGATACATTGCCTCTGATTTTCCATTACTCTTCCTTCCTGGCTTCTGACTAACCAGCCAAGACAGTTACAGCTTAGGAATTGCCTCAAGCTATTCTCCATCTATATCAAGTTTATGCTCAGATGTATTGCTCAGAACTCTACATACTGGGAATTTTTTCTTCAACATGGTCTTGCGGGGCCATCTCTAAGTAATGCTTTGGGCAGCAGCAGATACTTTTTCTCCTGTAGCATAGCATTGAGTCAAGCTATCTCTAAACCAGACCAGACCTTTCTTCTTCTCCTTTTTCAATTATCTGATCATACATAAGACATCACAGACCATAATGTAATCTGATTTTGGGGAGACATGTGACAGAGGCTGGTGATAGGGGTGCACAAGCCATTTGTTCGTTAAACTAACTCGTATACACTTAATTGTCGCAGAACCACATATGCATGCACTGTTTTCTTTATACGAGTTAATGCTTTTTTCCAAAGACTTTGACTTGACTGGTCTGCTATACTCAGTACCCAGCACATGATCAATTCTAACTGTAGTTACTTGTTATCTCATATCTAGGCATTCAATCTCTACTAGAGTCCAGTAAATATCAGGAGGTGCTTTTCACATAAGGAACAGTTTTCTGCTGCTGATGGTATGGACTTCCTTAGAAAACATGGTGCCAACTTATGGAAACTATGGTCCTGTTCTTCATAAGAGACTAGACTTACACAGGACATGAAAAAGCACTCCTATTTAATATGGACAGTTCCAGCGACTTGAGATCTCCTGGGCCATATGGTTTAATTGGCAGGGCCGCAAATGTCTTGAATCTCTTGCAGAATCCTGTCTTCCTCTTCATGCTACTCAGAACTGACAACTCTTTAAGGCTCCAATAGATTGGAGCCATATTCCTGTATGTAGCATGTACAGTCTTCAGAATTCACAGAAGCATGCCAAGTACTATACCTATTTCTTTGTAGTAGCAGATGCAAGGTACAATAACTTATTCTTTATATAGGAAACTGGGATATGATGGAACATTAACACTGCGTCTTATAAATCTATGAGAATGGCACTAACTTCTGCCATCTGTCTAAATATAATATTGCTTCTGATTTATTACCTAGATCTAGGTGGAGGAAGTGTAGTATTAGGGCTTCCACTTGGATCTTCCATTTTCTTTTTATTCTACTGGTCTTGGTATAAATGTAAAGACTGTTCTAATTCAATATCAATCTCAATTATATACTAAGGTTTTAGAGAAATGAACAGCAATGGATTGACGACCCATTGGTCTTTCTGAGGCACGGACTCAGATTGGGTTACCATTTATTTCTGAGGTTTCATATCCTTCCATGCTGACAAAGGAAACTGTTAGTGCTTAATCAGAATAGAAGAGTGAGTCACTATACATGATTAGTTCAGAAAGTCTTATATTCACAATTTGTTTTAATTTCTGATTTGTGGCCACAATAATTCACTACATTATGCAAAATTTCTGTCAGTGTTTTATAGCTGATAATATGTAAATGAAGATGAGAGATTAAACTCACAGGAAGAATCTTAACAAATGACCTCCAAATTACCCATTGTGGTCCCAAATCAATAGAGAATCCTCTGTACACACACACACACACACACACACACACACACACTCTCTCTCTCTGTCTCACTATTCTAAATACCTGATTGTGACTCATTTAAAATAATTGATGACAATTACTTAGCAAGGGCTAAAATAAAATACTATATTTAGGTCAGTAAACATATACTAAAATTTAGGTTTAAATGATTGCATTACTAAAAATTACATATTTTTAATATAGTTAACCTGATACTTCTATCTGTAAATGAGAAACAAGTATAGCATAGTACAATCCTTCTTGTGGAATTCCTCCAAGATTATATACAGAGATCAGAATTTATATTCCTTAGAGTAGGAATTACAGTTATAGGGCAACAACTCTACATACTACCCTTCCTGCAGGATTATAATGAAAGGATTAGAACAATTTTAAATGCAATATGAAGGGACAATATCCATTAGTAACATTAAAAAATAGGTATATACCTGGATAAGTAGGTCTTACTGAGAAATATTGTTGCCAGAAAATTAAAACACACACACACACACACACATGCACACATGCACACACACCAATAAGCAGTGATTTCCTTGTTCTAAAAATGTGTAATCCACTCTTTTGATATAAGAAACCAAAAGTTGAAGAAATTCACCCAGTTAAATCATAAGGGCAATAACAATGACAGCAACCAAAATCCAAGAAGCGAAATAACTAATTTAGGGATTTACCAGTATTACTGAGTTATGGGATCTTCTGGCATCTGTAAGCTACTTCACTTTGGGAAATTAATTTCATGCTTGCCTACTCCTGTGAAACTCCTGACTGAAGGGTTTCATGAAGTTTTGGAATGGTCAAATGTCAGAAATGTTACTGAAGAAAGCCAAAGAAAAAGCTGTCATCATCTCAGCAGTCAATTATCTTTTTTTATCTTTTTTCCCCAAAAAATAAACTATACATGCTCAACTAGGTGTATTAGTCGGTTCTCATACTGCTCTGAAGAAATAACGGAGACTGTGTAATTTATAAAGAAAAGAGGTTTAATTGACTCACAGTTCTGCATGGCTGGGGAGGCCTCGGGAAACATACAATCATGGTGAAAGAAACCTATCACAGGGCAACAGAAGAGAGAATGCGTGCCGGCAGGGGAAATACCAGATGCTTATAAAACATAAGATCTCATGAGAACTCACTATCACAAGAACAGCATGCGGGAAAATGCCCCCATGATTCAATTACCTCCAACCGGGTCCCTCCCCCAACGTGTGGGGACCATGGGAATCATAATTCAAGATGAGATTTGGGTGGGGACACAGCCAAACCGTACAATTTCACTTCCGGCCTCTCCCAAATCTCAGATCCTCACATTTCCAAATACAATCATGTCTCCTCAACAATCCCCCAACGTCTTAACTAATTCCAGCACAAATCCAAAAGTCCAAGTCCAAAGTCTTATATGAGACAAGGCAAGTCTTTTCCACCTATGAGCTTGTAAAATCAAAAGCAAGTTAGTTACTTTCCAGACACAATGGGGGTACAGGCTTTGGGTAAATACACCTGTTTTAAATGAGAGAAATTGGACAAAACAAAGGGGCTACAGGCCCCATGAAAGTCCAAAAAACCAATAGGGCAGTCATTAAACCTTAAAGTTCCCAGATGATCTCCCTTGCCTTCATGCCCCACATCCAGGTTGTGCTGATGCAATAAGTGGTCTCCCATGGACTTGGGCAGCTCTGCCCCTGTAGCTTTGCAGGGTACTGCCCCCCTCCCAAAAGGCAGCTGTCACAGGCTGGCATTGATTGTCTGTGGCTTTTCCAGGTGCAGGTTGCAAGCTGTCAGTTAATCTACTCTTCTAGGGTCTGGAGGATAGTGGCCCTCTTCTCACAGCTCCACTAGGCAGTGCCCCAGCAAGGACTCTGTGTGAGGGCTCTGACCCCACATTTCCCTTTTGCACTGTGCTAGCAGAGGTTCTCCATGAGGGTCCCACCCCTGCAGCAAAATTCTGCCTGGACATCCAGGCATTTCCATACATCTTCTGAAATCTAGACAGAGTTTTCTAAACCTCAGTTCTTGTCTTCTGTGCACCTACAGGACCAACAGCACATTGAAGTGGCCAAAGCTTGAGGCTTGCGCCCTCTGAAGCAACAGCCTGAGTTGTACGTTGGCCCCTTTTTGCCATGGCTGGAGGGGCTGGGACAAGGGCACCAAGTCCTGAGGCTACACACAGCAGAAGGGCCCGTGGCCCAGCACAGGAAACCATTTTTCCCTCCTAGGCCTCTGGGCCTGTGATTGGAGGGTCTGCCGTGAAGACCTCTGACATGCCCTGGAGACATTTTCCCTGTTGTCTTGGTAATTAACATTTGGCTCCTCGTTACTTATGCAAATTTCTGCAGTGGGCTTGAATTACTCCCCAGAAAATAAATGTTTATTTTCTATCTCATTGTCAGGCTGTGAATTTTCCAAACATTTATGTTCTGCTTCCCTTTTAAACATAAATTCCAATATCAGATCATGTCTCTCAAGTTCAAGTTTCCACAGATCTCTAGGGTAGGGGTAAAATGCCACCAGTCTCTTTGCTAAAGCACAGCAAGAGTGACCTTTGCTCCAGTTCCCAATAACTTCCTCATCTCCATCTGAGACCACCTTTGTGTGTACTTCATTGTTCATATCACTATCAGCATTTTGGTCAAAGCCATTCAACAGGTTTCTAGGAAGTTCCAAACATTCTCATATTTTCCTGTCTTCTTCTGAGCTTTTGAAACTGTTCCAACCTGTGCCTATTACCTAGTTCCAAAGTCACTTCCACATTTTTGGGTATCTTTACAGCAGTGCCATACACCTGGGACCAATGTACTGTATTAGTCCACTTTCATACTGCTAAAAAAACTGCCCAAGACTGGATAATTTCTGAAGGAAAAATGTTTAATATACTCATAATTCACTATGGCTGGGGAGGCTTCAGGAAATTTATAATCATGGCAGAAAGCAAAGTGAAAGCAAGGCACCTTCTTCACAAGGTGGCAGGACGGGGAAGTGCTGAGCACAGGGAAAAGAACCCCTTATAAAACCACCAGATCGTGTGAGAACTCACACATTATCACGAGAACAGCACAGGGGAAACCATTCCTGTGATTCAATTAACTATGCCTAGTCTCTCCCTTGACACATGGGGATTTCGGAGTTTATAGGAATTACAGTTCAAGATGAGATTTAGGTGGGGACACAAGGCCTAGCCACATCACTCTCTCTCCACTATACTGGTACCAATTTACCATATTCGTCCATTCTCATGCTGCTATGAAGAAACAGCTGAAATTGGTTAATATATAAAGAAAAGGGTCTAATTGACTCACAGTTCTGCATGACTGGGAAGGTCTCAGGAAAGTTCAATCATGGCAGAAGGCACCTCTTCACAGGGCAGCAGGAGAGAGAATGAGTGCCAGCAGGGGAAATGCCAGACGCTTAGAAAAACATCAGATCTCAGGATAACTCGCTCACTCTCAGGAGAACAGCATGGGGTAAACCACCCCCATGATTCAATTACCTCCCACGGGTCCCTCCTACAACATATGGGGATTATGTGGATTATAATTCAAGATGAGATTGGGGTGGGGACAAAACCAAACCATATCACTGGGGATATTAGTTGCCAATGTTAGGTTTAAACTATTGTTTATTAAAATATGAAAAAAGAGAACTTCTCTTTTCCTCCAGGGAAACAGGCCCTCATTTTGAAAAATAAGCCCTTCACATGTTATTTTAAAAATAATGTATTCAAATATAAAACTTAATGCATATAATTTTAAAGAGCTTATTTTAGCCTTAGATTTCAAATTTATCAACTTAAAACTTTTCTCTAGACCAGGATAATTGATCATATTACTATACATTTTTTCTATATAGTAAATTATGTTATTCTTTCAAACATATTTAAATAAAAGAATGTATTACCTTTCCTAGTTTTACTTGAAAAAGTATGACATCAAGATTATATATCTACATAATAAAAGAGAAACTGCAAAAAATGAGAAATACAATTATATCGAGAGAAATAAAGAGACATTCTGGAGTGTCTGTCTAAATGTTGGGTTGAAAACATGGATCATATACACCTGGCAGGTATTTAAAAACATACATAGTTTATTATTATTATATCTTTATTATTATGATATCTTTCTTAGGTTTACAAATGAAAATGAATAAGGTTTCCATGAGGATATGAACAATTGAAATACAAATACTCAAGATTTGTGGAAGTACAGCAGTCGGTTGAGTTTTTGCTTATCAAAGTCATTTTAGAATTCTAATATGAGAGTGAAAGTCACAGAGACGTGGTCCCACAGCATCCATCCACACTTGATGCCTGGCTGCTGAAGTGCACTCAGCAGTATCCAGTTATCAGCTTCTCCAAGTCTAACTTAACTGCCTTTGCCTGAGGCCTTGGTGTGTGGGGCTGAAAAGGAGAGACAGCTGCTTACATCCACTGAATGAGCAAGGTGGGTTATAAAGGCCCAGCCATTTTAACCCAATGTGGGGAAACTCTATTGGGCAGCACTCAATTCACAGCTACCTACTTGGCTGGTTAAAGCTTTGTCAGAGCTACATCACTATTCAATTTCTCCCTCTGCTCAATCCTTTTCTCCCGCTTTTATTTCACAGGTGCCAATCCTTAATAAATATTTTATATCAAAAATCCATCTCAAACCCAGCTGCTTACAGAAAATCCAGCAAGCCACACAAATATCCCTACATGTCTAATTATAAAGGTTCCCCTAGACCCCCATTAGGCTGTGACTACACATTTTTCCCGGGCTACATCCCATCTCTGATGATCCATGGAAACTGCTTTGAGAAAAGAGGATTAAAAAGTGCATAATATTACAGATGCTAAAAACTTAAAGCAACAAAATGCTTGAAAGATGTAGTTTTGTATACAATAGTCACAGCCAAGTTATGCCTCGTTCAGTTTATTTTTCCAGACTTCCACATCTGCTCTCAATCAGGTATTCTGTCTCAAAAACTTCTGTGGATCGTTTGAGATTAAAATGGTGTTAGGTAGATGTATTTTCTATTTTTTTTTTTTTTCTGAGCACCAAAAGATCAAAGGTCTTTAGGTCAGGGGAAAACGATCAGAGGAAGCAATGGACTTTAGTCCTATCTATAATAGCTCATTCTGTACAATGCACTCAAAGCCTCTGCTTCTGAGACTTCTTCCTGTAGTTTTCAGTTATCAAATCCTATTTTTCAAATTATCCAGCAGTTCTGGCCATTTGGGTCAATGTTTCTAATTGCCTTGGATGCATGTCTAGGAGTTGCCATTACATATTTACTGCATGCTATCCACTTTGATAAGCATTCTACCTACAGCATCATTTAAAAATGATGCTATTTTTATTTATTTATTTAAATATGATATGCATGCACATGATACACATTCAAAGTGCAACTCTTTCCCTGCGTCTCCCAGGTTGCTGGCCTAGCAGCATATACTTATTTCCCATTTTTACCAGTGTATGCTCATATTTCATGATCCATTGATTTTGTTTTGACTTATAACAATTTTGTTATCTGTTCCCATTTTTCCAGATGAGAAAACCAAATCTCTCAATGGTTAAATATCTATTCCAAGGTTACACAACTAGTAGGGAAAACAAAACAAACAAAAGAAACATTATTTGAACCAAGTCTTTCTGATTCCAAAGAAGACCATACTCTCAACTACTCTGTTGTACTTTCTGCCTAAATGTATTTGAATAAATGCAGGCCCAACATCCCTTGCTACAATAGTGAGAGCCAATGTTAACTCATTTGATCAAATGTTTGATCAATGTTACACTTTGATAAAAAATTTCAAAAAATATCTCTTCCCTAGGACACTTCCAGATATCAAAATATTGTCAAAAACATGAATGTCATCCCAAAAATTGTTCCAATAAATATATAAACAATGATGTCTATGTGTCCAATACTTCCCCTTTATGTTACAGAGTGCACAGTTGGAACAACAGCCTATTGCAGCCCTGATGATGGACACTAACTTTTCATTTTTAGCTGTCAATAACATTGGTAGTTTCCAAAGAATACTCAGAATGAACACATTTAAACAAAAAGAACACATTTTCCACAAAGTTACTCTTTCTTCTAAAAGGAGATGAGTTTTCAAGACAATTACTAGCAACAAAATACATGTAGAGCACGGATCTAGCTGATAAAGAAGATTCAGAGATATACAGGCAACTTCAAGACAATGTGAATAAGGAATTCTTTTCCTACTAATGAGTAACTAGAGGCAATGACTTTGCATCTCATATTAGAGAGAAGTTTATTCTCCTTAGAGAATAATTTCTGAAGATACAAACTCAAGGTGAATTTTAAGCAATGTGGATATAGAAATCTACATTTTAATAAAAGAATAATAAGAATACTCGCATAGGAAAGTGATATCCCAAATCTCATTGGTGTTGTGCAAGAACACAAGATCAATAGAACAGAAACAAATCAAGAAGAGAAATGTGAATGAACCAGGACAATAACAAAAAATATCTTAGTCAAATGCCTTTCATGTGTGTTGGTAAATTACAACTGAATGTTAATGGCAATTCTCATGAAAAATTTAGTTTTCATGCTCAATAACATATCAGATAAATAAATACATGTATTTTATTACTTGTAGGGAGTTTATGATTTAAAACTAATATTTTTTATTTTGTTCACAAAATATAAAGTTAAAAAATCTCTGAGTTATTATTACAGAATAGAAATATGTCTGCATGGACTTCACCTGACTACTACTACAGCTGTCTTGATTCTGGAACCAAATTGGGCAGTTCAGGTAAGATGAGCATTATCCAATGTTTAATTATCATTTATAACAGGATATACTTAACTTGAATTAGCTACATGTTGTACACAATTCAAAAACACAGATAAATTTTCCTGTTCTGAATTAGGACACATTTCAGAGTAGAGCGTGGTTAGTAACAACTAATAAGCACCTATCAGCTTTTAGGTAACATGCCCATGAAGACACTTGGAAAACAACATGCATACAACATCAAAAAGTAGGACTATGAAACCAGAATGGAAAATACAATCAATGGCTCATCCATGTTATTCATCTCTAAATAGATAAAGCCCTGGTCTGGTCCCTATTATCTGTACCTAAGTTAACAATGGTGGAGAGAGATTATTTAACTGTCCTTTCCTGATTATGTATAAGCTATTTAAAATATTTTTTCTCTAATGACAATGTATTACATGTTTATTATAGGAAATATAGGAAACAGAGATAAACTCAACTTTCTCTAAATTTTACTACCAAGAGGCAGTTAACATTTTACATGGTAATGGCTATCTCATTTAGTCTAATAGTTAATATCATGTTTCAGTTGAATTTATTCCACTAGAATTAAAACCATATTACAAATATATTTAATGTTTGATTAGGGCATGAATATCTCCCACTTTGCATATCAATACATTATGTCCACTGCCCCATACTGGTCATATATATGTTAAAACAATATATACCATGTGGAAAGCATTACATGAATTTGTGTCCCTCCCTCATTCTATATTCTTATTGCCCAGATACTCTTGGTGTTTCAGACTTTGAGTTTATGTAGAAATGTAAGTATGGAATATATGTGTGTTCTTGTGTATTTATGAGTTCTTGGATATGTTTGTATCTAAGGGTAGGGAGAAAGGTGAGAGGGAACCAGTAACCTATTTTAAAAGCCTTATTCCAGGAAAATAGATGTACTAAAAGTTTTCATGGAAATGTAAATTGTCAAAAAATTTCTGGAAAAGCATTTGATTGTAAGTTGAAAAAAAAACTTTGAAAAAATAATAAATCTTGACTCAATAATTCTACTTTTTGGAAAGAAAAGGTAGACAAAAGTATTTTTAATATTATTGATTATAATATATTCATAGTAACACAATTTAGAGACTAAATAATTAATAACATGAAAGTTATTTAAAAAGAAGCATATAACGTTTGAAAGTCAGAACATGATGTAATCATAAAATTAACATTGTAAAACTATATAAAGAGGCATTTAAAAATGTTCATCTCATGGTCTAACTGACAATAAGCAGGTTACAACATGCTATATATGCTACTTGCTAGGAAGGTATATATTTATAATACTTTTTGGAAATAATTGAAAGTTATGAAATAAAAAATCTTACTGAAATGTTGTATCTGTGTCCATTGATACAAACTATATTGACATATATTATAAAGTCTTAATCTAAGAGTGGTGTACTGTAACCTGCCATTCAGCATATAGGTAAGGAGGAAATTTCATCAGTACTGCCACTGGTAGACAGAACACAGGGTCAATTATAACAAAGCACTTATCTTTTGTAGGCAAACATAAGTGCTAGAGTCTTATGCTTTGCTAGAGCAAACATAAGAGTCTAAAAGAAATATATAGAGGAGGAAAAAAATCCTGTTGAACATGGATATTATAAAATATATTTCAAAATAAAAGCAAGTTGATAGCATCATACCAAGTCTATAAAACTGAGACCTTGGAAATTATTTTTAGAGCTATTAGAAACAAATTTTTTACAAGAGGCCGATAGATTTAGTAGCTTCTGAGGAAACATAAACACTAAGAAAAAATTATAAATCCAATGAAAAATAGCGTAATATTTATTTTTAAATGGAAGATATAAGAAGGAAAGATGGATCCAGGAAGAGGAGGCCATAATAAAGCTAAAGGAAATATATAAATACATATAACGAAATATGTAAATATGTATATTTCCTTTATATATATGACTATTTATAAAAAACATGAAGGATATATTTAAGATGCTTTCCATGAATGGAAAGAAACAGTCAAAAAATAAATAAACAAGAAAATAGGGCCGGGCGCGGTGGCTCACGCCTGTAATCCCAGCACTTTGGGAGGCCGAGGCGGGTGGATCACGAGGTCAGGAGATCGAGACCATCCTGGCTAACACGGTGAAACCCCGTCTCTAATAAAAATGCAAAAAATTAGCCAGGCGAGGCGGCGGGCGCCTGTAGTCCCAGCTACTTGGGAGGCTGAGGCAGGAGAATGGCGTGAACCCGGGAGGCGGAGCTTGCAGTGAGCCGAGATCGCGCCACTGCACTCCAGCCTGGGCGACTAAGCAAGACTCTGTCTAAAAAAAAAAAAAAAAAAAAAAAAGAAAATAATAAATATAGACAGAAGTGATGGGCATCCAGTTTTAGAGTTATAGATATTCCTGAGTGAGACAAAAAAAAAAAAAAAAAAAAAGAACAAAAGTAACAAGCAAAGAGACATGCATCAAAATATAATACTTTTGGAGACTAAAACAAAATAAACTGAGTATCTAAATGTTTTTCACTACCATAACCCAGATAATAACAAGAAATTTTCCACACCTAGAAAATTCTCAAAGGATTTCTATTAATTATTCTTACTTCATAAAAGGAGGTATAGGCACATGGTAAAATTCAAACAATATAAATAATTACAGTAAAATGTTATCTCATTAGCCTAGACTCCCAGGTCCCATGTCATCTACACATGCTTAGTTTGACCAGTTTTAAGATATTCATCTAGAAAGATTCTATGCATTATTATATATTTTACATATCCACCTACCAATGTGACAATAATGCAGCAAGCACTCTTCCATACCTTATTTTTACTTAAAATGCATTTTGGGGATTGTTTTATGACAACAAATATAGATCCATCTGATTGTGAAAATTGCTTCCTGGCATTCTATTACATTGTTGTTCCATATTGAGTTAAACAGTTTTGACGCAATATTGGCTATTCTCATACGAACAGCTATAAAATTAACATACATCCTTTTTCATGTCTGCTTGGGTGTGGTTATATTTGTATTCAATCAAGTGGCATGAGAATTTTAATTTTCACACATAATGTCAAATTACTCTTTCAAGAGTCACAACGAATTAATATTTTCATAAATGGTTTATGTAAGCACCCTGGCTAAACCTACATGATATTAATTTTTTTTAATCTTTGCCAATTTGACTGATGGAATGAAATTTGAACTACTTCAAAATACATATACTCATTTATTGCTAATTGGCTACAATTTAAGAAACTATATTAGGTTTCCATTGCTGTCTAAACAAATCGCTACCTACTTGGTTTAAACAACACACATTTATTATCTAATAGTGTTGTCTGTCAGCAGTCTCAGTGGGTTTATCTGGGCCCTCTGCTTAGGTTCTCACAAAGATGAAATCAAAAGTTTGGCAGGGATGTGTACCTTACTGGAGGCTCTGGAGAAGAAATCTGCCCCCAAGCTTATCCAGGTTGTTGGCTAAATTCAGTTCTTTGTGGCTGTAGGACTGCAGTCCCCATTTCCTTGCTAGCTCTCAACTAGGAGTTGGGTTTTGTTTCCCCTTCTGCCACACCGTTCTGACTTTGGCTTGGAGAAATTTGTTTGCTTCTAATAGTTCATGTGATGAAACTGGGCCCAATTTAATAGTCCAGAGCACTTTCTCAGTCTTCAAGTCCATAATCTTAATCACATCTGTACACTTCCTTTTTCCATGTAACATAACGTAGTCACGCATTACAGGAATTAAGGTATTTATTTGGTTAGAGGCAATTCTGCCTACCACACTATTTTCTTCTCCTTTTTTTTTTTCTGTAAATTACCTAATAATACAACAGAGAATGTACGTTCACCTACTCTTCTAGCCCAACATTTCACCTATGAAATGCTGGATGACAGGGAAAATATGGTATTCTTACAAATCGTTGGTGGGGAATAATTAAAACTATATGCACTTAGTATTTTAAGCTTTCATGTAGCAAATCAACATAAATATATTCACAAATTTACAGAGATCTTGAAAAATACATTAAAATTTAAAATTACAACATATTCTAAAGACTAACCTATGAGACACAATTATGACCTCAGGAAATGGGAAATTTGTGTCAGGCAAGTAATATATAATGTATGTATATGTGTTTGAAATGTTATCTTCTTTTAGGTATGTATCATAAGGTAACAATCTCAACATTAATAAAATTTATTCAGAGAGACGATAATGGCATTATAAAATATTAGGATAGAGATTGAAAATATCATTTTAGCCATTGTGAAAGGCAGCATAATGCCCCACTCTCCAAATACGCCCATGTCCTAATCACCAGAACCTATGACTATATTAGGTTTCATGGCAAAGGGGATTAAAGTTGCAGACATAATTAAGGCTGTTAATCATCTGACGCTAAAATTTTATATTTTCTCCAGGTGACTTCCATGTATTCACAAGAGTTTTTAAAAGTGGAAGATGGAGACAGCAGTGTAGGTCAGGGTAATGCAATATGAGAAGGACTTAACCCACTGCTGCTGGATTTCAAGATGGGGGAAGTGACTATGAGGCAAGGAATGCAGGCAGTCTCTAGAAGCTGGAATAGGCAAGGAAACACATTCTCCCTGGAGCCACCAGAAATAAATGCAGCCCTGCCAGCATCTTTACTTTATCTCAGCAACACGAACTTATGACTCTCAAAACTGCGAGATAAGAAAGTTGTATTGTTTTAAGCCACTAAATTTGTGACCATTTGTTACAGCAGCAACGGAAAGTGAATACAGGCATCAATTAAATTATATTTAGAAAGACTCTAATGATGTAGAATCTATGTTCATGTAATCTTAGGCTAAAATTCAAGTATTCAATTCAAGAAAATATATATATCATATTAAATAAATATGATATTGTTCAAACTTCCTTCAGTATTGTAAACCCTTGCTATCTGAATATATTAACATTTAATAGCAGCCAAAACATAAGACTTAGAGTTAAACATTTATTTGAATATCATTTGTTTCATTTATTAGCTCTTGTGGCCACAGATTAACTATATAAACATGATGATCTTTGGCTTAGCCATCTGACCATCTGTAAAACGGGGATAATTATTTCTACTCCATATGATCTTTGTGAGTTTTTAGTGAGATGATACACAGCTTAGTAAACACTGGCACATTACACACACTGGGCAGATGGTTAGTTGGTGGTAAAACCATTGTTCATAGCCTTTATTCCATCTATTTCATAAGATCAAGAAAACAGTTACATTAAACATTCTTCCCACTTCAGTATTACAATCAATTTTAAAGGATGTATTTAAATGAAAAGTTTTGGTATCTCCAATGCATATCTAATTGGTATAGTGTCAGACAGATTCCCAGAGAAGAGTGAAAGGGTTAAAGGGTGAAAGCAGGTACCATCATGCAAGCAGCTATTTCGGCTCCTTAGCATCTGTTTACTTAAGCTTAATCAATTCACCACTACTTATTTTTTGAAATCAATTTCTTGCCTTCAATTCTGTAGCAATATTATACCATACTCCTCCAATGGCTTTAACACCAAAAGCAGCAGAGTTTTAATGGCAAAGCCATAGAGTTGTGTTTTGGGGAAGGTGGGATGAAGAATCATCACTTGGAAACTAATAACTGCCCATACATCTTGAAATGCCATAGAATTAGACTAGAGGAACTGGATACATTGTACATCATCTAGTTGAACAGCATTTTATGTATAAAGATAATAAGTTCCAATATCTTAAATAACTTGCTGAAGATTATACTACTTTGGATGCTAAGAATAAATCCTTGATGTTCCTTCTCCTAAAAATGCATACTTTATGTTTCAGTGTTTATGTATCATTTTATAACAAAATCCCTTCCTTATGTTTGCATTCTTAGTGTTGAGCTTTTTATTGAAAGCAAAAACTGCTCAGTATTCTTAGAGTAGAGCTGTTTGCTGTTATTTTGCCTGTAAGGAAGAATTCTAACCCATGGGGCAGCAAGAGGCATTCTGCTGTTGTCAACAGAGAAGGCAACGGGGCAGGAGGTGAAAAGACTGAGCAATATTTAAAGATCCCTTACAGCAAAGTTCACCCAGGCGTTTCTCTCAAATTCCCAACCCACTCCCTCCCACGCTTCCTTAAGAACAGGTGTGACCCCTGGAACATCAGAGAATCAGCAGGGGTAAGTGAAAGGTTATACAGAGTTGAAAAGGAGCAGAAAATTTGAAAAAATAAGCATATTTGATAAACAACACCTGTCTTCTGTAAAGGTTTCAATATTTACACTTAACATTATACCTTTAGTTCTGAAAGAGCAAAAGACTGATTCATCTTGATCTATAAGTTAATGACATAAATAAGCATACATAATAAAAGATAGAAATTCTAAAGGTCAAAGACCTTATTATAGTTATTTTGAAATTTATATATATTATTTTATAAAATCATAAAGGCATAGAATTGAAATACCTCACGCTATCACTTAGACCAGTCTCATCTGTTCTAATTATTTTATTCTCACAGTTTGAGGGCTTATCTATTAAAAGTTCATAAGCTAGTTTTGACAGTGAATAATGAGCAATTTTTCAGATTTAGTCCATGCTGACATTTCGGTTCTCTATTTGATGATTGTTGACTTCATTAGGTGCGCTTATAAAATAGTGCTTAAAATCTAAAACCGTTGGAGACTTCAAATTAAACTACAACATAACCTACCACTGTTAACCTAAAGAATGTTGATTGTTATGTATTAACTATCCCTATGATGTTCCAAAAGAAAAAAAAAATTGGTGAACTGATGTATTAATAGAAGTGCAGATTTTCATTTTACTGATCTTTACCAAAGTGTATTAGTCTGTTTTCACCCTGTTATAAAGATATTACACAAGACTGGGCAATTTATAGAGGAAAGAGGTTTAATTGACTCATAGTTGTACATGGCTGGGGAGGCTTTAGAAAACTTACAATTAAGGCGGAAGGTGAAGGGGAAAGCAAGGACCTTCTTCACATGGCGGCAGGAGAGAGAAGAGTGAGGAGTGAATAGGAAAGAACCCCTTATAAAACCACCAAATCTCATGAGAACTCATCACTGTCATGAGAACAGCATGGGGGTAACTGCCCCCATGATCCACCTCCCTCCAGGTTCCTCTCTAGACACATGGGGATTATGAGGATTACAATTTGAGATGCAATTTGGGTGAAGACACAGAGCCAAACCATATCACAAAACATTGCCAGTTGATAAACTTGATAGGTTATATTCAGCACAGGTAGGAAAAAAACATAGTGTAACTGCATGGTATATTGTTTTCAAGCAAGAGATTAGGGCCTATTTCTTCTACAATACAGGATATTTCATATATATATATAAATTTTTAGTCAATATTGGTTTCTTAGTGCTTGAGTGATTTCATCACTTTTTTTCTCCCATTTTTAGTAAATTACACAGATTTTTTCTTTAGTATTGAAATAAGACTAGTTCTTTATTTGAATAAAGAATTCATAATTTTAAAAAGAGACTTTTTCTAGCTTACTTAAATCAATGATTTCACATGTCAAGGCCAGCCATCTTCTTGACTATTTTGTATATGATTAAGGTAAATGAATTATCAAAGTCTTGTTTATGAGATTTTTTTTAAAAGCCAGCTACTGCTAACAGTTACCTGAAAGTAATATATCATGGTTATGTTTTTTAATTAAAATTTTTATTTTTTGTGTGTATATAATAAGTGTATTATGGTTAAGTTTTACGAGTTTCTTGCCTCTTGAGTTTTGTAACTACATACTATTTGCTAATTGCATTTACATAGCAGTACATGCCACTGGGAAGAAAAAAATCTGAAGGAAAATAAAGTCAGAACTGGAGGAGTGGAAGTTAAAAACTGAAACAAACATGGTAATGTAAGAGGATTATAAATAAGAAATATTAATTATGAAAATGTAAAGAATGACTTCATAGTACAAATATACCAACAACATGAAGCTTCTGACATTTTCCTTCCTTACAGCTACAGAGTAGGAAAAAGGAGTGGGAAATACAAGCCTGTGTGTCATAGATATATGTCAACCCATAAACAAATGTATAACTTAAAAAGACTGTATCCAAAAGGTAAGTAGGCAGTGTTAAGGTTTTTATTTATCTGAAGACAGCAACGTATTTTAGCCAAAAACGTACTGATTTTTGATCAATCTGATCAAATGATTGATGACTGTTTAACATTTTTGCACTCTTTAAAGAGCATCCTTTTATCAGATAAAGTTAATCTGAGTGTCCTATATTTACTTATCAGTTATAGAACTGCACAATGTTCTATGGGTTAAACTGTTTCACCTAAAAATTCATATGATAAAGTTCTAACCTCAAATATTGCAAAATATGAATGTGTTTGGAAATAGGGTCGTTATAGATGTAATAAGATGAGGTTTTATTGGAGTAGGGTAAACCGTTAATCCAATATGACTGATGGCCTTATGAAAAGGAGAAATTTGAAGAGACAAACATGTACACAAAGAGAATGCTATAACAACATGGAAGAAGAGATGAGATGATGTGTCTACAAGCCCAGGAACATCAAAGGTTTCTAAAAAATTATCAGAAGCCAGGAGAGAGGCACATAACAGATTCTCCATCATATTTCTCAGAAGCAACCAAGCCTGAAGATACCTTGATCTAGCCTCCAGAACTGTGAGATGATGTTTTGTTGTTTAATCTATTCAGTTTGTGGTACCTTGTTATGACATCCCTAGCAAATTAATACATAATGTCGCTGAATCACTGCTCCTGTGTATCAGCATGGATGTCTGAAAAGGTGGCATGTAAATAGATATAGATGAAGAGAATGAAGACAACCTTGGATTGACCTTGTGCTTAGTGATGATAATTAGATATGCATATTGCATCTAGTTAAGTAAAAATAAGCGATAGAAGGAAAGCCGCAGAAGCATATTAAAAGACAATATTTTTCCCTAATGAAATACTTAGAAAACTGTAGAAACAATAGAACAGATAATTATTGTTGTTGTTTAGGCATGGAACTCATATACAGTTATAGATTGATTATTTAGCCATCACTTGGTAAAATGTATATAATTAAACATTGAGTTATAATAGGCAGCAGTTCAATAAAAAGTGACAGCCATTGGCAGAGGTTTTTAAAATTAATGAAAGCTGTCTTAAGAATGCAGATAGTATTATATTTTTAAAAAACTATTTTCTAGTTTTTCCATACAATGAGCATTCTATTTTTGTATCTAACTTTCATTCTTCTGGATAAAAATAAAAGGCTTTTCTCTACTACATATAAATTATTTTGAGTTCTAGGTCATTCGGAAGTAGGAACATCAATTAACTTAGATCAGCAGCGCTGAACCTAAGTTCAGTGGAGAAAAACAAAACAACAACAACCGAAAAAATACCAAAAAGGAAGAGAGAAATGGCAGTTCAGTCTTAGATAAAAATGCTGTATGTAAGATAAAAGATTTTTCTGGATGGAATCTAAGAGAAGCAAACAGCCAAAACCAAATGTTACAATGTAAGAATAGCAATCATAATTAGCTGACAGTATTCATTCATTCAACAAATATTTGTTGAGCATTTACTCTGTGCCTGGCATTATGCTAGCCCCTGGGAATAGAAGGATGACAGATCAAAACTGCCATATGTTCATAGTGGTAAACATAAAAACAAATGTGCAGTGGAATGTATATGATGATTTCAGGTTGTTAAAAGCATTTTAAGCCAAGCCAAAGGATGACAGTTGCTAAGTTAAGGTCATAAAAAGGTCTCTTTGAGGAGATTTTTAAGCTGACATGCACAGGAAGGTAAGAAGCTATTCATAGACAAGGGAGCAGCATTCCTAATTAAGAAGGAAAAAGTAAGTTGCCATTCAAGAGAGTTTTGTAATTTCTGTGAATGCTTGTCCTGAAAACTTAAACTGTTTCACCTGAATTAAGATGATAATCATTTGAGTTGGGAAAAACTAAGAAAAAATAATTATATAATATAAAAATATGATTTTTAAATGTTGGACAGTAGACCATACATTTAACTATTTTTTTCATCTCAATTTGTCCTGGAACATGCAGTATATTACATATCACATAGGTCCACACTGAGGCATGTCTTTTTTTTTTTTTTTTTTTTTTTTTTGAGACGGAGTCTGGCTCTGTAGCCCAGGCTGGAGTGCAGTGGCCGGATCTCAGCTCACTGCAAGCTCCGCCTCCCGGGTTCACGCCATTCTCCTGCCTCAGCCTCCCGAGTAGCTGGGACTACAGGCGCCTGCCACCTCGCCCGGCTAGTTTTTTGTATTTCTTAGTAGAGGCGGGGTTTCACCATGTTAGCCAGGATGGTCTCGATCTCCTGACCTCGTGATCCGCCCGTCTCGGCCTCCCAAAGTGCTGGGATTACAGGCTTGAGCCACCGCGCCCGGCCTACTGAGGCATGTCTTAATCACAACTAATTAAAATGCTTCTTGTGCTTCATAAATATAATTTAATATGTTTTGCATAATTTACATTAACATATTATGCAGGACATTATTTTTGAAGACACACAGCTTACATCTAAACAGTGCTTATGATTTTCCATATTCAATTTGTACTTTAGTCATATTATTATTTTGCATGTGAGGAAACTGAGGTAGGCAAATATTATGCAAATTATTTCAGGGCATAGAGCTAGTAGGTGGCAAAATAAAGATTTAAACCATGGAGGACCGGCTTCAGAATCCATGTATGTAATACTTATCTAGGCTGCATTGCTTGAATTTTTGTTTTAGTTTATGTTTAACCAAATATAAAAAGTTCATAAGGAACTTTTTGCTTTACATATCATGTTATATTTTGACTATATTTTTCATCAACAAGATGAAAACTTTAAAGAAATGGTTGTCTGGTTTCCAGCCAGTTCATCTTCAACTCCCCAAGCCAAATGCAATAATTCGTACATTGCACAAGTTTTTTAAAATGCAAATCCTTCCAAACAAGTGAGGGTAAATTTATCTTGCAGGCAAAGCAGACATGCATTGGCTTTGATCCTTTGAAGAAAATATTGAAGACAAAAAATTACAAGTAAAGCAATGGAGGATTTGTAAAGCGGGCTTTATTCGACATGGATAGAGATAAACAAAATGGTAGCATGATCCTAGGGAGGCATACCTCATTCATTTCCCTCTTTCTCACTTTATGATTTTAAAATTCATTTTCCAAGTTGATTTTTGTATTTGTCTTCCATAACCATTTCTTTACGACATTAATACTGAGCAAGACTTGAAGGTACACAATGTAGGAAGACCTAGATGATTGTTGGAAACCATCTACATAAAGGACTATAATAAACTGCAATAGAAGGTAAAAATAAACTTTGCATGTTATTCTTTTTGCATTATGTAGATGATAACAAATAAAACATAACAGCACTATTGAACACATGGGAAATATCCTCTTACATATTCTTTCACTGAAATTTAAAAGATCATCCTTCAGAATAATTGAGCTCTTCTCAATGAAAGTGGATGTTGTTATTTATAAATATGCAGAATAACTTCTGAAAAGAATTCTTAGAAATACTGTATGTCAACATATGTCAAAGGACCTTGACTGTGTCCCCATCCAAATCTCATCATGAATTGTAGCTCCCATAATCTCCAGGTGTTGTGGCAGTCAATTGAATCATGGGGGTGGTTACTCTCATGCTGTCCTTCTGATAGTAAGCAAGTTCTCATGAGATTTGATGGCTTTATAAGGGGCTTTTCGCCATTTGCTCGGCACTTCTCCTTCCTGCCATTATGTGAAGAAGGACATGTTTGCTCCCCCTTCTGCAATAATTGTAAGTTTCCTGAGGCTTCCCCAGTCACGCTGAACTCTGAGTCAATTAAATCTCTTTCCTTTATAAATTACCCAGTCTTGGGTATGTCTTTATTAGCAGCATGAGAAGAAACTAATAGAGGCCTCATGCTTACCTCCATGCACACTAAACTTAAACATCTTATCATCATGGTAACTTTTCTGTTTTCCCTATTCTTCCCACTAAATCTCTGAAAATATGAAGTCTAAATAAACTAAGAACTATGGCTTAGTGTTATTTACCTTTAAAATTTTATATAACTGCTTTGTGTCTTCTATATGCAATTTACAGGATTTTTTTGTATGGTTCTCTCAACATTCATGAATAAAATTTGAAGACCTATTTGCTTTTAGTTTATAGGAAACAAAATAGAACCTTATTGAATTTTACTGTTGGTCTTAGAAAAAGTTAACAAGGTGAATTGATTGTGCCTCTGAGAAGATAAGATTTTATTGCTGTTAGTATTAGATTCTCTAAATTTAAATGTGTTTCTTCATCGCTGATGAGTAAATATGTGGAAAGGCAAAATGTTAGCAGTGTCTTACTTCTTTCAATTCAGAACTGCTTCACCTAAATCTAGTTTGTTCAAAATAAAACAAAGGATACCTAAATTTCTTAGGCTAAATAAGAGTATAAAGTCATACTTTTAAACAAATCATGTCAGTGAATGTCAAAGTCTTGATTATAATTCAGCCACATTTACTCATTGCAAATATAAATGTTTAAAATATAATAAACACTTATATACAAACACAATATAAAAATAACCAAAATACTTCATTTTGCAAAAAACCTAAAGCTGTTTCATTCAGGCAATGTCTACTTCAATCTATTCTTTACTATGTCAATCTATGCTCCGGAGAATTTTTTCCTTGTATGAATGGCTTTGTGTTGGCATATACTCTTTGAATAGAGATTTATGCTACACTCATTCTGACAACATTTTGTTATTTGCAGAGAAAAGACAAGTATTGAGTATTGTTATGGTACATTTGATTGCATTAATATTAGAAAGAAGAAAAAATACCACTGAAAGAAGTCACATTTGAAATGAGCTTTTTGAGCTTTTTTGTAGTCATTGCCTAAATAGATTTTTTTTTTTTTTTTTTTTTTTGAGATGCAGTCTCGCTCTGTTGCCCTGGCTGGAGTGCAGTAGGACACGATCTCAGCTCTCTGCAAGCTCTGCCTCCCAGGTTCAAGCTATTCTCCTGCCTCAGCATCCCGAGTAGCTGGGACCACAGGCACATGCCACCACGCCCGGCTAATTTTTGTATTTTTAGTAGAGATGGGGTTTCACCATGTTGTCCAGGCTGGTCTCGAACTCCTAACCTCAAGTGATCCACCCACCTCGGCCTCCCAAAGTGCTGGGATTACAGGTGTGAGCCACTGCACCTGGCCCTAAGTAGATTTAAAATAAGCTTTCTGGATGCACAGACTAGTAAACACAAATGCCAAAGACTTGCCTTCCAATTCTCCATCTACCTCTAACTCAGGCTGTTATCTTGGGACAGATAAGCAACTTTTCTAGCCTTAGTATTTTCATTTTCAAAATAAAAAATAAAATATATTACATATAGTTCTATGATAAATAGTGACATTTTCCATGTGCACTTTATCATTAAACATGAATTAACCAATATTTTAATTTTTAAAATGAAAAATCTAATTGATTGCACATGGATCTCTGACAAAAGAGTGATATATTTCATAAATACTTTAGCTAAAAGCATATGAATCAATTAATATTTTAGTTTACTACCAAGGTAAAGAAAACAAATGTAGTATTGTTTCTTCATCTCTGGGTTACTACATTGAGGAAAAAAGATGAATATGAATTAATATTTGAAGAAATATTTCTCTTAAGTCTCTGTTAGGTAGCACACAAGGACATACTACTGGTTCTCCTTTGGAAAATGTAACATTTGTATTGATTGATGTGACCTTCTTACTTTCCTTTGGATTCCAACTTGTTTCTGTACATTGCGTCTCTCTGGACCACACAGCTCTCTTGTGTTACTGTGAGAATAACAACACCTCTGGTGCAGCATCATTAGCGATATCCCACAGAGGAAAAGCATTGGTGACACGCAGCAAAACCTGTATATTGCTCAGGTAATGAGAAAGCAATAAAAGATGGAGAGAATAGGAGAAAAGGAAAGTCATGTCTTCAAATGTAAGAAGATCTAATTTTTATACCCACAGTTCAGACACATAATGAAACATACCACAAATAAAGAGAATTCAGTAAGGCCGGGATCCTGCATTACAGGTAAAGGAAATAACATTAGACTTGACAGTTATTTTCCGAGATACTCAATCCCTTACATGGTACTTTGACGACAGAGACATCAGGTGCAAAGCAAACCAGTTTCAAAATATTAGTGAAAGAAGTATTGAAGATAATCTAACATATAATCACTGGAGGATAGGCTTAATGAAAAATAAAGCACAATGCCTTTCTAATATGTTATCACTGCTGAATACTTACTATATCTATCCACCTGCCAGAAATATACAAAGCTGGATACACCTAGAGAGAAATGAGTTATATTCCTAACCCTAATCTGTTCCATCTGTTTACTTAAGGAAATGTGTGCACTACGTCGCCTATGAAAAGCAGTCAGGAAAATACAATGTAGATGGTTGCTACTTCATCTCTAGTCATTTCATCCTCAGATACAGTATAATGTAAAGATTACTTCTTAAATGAGTTGTTGTCAAGACTGGATTTACGCTATTGCTACCATAACCTATAGCTAGTGACCACTTGAACCCTAAATAAAACCAGAATTTGTTGTCCACATTTCTTGTCTCATTTACCTGTTCCTCCTTCCTAAGTTTTCCGTTTGCATTTTCTTATCACTTAAAACCATCATTGATCACAAAAATTCACATTGAAGACTGTGAATTTTGATCAATGAAATAAAAATTTTTAGAAGAAAATTATAAAAATGAATAATATTCAAGAAATCAATACTTTTTTACCAGAACACTACTGTTATACTGGTAAAGAGGGCATTGAACTGAAATGAGTGGAGCCTAATAGAGAAGCCATGCTAGCTACTCATAGTGAATGTCTGCATTTCAATAGCTTAACAAAATTGAAGTTACATCTTACTCATATCAAAGTACGATATGGTTATTTCTGGTCAGTAAGGGGAACAGGGAGTGACATTGCTATAAAAATAATAAAAAACCAAGGACCCAGCTGACAGAAGCTCTATAAATCCACACCCAATTGGTGGAATGAGAGAGACACTGGATACAATTGCACAGAAGATGTTTGCGCAAGACCTGGAAGCTGTATTTATCACTTCTGCCAAAATTCCATTACAGAAACCCTGCAACATGGTCTCCCCTAACTGCAAGGAATCCTGAGAGATATAATCAGCTATGTTTTCAGGATAGAGAGGAGATGAATTTAAAGAGGAACAATCAGCCATTTCTTGCACAGGCTGTCCTCCTGTCAATAAAAAATCATTTGCAGGCTGGGCGCAGTGGCTCAAGCCTGTAATCCCAGCACTTTGGGAGGACAAGACGGGCGGATCACGAGGTCAGGAGATGGAGACCATCCTGGCTAACACGGTGAAACCCCGTCTCTACTAAAAAAATACAAAAAACTAGCCGGGCGAGGTGGCGGGAGCCTGTGGTCCCACCTACCCCAGAGGCTGAGGCAGGAGAATGGCGTAAACCCTGGAGACGGAGTTTGCAGTGAGCTGAGATCCGGCCACTGCACTCCAGCCTGGGCGACAGAGCGAGACTCTGTCTCAAAAACAAAAACAAAAACAAAACAAAACAACAAAAAAATCATTTGCAGTCTTATTTAAACTCACACACAATATTCTCTTGTTACCTCGAAAAAGAAAACCAGTGTCTATCCCAGGTACTCCTTATATTTCAAAGTCCAGTATCTCAGTGAGAGCATACTATTTATGTTCAAATGTGGTATCACATAGTCTGGAAACTTGTAAACTAAAAATAAATTACCTGCCCTTACTCAACTCCCACAAGGTGCAATGGTAAACTAAGGATAACATTATCTTGGTAAAAATAGCCTATGTTAAAATAGAAGAATAAGAGACATGCAGTAGTCATACGTACATACTGGTCCCTGGCAGTAACAAACTCCTTCTGCATCCCCGTGCTAGGAAAGGAGGGATTTATTTGATTAGCCTCAAGATCTCTGGCATTCTTTGTAGGCACTTGATTCCAATCTTTAGGAGTTTCTTCATGTCACAACATCCTTGATGATTACTTCTGAATTGGGCACTGAGGAATGTATCCTGTGTGGGAGAGGGGTACTTCCTTCTGTTTCAAAGATTTAGGTACCTAGGAAGGTTTTAGAACTGCAGTACATTTAGATGAGGTTTTTGTTTTTTTCTTTGTCAATTTTATTCTCTGCAGAGCTTAATAGACTTCTGATCCAGTTGCTATTAGTCAATTACATGTGAGTAAACATATCAAAATTTTCTTCTAGTTTAAATTTCAGGCCTGGCTTTTTTTAATCCTCATGCAAACTGAAATAATTAGCATGGATGGGAAGAAAAGTTTCCTAATTTAATATTTACCAAAAGATTGATATGCTGTCTTGGAGAAATCTTAGTGGATCTTTGTCATGCAAATCCCTTTTCTAGTAATACCTCTTACTGTTTAGTCACTGGAAGTTTGAGCCTTTCCCAAATTTGTGTGGCTTCAAAATTTCTCACCATTTCTTTCTACCTGTGTTCTGAGTTAGTCAATTTTTGTCTCTTTTTAATTTTAATTTTTAATTTCACCACGCGTTCTCATTTATAAACGGGAGCTAAATAATGCATACATGTGGTCATAGAGTATAGAATAATAGACTTTGGAGACTCTTTTCTCTTTCTTAATAATACCTTTCTAAAACATTAAGTAAATGTTAACAAATATGAACCTTCTCGCCTTTTCCAACTACTTCTCTAAAGCTACAGACTTCAGTAGGACACAGTTTGTCTTCAGAATTATTACAGATAGCTATAGTTTTCTCAGGTATTTTGCCACTAAGTAATAAAGGTCTTCAACTTTTCAATCTGAAGTTGCTATTTCCTAATCATCTGCAACATACATGCTAAACTAACAAGACCACTGCTCTCCCCACCATTTGTTCTACGTATTTATGAATTAGGTGAAAGCTATCTGATATTAAATCCCAGCATTTTTGAGGCATAGCAGACTACAGACAAGTCTATATGATAACCTTATAACATTCAATGCTAATATATCTGCTTGTAGATTGGCTTGTTTTTCTCCATGCAATGCATAATTTCCTCCAGCTCTTTTTTGGGGGCTCCAATTCCCCTAGGTTAGGGCCTCTTCATTCTAACTATGAAAATCTCAGAAGAGAAAAAAGGAACAAAGGAGGCACTGATAATTCCTTAAAACTGGACAGGACTGATACTCACCATTTCTCATAGCATTCTTGGCTAAGGACTAGTAATAAGGCCACACATACAGGTAAGGAAAAGGTAGGCTAGATAACATAATCCCTGACTATGTGTCTTTCCTATGGAAAGGGATATGACTCAGGGAACAATTGCTGCCTCCATTTTTTATGGACTGAATTAGGTTTCCCCAAAATTCATATACTGAAATACAAATTTTGAGTTCTTAGATTGTGACTGTATCTGAAGACACAATCTTTAAGAGGTAATTATGGTATAATGAGGTCATTAGGGTGGGCCCTAATTCAGTATGACTGATGTCTTCATTAGAATTGCAAATCTAGGCATCAAGAGACACACTCACACAGGGAAGAACATGTGAAGACACAGGGAGGCGACAGTGTTTACATAAAGTCAAGGAGAAGGGCCTGAAACATTCTTCTTTCATAGGCTCGCATAAAGAACCAACCCTGCCGAAACTTTGATCTCAGACTTCTAGCCTCAAGAACTGTGAGAAAATAAATTTCTGTTGTTTAAGCCATTCAGCGTGTGGTGCTTTTTTATGATGACTCTGGCAAACTAATATGGCATTACACACAGGGGATAAGAAAATAATCCAAATAAGTATATGCACCAACTACCATAAGAGCAGATTGAGTTCCTATCCTAAAGGAAAATACTACTATTACATAAATTTTAGAAATGTATCTAATAAAGGTATAACCATGGGTAAAGCACATAAATGTTCTTACTATTAACATATATATGAATTTAGAATGGAAAGGCATTATATACTAATTCTTGTCCCAATCAGAAGGTTTACCTGTACCCCTCAAATAACTATGACCAGAATGAAGGCAGCAGTTACATGAAGTAGCACAAAGAACCCCCACTAAAGATTTAATGGTACCCAAATCCCTTTTAAAGTATGTCTGTGTCTATATTGGTTAACTTTTTCTTATCTGAAATACAAATGCCATATGATCTCACTTATAAGTGGAAGCTAAACGTCGGTTACAGATGGACACAAAAAGAGAACAATAGACACAGGGGCCAACTTGAGGAAGGAGGATGGAAGAAGGGTGAGGGTGGAAAAGATAACTATTGGGTACTATGCTCGCTACCTGAGTGATGAAATCATTTGTACACCAAACCCCAGTGACACACAATTTACTTATGTAGCAACCCTGCACATAACAACCCCCTCATCCTAACAGTAAAAGTTGAAAAAGAAACAAAAAAAATAAAACCCTGTACTGAAATCTCCCAAAGCTGTTGCATTATAGGGAAATGACCATTTTTCTCAAGTTTTGTATCAGTCATTGTCTAGATAAACAATTGAAAAAAAATTGTCACAGAAGGAATTTCTACATTTAAATGGGTGGTGAAGAGCTCGAGAGCTACATAAGAGCTGATAAAGTAATCCAGAAGAAAAAAGACACAATACCCTACTAGTTTTGCCTCTTCATGAGAAGCAAATGAAAATAATGGTGTTTCTATGTCCCAGAAGTCTTGATCAACTGAAAGAAGCAAGAAACACAGCAGCTTAATCTGCTGATGAGAGTGGGAGTTGAAATTATAAAGGACAAATAAAGGCTGCCAGAAAAGTTAGCTGATGTACAAAGGCAAATGGTCCTTCAATATTTTGCTGATATCCTCCAGTAAAAATTAAGTTGATCCTGGAGTCTGGGAAATAAAATATTCAGTAGTTGAAAACATTCCCCTCTCCATTATAACAAGCAGATTAGGGAAGAGAGGAGCCAAAGTGTAACAATAGAAATGCCCTCTCTTTTGGTATCTATGCTCATCATTTTACTCACATTAAGAAACAGTATTCTGGCCTGGCACAGTGGCTCAGGCCTGTAATCCTAGCACTTTGGGAGGCCAAGGTGTGCAGATCAGGAGGTTAAGAGATAGAGACCATCCTGGCCAACATGGTAAAAGCCCGTCTCTACTAAAAATGCAAAATAAAATTAGCTGGGCGTGGTGGCATGCACCTGTAGTCCCAGCTACTCGTGAGGTTGAGGCAGGAGAATAGCTTGAACCTGGAAGGCAGAGGTTGCAGTGAGCTGAGATTGTGCTACTGCACTCCAGCCTAGTGACACAGCAAGACTCCATCTCAAAAAAAAAAAAAAAAAAAAAAAAGAAAGAAAGAATATTCTTTCATTTGACATGAGTCAACTATTATCAAATAAAAATAGATATACATTGGCTTGCCCTTTTCTTTCCCCTCCTTCTCCTCTTTCCTTCTCCTCCTCTTCTCCTTTTCTCCTTCTCCTTCTCTTACTCTTCCTTATTCTTCTTCCTTCTTTTTCTTCTTCTCTCCCTCATCAATAATGAGAATCACAAAACTCCATTAGTCATTGCAAGAATCTCAAGATCTCTAGCACAAGGCTCATATGTATCTTCTTTCATTTTCATAATCTATGAACTTATAAAATTAATAATTTCTAATATATTTTATCTAAACTAATAAGAAAAGAGAAAAAAGAAAAAAGCAATACTCATAATTGATAATAAATGTGGCTATAAATAGCTACCTAATAAAATTATGTATGGAATCCACAGTTCTTATTTCTTTAACTGGTTAGGAAGCTATCTGATATATTTAGCCTTTTTTTTTTTTTAAGGCCATTTACTTTAGCCATCAAAGAGGCAAAGAAAGACCCTTTCATACATTTTCTTTTTGTCAGTGAGACAGAGGTGTCCAAAGTATCCAGGAAGTCTTTCCAATTTCAAGTTTAATAGGATTATCTTGGGAGCCAACAAACCTGGAACAGCAGAGGTCAGGTTTGACTGAGTTGGAAGCAAAAGTGCTAAAAGTGGGTTATTGGAATTAGGGATGGGAATTGAAGCAAGATGGCAGAGTAAGACTCTCCAGCAATCATTGCTCTGCATAAAAATCAACTTAAACAACTACCTACATGCAAAAATATTTTCCCAATAGCAAAGGAACACAGGTAAGAGACCACAGTACCTGATTATAGCACAATATTAAGAAAATATTCATTGAAGAGAGTAAGAAGAACAGTAAGACATCATATGTGCCACCCCGCCCCCAACCATAGGGAACACAGCATGGGAAGAGATACCATTCACTTGTGAGAGAGAGAGAAGCAAGCATAGGACTTTGTCTTGGACTCAACGCTAGGCTTACCACCGTAAAACCCAGTACTCGGCAGACACTCATGACCCTGCATTTCAGGTGAGTACAAATTGACTAACTCTTTAGAACTGATTTGGTGCCAGGTGGGATCACACAGCCCCACATGCCAGGTGTTTTTTGAGAACTCAGCCCCCGGCCTGTACCATTGCTGAGCCAATGTCAGTGGTCCTGGGCCCCAGACAGCCCTAAGCAACAGGCAGCTCTTAGTGGCTCCTAGCTTCATGACTTAGTATCCCAGCATCATGCCTGCCTTAATGAATCCCAGGCTTCTGGTGGTGCCATGCCGGCTGAATCCGTCCTAAGTTTCTAATCTGACCCAGACAAAGTGAGTTTGTGGAGACTGCAATAAGTATCTACTTCTTCAAATATGCAAACATTGATGGATAACCATAAGGATCAAGAAAAATTAGGGAAATATGATACCACTAAACCAGCAAAGTAAAGGTCAAGTTACTGAGTTAGACACAGAGATATATGAACAACTTGAAAAATAATTCAAAATTAATACTATTAGGAAGCTTAGCAAACTTCAAGAAAATACACAGAAAAAAAATTAACAAAATAAGGAAAACAATGTGACCAGAATGAGAAATTTAATAGAGAGGTTGAGATAACAACTAAAAACCCAAAAATGTTGGGGCTAAGAAATACAATAAATGAAATGCAAAGTGCAATAGGGAGCACCAATAGCAAAATTTATCAAGCACAAGAAAAATATCTGTGAACCTGAAGAAAGGATGTCTAAAAACATAGTCAGAGGAGACAAGAGAAAAAAAGAAAAAATAATAATAAAGAAATCTTACAGGATTAATGGGGCACCATAAAAGAGTAATTTTTTTTGAGTCATAGAAGTCAAAGAAGAAATAGACAAAAGTATAGAAAGCTCATCTAAAGAAACAGTTGAAGAAAATTTTACAAACCTGGAGAAAGGTGAAACTATCCAGGTAGAGTAAGCTCAAAGGTCTCTAATTCTATTCCATCCAAATAAGAGTACTCTAAGAAATCCTATAATCAAACTGTCAAACATCAAAGACAAAGAGAGGATCTGGAAAGCAGCAAAACAAAAGATAACATATACGGGAGTTTCAATATTAGTAGCTGATGATTTCTCAGCAGAAACCTTATACTTCTGGAGAGAGTGGAATAATATATTCAGAAGTGCTGAAGGCAAATACCAACCAAGATTATTATACTCTTGAAAAATTAAGGAGAGAGAAATAATTTACTATGAAACTTAAGTTCAGAGAATTTTTCACAACCAAATTCATCTTACAAGAAATGCTAAAGGGAGTTATTCAAGCTGAAAGAAAAGGTTGCTAATGAGAAACACAAAAACATCTAAAAGTATAAAACTCACTGATAAAGTACAAAGGCAAACACAGAATTATTTAATACTGAAATCATAGTATATAAATTACCTATACCTTTAGTATTAATACTACAAGAAAAAACTGTTAAAATACTATTAGTTACAGTATTTTTTAGGGATATGCAATATAAAAAAGATGTAAAATGTAATATCAAAACTTCAAAATGTTGGGAGGAATGAAGTAAAAGGGTAGCGCTTTTTTCAATCAAAGTTAAGTTATTATTAGCTGAAAAAAAGCATGTTATTACTATAAGATGTTTATTTTAAGACTCATGGTAACCACAAAACAAAAACCTGTAGTAGATACATACAAAAAATGATGAATCAAAACATACCACTAGAGAAAATCACTTATCTACAAAGAAAGACAGAAAAGTAGAAAGAATAAAAAAATATACAAAAGAAATAGAAATCAATAAAATGTCAGTAGCAAGTCCTTATCTATTAACAATAATCTTGAATGTAAATGGAATAAATTCACCAATCAAAAGGCAGAGAAACTGAATGAATTTTAAAGATAGCAACAAAATAACTATATGCTGCTAAAAAGAGCATATATGCCTGTAAGGACACACATAGACTGAAAGTGAAGAGATGATAAAAGGTATTTCATGCAAGTAGATATCAAAAGAGAACAGGATAGCTATATTTATATTAGATAAAATAGGCTTTAAGTCAAACATTATTTAAAAAACCCAAAAGTATCATTATATAAAAATATAAAGAGGTCCATTCATCAAGTGGATATAACAACTATAAATATATGTGAACTCATCAGAACCTAATATATAAAGAAAACACAAATAGGTCTGAAGAGAAAGATAGACTAAAATACAATCATAGTAGGAGACTTCAACACCCCACTTCCAGTAATGGACGGATCATCCAGATAAAAAAATCAGTACAAAAACATCAGACTTCAACTACATATTCAGAACATTCTATCCAACCACTACAGAATTTATATTTTTTTCAACAGCACATGGAACATTCTCCAGGAAAGATCATGTGTTAGGACATAAAACAAGTGTAAGAGTTTTAAAAGAATTGTAAAGATGGAGATTATATTAAGTATCTTCTCGACCACCATGGTACAAAACTAAAAATTAATAACTTTGTATTATTTGATCCCAAAGTAGGAACATTGGAAATTCAAAAAACCCAGAAATTAAATGATGGGCTCTTGAACAACCAATGGGTCAATGGAAAAGTTAAAAGGAAAATTTTAAACATTCTTGAGACAAATGAAAATGGAAACACAACATGCACAAACCTAAGAAATACAGCAAAAATAGTTCTAAGTGGAAAGTTGTTAGCAATAAACACCTACATGAAAAAAGAAGAAAAGGTATCAAAGAAACAATCTAATGATGTACCTCAAGAAACTAGAAAAAAAAGAACAAACTAAGCCCAAAGTTAGTAAAAGAAAGAAATTAATAAAGATCATAGCAAGGGCCAGGTTCGGTGACTCACATCTGTAATCCCAGCACTTTGGGAGGTTGAGGCGGGAGGATCATGAGGTCAGGAGTTTGCGACCAGCCTAGCAAACATGGTGAAACTCCATCTCTACTAAAGATACAAAACATTAGCCTGACCATGGTGGCTGGTGCCTGTAATCCCAGCTACTCAGGAGGCTGAGGCAGAAGAATTGCTTGAACTCGGAAGGTGGAGGTTGCAGTGAGCCTAGATCGCACTATTGCACTCCAGCCTGGGTGACAGAGTGAGACTCTGTCTAACAAAACAAAACAAAACAAAACAAAAAGATCACAGAAAAAAAGAAGAAGAGGAGGAAGAAGAAAACAGAGAGAACAGAAAAAAAAATAGAAAATATCAATGAAACTAAGAGTTGGCTTTTGAAAAATAAATAAAATTGACAAAACTTTAGCTGGCCTAACATCAGAAATACAAAGGAGATATTCCAGCTAATATGACAGAAATATAAAAGTTTATGAGACTATTTCTAATAATATGTCAAAAATTTGGATAACCTAGAAGAGATAAATTTATAGAAAATAAAACCTATCAAGACTGAATTAGAGAGAAATATAAAATCTTAATACATCAATAATGAGGAAGAAGATTGGATCAGTAATAAAAGAAGTTTCCAAAAGAAAAAAAAAGAAAAAGAAAAAACAGCCCAGCACCTGGTGGCTTCACTGCTGAATTCTATCAAATATTTAAAGAGCAAATGACAATTTTTCTAAAGGTCTTCCAAAAATATATATAAAAGGTAAGAATGTGTTCAAACTCATTTAACAAGACTGGCATCACCTGACACCAAAGCCAGACAAAGACATTACCAAAAATATCATTTGGCTGTGTCCCTACCAAAATATCATCTTGAATTGTAACTTCCACAATTCCCACACATCATGGGAGGAACCTGGTGGGAGGTGATTAAATTATGGGGGTGGGTCTTTCCTGCACCATTCTTGTGATATTGAATGAGCCTCATAAGATGGTTTTAAAAATGGGAGTTTATCTACACAAGCTCTCTTCTCTTGTCTGCCACCATGTGAGATATGCCTTTTACTTTATGCCATGATTGTGAGGCCTCTCCACTCATGTGGAATTGTAAGTTCAATAAATCTTTTTCGTCTGTAAATTACCCAGTCCTGGGCATGTCTTTATCAGCAGGGTGAAAAAAGACTAATACAGTAAATTGATACTGGGAGTGAGGCCCAGGCTGAGGTGGTCTCAGATGGAAATGAGGAACTTGTTGGGAACTGGAGCAAAGGTGACTCTTGTTATGTTTTAGTAAAGAGTCTGGTGGCATTTTGCCTCTGCTCTAGAGATATGTGGAACTTTTAAACTCGAGAGAGATGATTTAGGGTATCTGTTGAAAAAAATTTCTAAGCAGCAAAGCATTCAAGAGGTGACTTGGGTGTTGTTAAAGGCATTCAGTTTTGTAAGGAAAGCAGGGCATAAAAGTTCAGAAAATTTACAGCCTGACAATGGGATGGAAAAAAAAAAATCCCATTTTCATAGGAGAAATTCAAGCCAGCTGCAGAAATTTGCATAAGCAATGAGTAGCCAAATGTTAATCCCCAAGATAATGGGGAAAATGTCTTCAGGGCATGTCAGTGGTCTTCAGGGTAGCCCCTCCAATCACAGGCCCAGAGGGCTAGGAGGAAAAAACAGTTTCCTGGGCTAGGCCCAGGGTCCCTGTGCTATGTGAAGCCTAGGGACTTGGTGCCCTGTGTCTCAGCCACTCCAGCCACAGCTGAAAGTGGCCAACGTAGAGCTTAGGCTGTGGTTTCAGAGGGTGCAAGTCCAAAGCCTTCGCAACTTCCATGTGGTGTTGAGCCTGTGGGTCCACAGAAATAAAGAATTGAGGTTTGGGAACCTCGCCTAGATTTCAGAGGATTTATGGAAACGCCTGGATGCTCACACAGAAGTTTACTTCATGGGTGGGGCCCTTATGGAAAACCTCTGCTAGGGCAGTGCAGAAGGGTTATATGGGATCATAGTCCCCACACAGAGTCCCTACTGGAGCGCTGCCTAGTGGAGCTGTGAGAAGAGGGCCACCATCCTCCAGACCCCACAATGTTAGATCTACCAGCAGCTTGCACCATGCACCTGGAAAAGCCACAGACACTCAACACCAGCCCATGAAAGCAGCCAGGAGGAGGCCTACACCATGAAAAGCCACAGGGTTGGAGCTTCCCAAGGCTGTGGGAGCTCACCTCTTAAATTAGTGTGACCTGGATGTGAGAACTGGAGTCAAAGGAAAACATTTTGGACCTTTGAGATTTGGCTGGTGTGCTGGAGTTTGGACTTGCATGGGGCCTGTAGCCCCTTTGTTTTGGCCAATTTTCCCCTTAGAATATCTATATTTACCCAATGCCTGTACCCCCAATGTATCTAGGAAGTAACTAACTGGCTTTTAATTTTACAGGCTCATAAGTGGAAAGAACTTGCCTTGTTTCCAATGAGACTTTGGACTGTGGACTTGTGAGTTAATGCTGAAATGAGTTAAGACTTTGGGGAACTGTTGGGAAGGCACGATTGGTTTTGAAATGTGAAGACATGACATTTGGGATGGCCAGGGGTGGAATGATATGATTTAGCTTTGTCCACCCAAATCTCATCTTAAATTGTAACTCCCACAATTCCCATGTGTCATGGGAGGAAGCCAGAGGGAGGAGATTGAATTATGGGGGTGGGTCTTTCCCGGGCTGTTCTCATGATAGTGAATGAGTCTCACAAGTTCTGATGTTTTTAAAAAGGGGAGCTTTCATGCACAAGTCACCATGGGAGACATGCCTTTCATCTTCTGCCATGATTGTGAGACCTCCACAGCCACATGGAAGTGTAAATCCAATAAACTTCATTCTTTTGTAAATTGCCCAACCTCAGGTATGTCTTTATCAGCAGCATGAAAACAGAGTGATACACATCTATATTTCTAACAAACATAGATGCAACAATCTTCAACAGAATATTGCCAAAACAAATTTGGAAAAATACAAAAAGACCATTCACACAAGATCACAATGTATGAATCTCAGGTATGCAAGGATAGTTCAATACGTGTAAAACAACAGACATAATACATCTTATTAACATAATGAAGGACAAAAATCATATGATCATTTTAGTAGATGCAAAAATCACATTTGATAAAATTCAACACTCTTTCAATAACCTCTCAACAAATTAGGTATAGAAGGTATGTACCTCAAGATAATAAAGGCCATATATGACAAGTCCACATATAACATCACATTCAATTAGAAAAAGTTGAAAGCTTTTTTTTTAAGATCCAGAATGAGACAAAGATGCCCACTCTCACCACTTCTATGCCATACGGTACTGGAAGTCCTAGCCAGAAAAGGTAAGCAAGAGGAAGAAATAAGAGTTGTAAAGCAAAAAGAACCTGAGGCAACTCTCAATCAATTGAGAAGTTTATTTAGCCAAAGTTAAGGACATGTCCAGGAAAGAGATCAGTGCCTTTCTCCAAAGACGATTTTGAGGGCCTCAATATTTAAAGAGGAAAAGTAGGCTGGAAGGGAAAGAGGAAATGTGTAGTAATTCACATGTTATAAGGGAAAAGGAAGGGGTAGAGGAAGAACCAATTATATATTCATCTAGTGTCTAGTGCTCAATAAATCAGCACTTTACATAAGATAGACCATAGAGTAACTACCTGTGGAGATATTTAACTTTTTATATACAGCTCTCTGCTTAGGAACAAAAGGCAGTTTCTTGCTTGACTCAGCTTTCAGCTTAATTTTTTCTTTCTTTATAGTGAATTGGGGTCCCAAGTTTTTATTTTCCTTTCACAAAGTCATTCAGTTTAAAGGAAGAAGTGAAACTGTCCCTGTTTGCCAGCAAGATAGTAATATAAATAGAAAACCCTAAAGACTTCATCAAAAAGGTGTTAAAACCAAAAAGTGATTTTGGTAAAGTTGCAGGATACAAAATACATATGCAAAAATCAGTAGTGTTTCTACATAACAGTAGACTATATGAAAAGAAATTCACAAAAATTATATTTATTATAACTAAAACAATAGGAATAAATTTAACTAATGAGATGGAAGATCTCTGCACTAAAAACTATAAAACATGGATAAAAGTAATCAAGTAAGACACAAATAAATGGAAAGATATACATTGTTTATGGATTGGAATTAATTAATATTGTTAAAATGTCCATACCACCCAAAGCAATCTACAGATTCAATAAAATATCTCTCAAAATACCAATGACATTCTTCTCAGAAATGGAAAAAATTCTACAATTTGTACAGAAACACAAAATACCTTGAATAGCCAAAATAATCTGAGGATAAAGAACAAAGATGGAGACATTATAGTACCTGTCTTCAAAATATACTACAAAAATGCAGTAACTAAACCAGCATGGTACTGATACAAAAATGGACACTGAGTGGTAGCCAGTGAAGTCTAGGGAGTGCTGGGGCTTTCCTCTCCTCTGCCTAAGGCTTTTGCAATATACAAAGGATTCTTTCTCTGGCTCTTGCTAGGGGCTCTCGCATTTGCCTTATGGGCTCCAGGGCCAAAATGTGTGAGGACAGCTGCCATAGGTGAGAAAGCCACTGAGAACAACAAAACAGAACAAAAAGCCTAGAAATAAATCCACATATCTTCAGCTAACTGATTTTTGGCAAAGGAGCCAAGAATATACAATGGAGGCAAGACAATCTCTTTAATAAATTGTTTTAGGAAAACTGGATAAGAAGAAGAATGAAATTAGACCTTTATCCCACACCACATACAAAAATAAACTCAAATGGCTTAAAAATATAATGTAAAGCCTAAAATGATAAAATGCTAGAAGAAAACATAGAAAAAAAGCTCCATGATGTTTGCTGGGCAATAATTTTTCAATACAAACCCAAAACACAGGCAACAAAAGCAAAAGTAAATAAATGGTATTACATCGAACTAAATATCTTCTGCCTAGCAAAGAAAACAACTAAGTAAAGAGATAATCTACAGAATGGGAGAAAATATTAGCAAACTCTGCAACTGATAAGCAGTTAATATCCAAAATATATAAGCAATTCAAACAAATTAATAGCAACAAAACAAATAACCTGATTAAAACATGGGCTAAGACCTAAAAAGGTATTTCCCCAAAAAAGACATATAAATGCACAACAGGTATATGAATAAACACTCAGCATCATTAATCATCAGGGTCACAGAAGTCAAAGCCACAATGAGATAACCTCTTATATCTATTAGAATGCCTATCATCGAAAAGACAAAAATCAAGTATTGGTGAGGATGTGGGAAAAATATCTTTGCACATTGTTGGTGGGAATGTAGATTAGTACAGCCATTATGAAAAATAGTACGGAGTTTCCTCAAAAAAATAATATTAGAACTACCATATAATATATCAATCCCACTGTTAGTAGTAGGACTTACACATATGTTTATTGCAGCACTATTCACAATTGCAAGTAGATGAAATCAATCTAAGTTTCAATAAATGAATGAACGGATAATGTAGTATGTATACACAATGAAATACTATTTACTATTAAGTCATAAAAAATAAGAAAATCTTGTTGTTTATGTCAAGATGGATGAAGCTAGGGGAACTTATGAAATGAGCCAATTGCAGAAACACAAATCATGCATGATCTCACATGTTCGTAAAACACAAAGAAGTTGATCTCAGGGGCTGGAATGTTTGGTAGTGGGGGCGAAGAGATGATACCCAAAGGAAAATAAATATAATTAACAAGAGAAATAATTTCAAGAGATCTATTTTATAACCTGGAAATTGTAGTTAATAATTTTTCATATTGAAAAATAAGAGACTGAATACAAAGTTATGTTACCACAAAAGTAGCAACCATGTTAGATAATGCATCATGTTGTATGAGGTAAATACATACATCATTATCTGTCCATGTAAAAAATAAAAAGTAAGAAAAGGTTTTTAAAAAGTAAGAGGTTATTAGGTACAATAGTGAGATAGTGAGACAACAATAGAGTTGAAATACTCCTGGGAAATGAGGATTAAGGTGGATTTCTATTCCTACCACTTTTTGTGATATAATTTTTGACTGGCATGAAAATAATAAATTTGACAGATCCCAATAGCTACTAGGTGCCAGAAACAGTGTTGAATTACTTTAGCAAGAATGCCATATCTCTGGCTCCGAAGGTGGTTATAGTTACGACCTCACTGTAATGGTCATCTGATTTTTTTTTTTTTACCAAACAGATAATGTAAAAGAGCAGTGTGATAAGAACATCATTTTTGCATCTTTAAAATTTTTAACAGTCTCACAGATCTCCAAAAATTTCCAGAAATGTGGCATTTCTTTGGTTTAGTATTTTAGTATGCATGGGCAGTCTCATCCATACCAGTTTCCACTGAATCCTTCAGGAATATAGCCCTCACTTTAAGAGTCAGAGAACCAAGCTATAGATTATGCTATTTGACAAATGTATCTACTTTAACTTTTCCTTCAAGAACTCAAGAAATAGCTTCACACAGCGTTTGTGGAATTCCTAGGCCTTTTGGAAGATAAACCTGAGCCCAAACTTTTTGATCTCAGCTTTGTAAACTCCCTTTCTGACATGCCCAAGGAAAAAGAACAAGTTAGAACCAGTATCTAAACATCTTCCCAATATGTGTGTATATTAATTTCCTAGTATATAGTCATCCTGACCAATTGGCACAGTTCTCCTTAGGGCAGGTTTTGTAAATCACATTGTTCATCCTTAAGAACAGTGGTTCTCAAACTGTAGCATACTTCAGGATTACCTAAAGGGATTTTTAAAAGATTACTGGGCCCAAACTCTGAGTTTCTGATGTAGTCGGAGGTGTAATATTTCACGAGAATTTCTCTAATCCATTTCCAAGTGATGCTGATGTAGTTGAAGACAGGACCATACTTTCGTAACAACTGCTTAAGAAAATCAAATCTGCCTTTAGTTAATAGGGTTCTGGGTCTATGAATTTCTTCAAATTTAGCAACTGGGAGAAAGCTATTGGCTTTTGATCTGAAGTTTTTAAGAAGGAAGTAATTTTTTATGTTGTATAGATAAAATATTACTTTCATAGGCTATCTACTTTATTATCTATCTATCTATCTATCTATCTATCTATCTATCTATCTATCTATCTATCTATCCATCTATCTGACACAGTGTCTTGCTCTGTAACCCAGGCTGGAGGACTAGAATCATTGGCATGATCATAGCTCACTATAGCCCTGAATTCCTGGGCTCAAATGATTCTCCCAAGTAGTTATGACTACAGTAATGTACCACTAAACCTGGCTAATATTTTAGTTGATTTTTTTGTAGAGACCAGGTCTCACTATGTTTCCTAGACCGGTATTAAATTTCTGGCCTGAAGCAGACCTCCTGCCCCAGCCTCCCAAGTTTCTGAGATTATAGGTGTGAGCCACCACACTCAGCCTATTTTTAAAAAATTTCTGAGGATTCAGTGTCCAATTGGTCACACCCACAATCCCTGTGGTTCCAATCATACTGCTTACTACTTGATAGGGAGTATACCAATTTGACAGGTCTATTGAAGAGAGGCTTTATTTAATTCTGAATATATTGCTCCTGTGTCCATAAAATAGCACTAGATAAAATAATATATCTATTTAGGAAATGTCCCCAGATAGATCTAATGTGCATTTCTTCAAAATATTAATAAAGCAATGAATACCTTCATGTTTTTCTTTTCTTTTTCCTTTTTCCTTTTTTTTTTTTTTTTTAGACTGAGTCTTGCTCTGTTACCAGGCTGGAGTGCAGTGTCGCTCTCTTGGTTCACTACAACCTCTGCCTCCTGGGTTCAAGTGATTCTCCTGCCTCAGTCTCCTGAGTAACTGGGACTACAGGCTCGTGCCAGCATGCCCAGCTAATTTTTGTTTTTTTAGTACAAATAGGGTTTCACCATGTTGACCAGGATGGTCTCGATCTCCTGACCTCGTGATCCACCCGCCTTGGCCTCCCAAAGTGCTGGGACTACAGGTGTGAACCACTGTGCCCAGCCATGTTTTTCTTCAGTTCTTCTTACTACAGAGGTATCAACCTAGCCCTTGAACTCTCTTAGAACTCTGATATTTAAATTTAGCAGTACATTGGTGTTAAGTGGTAGTCTTTCAAAAAGAGTCCAAACTATATCTAGGCAAGGTTTTGATTGATTACTAGAAAATATTCTGATTTTCCAAGCTGATATTGTTTTATTATGAAAAGAAATATGAAGCTCATAATTAATTTTGTGACATAAAAACCAAACATTAGATTAAGTTAAAATATTCCATTGATTTAGGGGAGTTAACATGAAGCTTCTAGATATGTTTATAAATAAAAAACTGAAAACAAACAAGATGAATATATAATTATTGGTTATGAAAACTGATTTGTGCTGAAGACATGTGACATTTACTTTTCAACAATAATTTCTTGTAAAACTCATTTGAAATTTCTGGAGAGCTACTTTATATCTGAAATAGTGAGCATTTTCAGAATTTTGAAAAAGGAATTATAGTTTATTATGTTTTCCTAAAGATCTTAACAAAATAATATGTAGACTTTTTAATTGTCGTTAAATGAGACTCTCTCAATTTTATTTGTGGTTTAATGTTGCATAAATTAAGATTGGGTTGCCAAAGAACTTTAAAAAAATCTTTAAAAATCTACTAAAAGAGATGATCTTTCTTTACCTATCAAAATACTAGAGAGTTGTAATACCCGGAGGGTTGTTTGACAGATAAGTAGAACAGCTGCCAGAGGGAGAGAGGACTTCAAAATAAGGTCTTGAAAAACAATATTTTTAAATGTACGATTCTAATATTTTTAGAAGACCCCAACCATAGGAATAGTTCATGTAATAAAAATTTAAGCTAAAACTGAAGGTAATCAAATGTAAATCTAACGAAATTCATTTTGGTAATGAAATGGAATGGAGCACATTAGACTGTCTAAATTACATTTGCTTCTTTGCAATCATTCCTGAAACCATTATGGTAGGTAACCTAATGTCTCCAAAAATCTAGCTACTCTTTGTGTGAAACACTTCAAAACATAAAACTTATAATAGCCTAAAGCTGAAAGTGTTAAAACTTGACTTTACAATTACTTTTATTTCTTCCAATGCTAAAATCAATTTTCAAAGATAATTTGGGTGCCTGGAACTAACATATATATTTCTGTTCTTATTTCTACTAGTTTATGTAATCACTGGTTTCTCTCTATCATTGTTACAATTTGGAAGGCAGTATTGATCTGGTTTCCATTCTGTGTATTGAGGATACACGAAACCCTGTGTTGTAGATTCTACTTTTATCTGCGGGTACCACTTCCCTTATTAGTGTAAAACACCAACATTCTTTTAGGAAACTCCCCTCACTCCATCCATTCTTGTTTTTCTATTGAAAGGCTTGAAGTGATACATTGTCTGGCCACCTGTACAAGATAATATAATGATCCCTTTGGGCTGTTAACTAGGGTTTTTCTTTTTCAGTTGAAAATCCTAATTAGAGATGAAGCTAAGGTGCTTTGTTTCTGGGATCTGCCTGCTGCCTGTGATCACATGTCCAGGAAGGATGCTTGAAATATTGAAGACAACACATAGAGAAGCAGAGACTATAGGAGAGAAAAATTCATGGATGTTTGTTGAATTCATGATTCCAGTCATCCCCAAATCACACGAGCATTTGTCCTTTCTGAGGTTCTGCCTCAGTTAGTTTGAATTGTATTTTACTTGCAACCAAAAATACAACTGAACAGATTCAACAGTGTTGAGGTTTTTATTTAGCACTGTATTAGTTCTCCATTGCTGCTGTTATAAAGTAAAATATACTTAGTTGCTTAAAAGAACACAAATTTATTATCTCACAGTTCTGCAGGTCAGATGTCTGAAATAGGGCTCACCTGGCTAAAAACAAGGACTTGGCAGTTCTGTGCTCCTTTCTGAAGGTTCTACAAAGAGTTTGTTTTCTTGCCTTTTCCAATTACCAGATGCTGCTCACATCTCTTGGCTTGTCGCCCTATTGCATCTTCAAAGTGAACAATGGCTGATTGAGTCTTTCTCACATAGCATCCTTCTGACACTTTTGCCTGCCTCTTCCACAATTAAGAACACATGATTAAGTTGGACTCACTCAACTAATCCAGGATAATCTCCCCATTTCAAGGTCACCCAATTATTAACCTTATTTTCATCTGCTACTCAAATTCCCCTTTGTCACGTAATACAAAATTTTCAAAGATTGCAGGGATGAGGACATGAACTTCTTTTGAAGGGCACTATTCAGCTTGCTATGGCACAAAGCATCAAAAAATACAGGGAATGTAAGATAAAACATGATTTGCATATATATAATTCTAGCCTGAACAATAGCAATTTACTCAACATATTAATATTTAAGATAAGTAAGAAAAATTATATAATTCATTCCTATAAAACAGTTGTAAGCATTCACATTAGCCATTTTTTAAAAATAAAAGGTTTAGGTGCATTTTGTTTTCTCTATGTCTATGCATTTTTGCTAGTGATATTTGCTTTCTTATACATAATACGGAAGGTATGTTGAGTAAAACCCTGATGAAAATGTCAGTCATGGAAGAAATGCTAGATACTTTATATGACTGCTACTTATGCAATGATTGATTCCCTTTAAAAACACGTTACTCCATATTGAATATTTCCAGTGATGGAGACCTCATTATCAAAGAGTTTAATAAATAGCCAAATCTTTGGGCATTCAAGAATGCCCTTATGACTCTGCTCCTGTTGGCTCTGCATGGTTTGTAATCTTTGCTGACAGACAAGGAAAGGGAGACTGACATTCAAAGCTTGTATTCAATTTCTCACAGTCACAGCTGACTGCAACCCTGGAAGCCCGTGAGAAACATGGTCTCACTAAGAGGCTGCAGCATCACTAGTTCTGCCTCTGTAATTCTTTGCTTTGGTTCAAGAGGAGAATGCAGAGGAGTTCAGGAGTAGGCGTTCTTCCCTGCAGTACAAACAGCTTGAATTGATAAAGCTGTGTATTACTATAGAGCACAGGCACTCTCTTACCCTTTTGTATCATTCGAAGCAACATACTTTACACAAATACATATTTTAAAAGAAGGTCAAGGTTATATTACTTCTACTGATTAATTTTGTTTCTGAGTCAGAACTTGCACAGTTACAGAAAATACCTACTCTCTTTCACAATGATCATACTTGCAAACACAGTCAATAAGTAAGGTACAAAAAATTAGCACAAAATCTTTTGTTACATGAGTAGGAAGAACAAAAAAAAAGTTTTGTTATGCTTAAAATTATATGCTTGTGTTATTTACATTATAAATTTAACAGTGGCTAGATTCTAGAACATTTATAAATGTATTTATATCTTATCGGAAATCCCAAAGTCAATAAAAATATGCATAAATGGAAACAATGACTTCTGATATGCTACAATGTAATATAAGAAACATCATTATTGTATTTCAGGAAATCTTAGAAACATTGAATGTGTTTATCATGACTGTAATCAAACAAAAATAGCTAAACTTAATACTGATATTTAGGATATAATTTCAGGAAGTATGCCTTGATTTAGCAGAATAAAACCCTGGATTTCAGTTCTGAATCTGCCATTTAAATACAATACATGATCCTATGCAAATAATAGGCTTGTAGTCTAGATGACACTGGATGATTATCAAAGCCCCCTTTTTCCTCTTTCTCTTTGCTTGCTTGTAGAAGATTTATATATTTGTGGAATATCTCTATTACTGCGTTCGAACATGTCCTTGTGTACACATAAACGCATACAGAGACACACTCCTATCTCAGTAACACTTATTCTTTAAAACAAACTGGATTAATTTAAAATGAGTTTCTTTAAGAGACACTAGGAACTCCAAAAAAGGTGGTAGTGTGGGTAGGGAAGGTAAGGGTTGGAAAAACTACCTATTGGGTACTATGTTCATTATTTGGGTAATGGGTTCACCAGAAGCCCAAACCTCAGCATTACGCGATATACGCATGTAACAAACCTGCACATGTACATCTTGAATCTGCAAAGAGAAAGAAACAGCATTTCTTAGATGTGACACTGTTGGTATTTGGGGCCAGGTAATTCTTTGATGGGGGTAGTAGTGAGGCTTTCTGGTTTATGGTAGAATGTTTAGTAGCATTTCTGACCTCTACCCTCTAGACAGCAGTGGCAAATTCTGGCCAGTCATGACAACTAAAAGTGTCTCCAGACATTGTCAAATTTCCCCAAGGGAGCAAAAATAATTACTAATTCAAGAGTATTGTCTATAAAATATTCTGCCATAAGAGAGAAAATTAGAAACTTTATGATTAAGATAAAAAACATCATAAGCCTTACAACACCTTGGATTTTAATTGCACAAGATCTTTACTAATACATTAATATATACCTGACTTACTATCCTTTTCTTTTTTTCTGGTTTTGCCTTTTATCTTTATGGAATTAAGCAGTGTGACAAAATTATAACCCCTTTCATCAGTGTTTTAAGCCGCCAATAATCAATTATTCAATCATTTATGAAACTCAGATAGCCATTCTCCTTCTTTATTTCTAGTTAGATAGTCACATAGTTTATGATTTTTTTTACTTTAAATATATGACATGTATTTCCTATTTATTATGGGCCAGGGAGTATGCTAATAGGTCTACATGGGTTACTATATTAAAGACTCTCCATTATCACTCTTCATTAGGTCCTCTAATTTGGAATGCAACTGAAGGCCTGAAATGAATTAACTTTGATAAGGTCTCAAGGTTCTTCATGGCAGAACACAGGTTTGTACCAAAGCTGGTACTGTTTAAGAGTTGGCTACATTTTTGCCTTGAGTTTGACTGATCGTACACTCATGTTTCTCCCTACAACAGTAAGCTTCATGAATACAGGGATGATGGATCTTTTTAATCAGCTCTGTGGTCTCTCCCTCTCTTGCTGCCCCTAGAAGCTTACATACAGACCCTGCTGAACTGAACTAATTTCCTCTAGCCAGGAATTACTCTGCCTCTTTTGGTCTCCAGACCCCAGAAATAATATTTTCCACTTCAGCTTCCTCACTCTCCCACACTGGAGTTAAGAGACAGAAATCACTGGATTTTGACAGCACAGCTTGGCTAAGTTGTAATTTTAATTCTGTGGTGCGCCCTACTGTTGGCCTTTTTCTTCCATGCTAAAATTCTTGCTGTTTTTAATAAACGTACCTTGGTCTGCTGCTCATTTAATCAGCACATATGGAAAACACCAGGAATCTTACTTTTAAAAATCTACTCCTCTTGAAGAAAATTTAAATAACCCTGCTGAAATCATCAGTTGGAAGCATTGAGACCCTTGGGGGAAAATGTGCTGTAAGGTGAGTATGATAATGCTGAAATGCTAAAAGAAAGACAAAGGAACTCATGTGGCACAGGAGAAATCAGAGCAGTACCCTCCAGCTTGAAAACTGTGAGCCAGAATTAAGTAAAAAACATCTTGCTAGAAAGGGAAAGGAATAAATCAATGTATCAGGTGCAATAAAATAATACCTTGTTGACAGTGACTTGAACAATGAAAACATATGTGATCTATTCTCATAAAGTGTTCAGAGATAAGCAGAAGCAGGGCTGGTTAATAAGCCAAAAGATATCTGCAAGAACCATAGCTCATTTAATTTTTCTTCTTTGTGCCTCCATTGTATTGGCTGCTTTTAATTCCATAATTTCAAGAAGGTGACAGCAATTCCAAGCATCACAAACTCTAGGCATGATAAGACACACAAAACAGCATCCAAAACCAGTAAAGGAAATCCTTGTAGAACCCCAGCTTTTTATCTTAGAGGAAAATCTTTTCCAGAAACCCTGGAAGATTTCTTCTTTAATCTCATCGGCCAGAAGCACAACTGTAAGCCAATCACTGGAAAAAGGGAATAGGAATACTGTAACTGGTCTACCTAATTGGTTGATTCGTGGATCAACACCAGCATCTAACTTCCCTGACAACACTATCACATCATCCATAACAAAACTGAGGCCCTGTTAGCAAAGTAGAAAAACGAGAAATGCCTGTTGGTAGTCAATATTATTTGCCATAATGTACTTAATGTAATTAAACCCAAGCTGTTTATATATTAAATTTGTAAGCATTAAATTATAACTTTAACCTGCAAACAATACCTCAAATTTGCCCTACTATCACAATATAGCCTGGATAGAGTGTTTTGATGATAGGCCATAAGATACAGTATCTTGGGTTAACAAAATGATGGCTTTCTCAGTCACCAAATTATTAAACATACAGTTGAAGCTCCCTATGCCATCAGAAGAAAAATTAAATTCCTAATTTTAATCAGCAAGGGGATTTCTCTGCTTCATCTCAAATTGGACTAAATCAAAATGTGAGGCATATATCCTAGGCATTAAAATTTTTTAGCATTATATTCCCAGATAATACTGTGTGGCAACAAGGTTTGGAAACCACTGCCCTAGAGTAAAGGTGCTTAACCAGTTACTTTGGATTAGAAAACGCCAGTAAGTATAGTAGAAAATGAAGAAATTTTATGTGGCCTCATATTTAACCACTTTCTGCCTTAGGCCACTAGAGATTGAAATGTTTCTTCTCCTGAATTTTTCCTTTTTTCTTCACCTCCCTTTAATATCCTCTTGCCCCCCTTACCTCTTACCACAATTGCCACTGGTTGTCTGCCCTTATTACTTCTACTATCACCATCTGACACTCCCATTAAACTCCCTATACTAGCTTCTTAATGACTTCCCTTACATCTCCATAGGGAGCAAAGTCGTTGTCACTATCAGCATATACTGCCTTATGCATGGTGTTAAAAAAAATCCAAGGCCGGTCACAGTGGCTCACGCCTGTAATCCCAGCACTTTGGGAGGCCGAAGCGGGCAGATCACAAGATCAGGAGAGCAACATCACGGTGAAACCCTGTCTCTACTAAAAAAAATACAAAAAATTAGCCGGGCGTGGTGGCGGGTATCTGTAGTCCCAGCTACTCTGGAGGCTGAGGCAGGAGAATGGTGTGAACCCAGGAGGTGGAGCTTGCAGTGAGCCGAGATGGTGCCACTGCACTCCAGCCTGGGTGACAAAGCAAGACTCCATCTCAAAAAAAAAAAAAAAAAAAAAGTCCAAAACAGATTGTTGAGATGTATGTGATAGAGAGAAGAGGCAGGGAAATTCTGGGCAGAAGAGGGTAGGTCCTTGGGAAAGAACTCCACCCTCACACCTGGAATCATGACCCAAATTGAGAACTTTATGTCCCTGTTTTCCGACTTGAATGTTGCCTTTTCCAAAACCATCCATGACCTGCCTCATCCCTAATCCTGTGCCCATAAAAACCCCAGGGTCTGTCAACAGAGGGAGGAGAGGAAGAAAAGAGGAAAAGCAGCCGGATGTTGGAGAATACAGCTGAACATCAAAGAGAGGCAGCTTGATTTCAGAGGGATGACTTGATGGCATGGCTTTGGAAAGGAGTGTGGCCATCCCTGACCAGACTCCAGGAGAAGATCACTTTCCTGCTCCAGCCCCTTTCTAACTCCCTTTCCGACCAAGAGCCACTTTCATCAGCAATAAAATCCTCCATATTCACCACCCTTCAATTCATTTGTGTGACCTGACTGTTCCCGAATGTCGAACAAGAGCTTCGGTACCAAAAGTATGGATGCAGAAGGCTGTCACACTGATCCTTCACTGAGTTGTTAATTCTTGACTCATCTTTGAATGGCAAAGCTAAAAGAGCACTGACCGCAATATTACTTCTGGAGCTTTGGAGATCATGAGTACTCCTCACTAGATCCTGCTGTGGGGCCTGCATGGAGTTTTGCTCCTGCCAGCACTCAAAAGCACTCTCCCTGGCTCCTGTACCCACTCACCTATGTGCTCCCTCCCATGAGGGGTTGAGCACAAGAGGATCGAGTGAGTGGAGTCCACTTCTGCCAGTATCAAAGTGGCTGGCTAGTTCTAGTGCCCGTGCACTCCAGTTCCTGCCTGCAAAGGGGTCAGGAAAGATTTTCTGCTTAATTTGGATCTATTTCCTCCTATGATTCAGTTATACAGTTAATACTGGAGACAGCAAAATTGAATGGATTTGAAATTAGCTATTGTGTTAGTCCATTATCACACTGCTATAAAGAACTACCTGAGACTGGGTAATTTATAAAGAAAAGAGGTTGAATTGACTCACAGTTCTGCATCGCTGGGGAGGCCTCAGGAAACTTACAATCATGACAGAAAGTGAAGGAGAATCAAGCACCATCTTCAAAAGGCTGCAGGAAAAGGAGAGTGAGGGGAGAAGTGCCGCACTTTTAAACCATCAGATCTCGGGAAAACTTACTATCACAAGAACAACTTTGGGGAAATCTGTCCCCATGATCCAGCACCTCCCACCAGGTCCCTCCTCTGACACATGGACATTACAATTAGGCTTGAGATTTTGGTGAGGACACTGAGCCAAACCATATCAGCTATTTTATGAAATTAGAATTTTTGAAATTCCTAATTGCTTATATGAGCATTTTATGGAAAGTAAGATTTGGAATGTATTATTTATTTGATTCCAAAATGAGTATGTCCTACAGTTTTCAAAAACAAAATGTTTAAAGGCATAAAAACAAATAGTTCTCTCCTTTGATTAATAACTACCTAAACCAGAGAGGCAGCATCATATATTTACCATGATTGAGACTACTGGGGCCTAGGTTTAAATCCCAACTGTTTACCATCTGTTGAACCAGGGCCAAGTTAATTAACCTCTTTTACTATTTGTTTTGACAGGTGCAAAATGGGTACATCACCTTTTTCTCAAGAATATTATGCATATTAAACAAGATGATCATATAAGCACTATAATCATTAACTAATTATTTTTATGTGTAGAGACAAAGAGGGGTAGTCTCCGTAAAACAACAGATTTGAATTATTATTTGATATAGACCCATTAATTTTTTTAAGAAAATTAATATAAATGTGCTTCCCAAATACAGTTAAATAAAACATCATCAATTTTTAAATTGCGAGGAATAAATTTAGTTTAAAATCTTATACAATTTATGTGTGATATTTGCAATCAAATGCTTGAGTTTAAAGGCAGAAAATTGACAAGATTATTTCCTCCCAGGAATCAGGTTCTTGATGTGAGTACTTGCAAACATGTGCATGTGATGCCCAGCTTTTATTTCTTAACCGAAATAATGAAACCTACTCAGGATTTAGTCCAAGCATAGATAACTAAAATAATTCCATACAACTCTGTTTGCTAAACAAAAATATAATTCACAATTTAGCCTCATCACTCCATGTTTATAAAATTAGTATATTCATATATGATAATTGTTAGTTAATTCATACATATTAAACAATAAGGATTACTCATAATTATTTAATAAATGCAGGTCACAATAAAATTGAAAGATAGATTTAAAGAAACAGAGTAAGAAAGTGTAATAAGCTTTTGAACAGATCGGATCACTAATCACTACTTACTCTAATTTTAGTTATCCAATTTTGTTCCGTGGATAAGTTTCTTCTTTTCCCTACAGTAAAAGCAACATGGGGTTTTCACATTTTAACATACAAAAGCTTAAAAATTAGTATTATAGAAATCTTTCTTATTCCGATGTTACATTTAGACAAAAATATAGTATTTATGACTTTACTTCTGTATTGCTCTTTGCAAACTTGTATGTTTTTATCACAAGCTAAGCAATACATATACGTCTTTTTGTACTTAAAGAGACATTTTGTTTAGCCCTGTCACATCTATGAAGAAGGGTGGTAAATGAGACTTGGATTTGAAATATTGATGTATGTGAGTTATGGAAACGTGGAGATGGAATTTCAAACTCAACCACCCTGCTGTCTTTTTTTCCCTCACAGCAACAGCAGCACAGGACTCTCTCAGCCTTAGGCTCTGTTACGTACTGGATGCCTATGTCCCCCAAAATTCATATGCTGAAGCCCTAATCCTCAGTGTAATGGTATTCAAACATGGGACCTTTGGAAGGAGATTAAGTTTAGATGAGGTCACAAGGGTGGTACTCCTACGATATGGGTTGGATCTGTCTCCCCACCCCAACTTTATGTTGAAATGTACTGCTCCATGTTGGAGGTGGGGCCTGGTCAGAGGTGATTGCGTCATGGTGTGGATCCTACACGAATGGCATAGCACCATATTCTTTGTGCTGTTCTCCTGATAGTGAGTGAGTGAGTTCTCACAAGATCTAGTTGTTTCAAGGAGTGTAGCACCTCCTGCTTCTCTCCCTTTTTCTTTGGCCATGTGAAGATGCCTGCTCCCACTTTGCCTCTCACCTCGACTGCAAGTTTCCTGAGGTCTCCCCTGAAGCAGATGCTGCCACACTGTGAGCGTAGAACTGTGGAACTGTGAGCCACTGAAACCTCTTTTCTTTATGAATACCCAGTCTCAGGTATTTCTGTATAGTAGTGTGAGAATGGGCTAGCACACTTCATAATGGGATTAGTTCCCTCATAGGATGAGAAAGAGATAGGAGAGCTTTTCTCTCCACCATGTGAGGATTCCTCAAGAAGATGGTTATTCGTATGCCAGGAAGTGAGTCCTTACAAAGAGATGAATATGCCAGTACCTTGATTTCGGACTTTTCAGTCTCTAGAACTGTGAGAAATAAATTTCTATTGTTTAACTTACTCAGTCTATGGTATATTATCTCAGCCAAAGCTAAGACAGGATTATACAAATGTATAATACATTTTCTTTTCTTGCTTTTATAAGAGTCGGGAAAGATATCAGTTGTCCTTATCCAACCAGAAAAACTATTTTTAGGGCCTTCCTGCAGCAAAAATCATTTGGGCAACGTCCTCATGTCTGTGATAATTAACAATACTTTATTAAGTTTCTCTGACTTGGAGGCAGAGTGGAATGACCTATTCTTCTGAAGATAGTTCTTGAAAGGCCTCAAGGTACCTTGACTGACAAACTAGCCAAGTCCCTAGACTTTCAGCCTTTTTAAATCGATGGAGAGAAGGCTTTCCAAGCAATGATCGAGAAGCATGTCTTAATACGTGCCAATACGTTCGTGTCAGAGCTAGTCTTTCCATCTTAATCACTGTAACTCAGGAGTCTGAGGAGTCCGTGTGTTGCCATTTCTAGAACTCTCATTGACACTTACTTGCATTCATTTATGCCAAATTTCTGGGTTACTCCCGGTCCTTATAAATACATCTCTTGGATCAGCAATTTGATAAATGGAATTCAGCTTCCAACGAGTACTGTGATCATTTATAACAAAGCATTCTGCAGTTTGTTTTCTGTAGCATCCTGGCTGCACTCCGGAGTTTAAGCCAGCAGTTTGTCATTAGGCAAAGAGGCTGTGTTCTTTTGATATTTGGTCTGATATACAGTCTTGGATTTTTCTGGTGTGAAAGCCTGTTCCCTAAGATTTTCCTGTCAGTGCCCTTGCCTGGCAAACCTGTGAAATCTGTACTAAATGTTCTGTTTCTATCCAGCCTGGACATCTCCATAATTTCATACCTAATATCCACACATTTAAATTAAGAATCCTGCTCAATCAAAAACAAAACACCTTACAAATTTCTGGGAATCAAGAAACATCACTAGAGAAAGCCTAAACACAATCTTTCTATGAGAACACCAAGAACTTTAGAAATATAGAAATCTGCTCTGCATGTGTGGATAGCTGTATGTCCTGCAGTCCTGACTCTGGGAGCCTGTTCACGAGTGACTGTGACGGTAAAATTATACTGTATAAACTGACTTGTCTTTATGGTCCTGTAAAAACATTAAAGTCCACAGCAAATTTTGATTGCTTCCTATAAATTGTGACAACCTCTGATAATCTACTTCCCATGAAGCTGTTTCAAACATAAGAACAGCCTTGAAGAACTTGCCTTGAAGAGCTTGAAAAAAAGACTGCTTTTCACCCTTTTCACCCTTTTCAGAATCATTACAGTTGATTTTCTCATCCAGAAAACAATAATAAAATTTTCTTATTTTAGCTATTCCTTCCTATCTTTTGATATTAATATGTATCCTTGCAAGGATGGCACGCTTTAACTGTTCTACAGGTTCCATGTGTCTACCTACACAAAGGTCTTGTTTGTTTATTATTTTGTCCACCACATGAATTAAAATGGATACCTAATATCATTGAACTAATTTGCAATAAACTTTGGAAGCACTGGTACAATAAAACAGATCAACATTTCATTAACCAACTATGCGAGGAACTATTATAGATGTCTCTTCAAAATATCTTTTCAAAAGGATGGGCACCAATGTTGTAGCCTTTCAATTAAGATTCCCCCTCCTCAGGCTCAAAAATGTAATTTTTCATATTATTTCCAGCCTACAAACACCCTGCTTTGTATCCAGTGTGAAGTCCCAAGGTATAAAACCAGAATATATAGAAAAGGCACTTTCTATGCATTAAAGAACTGAAAAGACCCTGTTGTAAATGATATTGTCTTCTAAAAGAGATATACTGTTCTTTTTCCTCAAGGGAATAAGAAAGGTGTTATAACATCTCTAATTCTGATCAGGAACTATGCTGATTGAGAGCTGGATGCAATTTAGATGTGGGTTGGTTTCACTCGAATTATTCTTGTTAGTGAAGTGTGTTTCTGCAAGTCTTTCAGTTGACAGCCTGGAGGTCTCATCTACTTAGTCCTGAATGATGGAGGAAATTTATTTTGAACTTAATATTAACCATATAGCTTTTGTCCCCAACCAGCTTCAAAATTGGCAAATGCCATGAGAAAGAAGTTGGCCCTACCTCATTCCAGTTCTATGCAAATGGTAACATCTTTGTGAAGTTCTTACATCACTCAGAAGTTCAAGTCCAAAGTTTAAGGCTTTAGTTCTAAGGAATCCCAAGTAGAAAAGTGGTAAGTGGCTGTAAAATCTCATTGCTGTTTAGATTCTCTCTCTATGATTTTCACATCACGTCTGTTTTATCTTCAGGTTTTGGTCCTTGGAAATTCTTTGTTCCCTTAATTCTTGAGACTCTAGAAGATCACAAGCTACTTTAAAGAAGCTTTCAACCCAGATTTTAATCTCTTATCCAGTCAGACATCAATAAATATTTTAGAGAAAACCACCACGTGTTTGAGGATTCCCAGGTCTTCAGTTTTGTCACTCCAGTTCTCCACAACCAATACAAGATTTGGGGGCAACTCTTTCAGCAGGGTGCTCATGCTCTACCTGAGCTGAACCTCAATCCTTAGCCAAACTTCAATCCTTAGACTCGAACCTATACTCATAATAAGAAATACTCTGGGGAAAAAGGGTCTGCAACTTTAGCTAAATTTTGGGAAGTATTCTTTGTCTGAAATTTTGTCAACATAAACTTGTTTGTGTCTATAATCACTGATGAGTTTAATTAAATTATTTTAGTATGTTACCTAGCTTTTCCCGCAGTCTTTACTGGGAATATCAGTCTGCCAAAATCTACTATTTGTACTAAAAAGCAGAAATTCTACCAATGAGTTAAATTTGACAACCCAGTTGATTCACATCAATCTTACTCTATTTCTGTGTAATACCTGACACAATCTAGAAGCCTGCCTTGCTCTACTAATGCCTCCGTATTGTGAAATTTTTTTCAACATTCTGATTCTCTGTTTCTACTTACCCAATTGAAGTTTCTATTCCTCATCCTAATTCTTCCTTCAGACACTTACTCCTAGAGATCTCATTTTGTACCATGACTTCAAATTCTTTTGAGACATGTATGATGCTAAATCAACAGGTTCCATCCACATAGCTCTTCTTGAATATCTCAGTTTTACTCAAAATGTGAACTTCCAAAATCAACTCATTTTTTATTTTGAATTTATTTCCTGAATCCCCTATTTCAGTGAATACTATCCCCAGCATCGTACCTTCTTATGCAATACATATTTCCAACCTTCAATTATTCAAGGGCCCACAAAAAGTTGACTTTTTGATTAACTTGACACGTAAGGATTAATGATGAATCTAAGTGTATTAAATGGAACTTCAAATAATCAAAATGCAACTTAAAAGGAGTATGTATCCTTTACAAGGATAGGGAGCACAGATTACAGCAACTACTTGTTTTCATTTTGAAGTCTTTATCTGTATTTTACCCAGGCCACAAGATCCTCAGGAACTTCCCCTGTATTTATATTGGAGGTATCTCCTGCTCCTCTGATACATGTTGAAGCAGAATAATTCCCTGACCCCTTCATGGGACTCATGACTGGATGCCTCATTTACTCAGCCTACTGCTCTGAACTCCTTGCAGGAGGAAGTGTGCAAGAAAACTAGACAGGAACTGGAGTGCACAAGCCCTGTGATAGGCCAGCCACTTCAGTGCCTGGCCTAGTGGAATCAGACTTCCCTTGCACAGATATGCTCTATTCCATCCCTCACAGGAGGGAGTGCATAGGTGAGTGGGTGCAAGAGCCAGAGTGAGCACTTTTGGGCACTGGCAGGAGCGAACTCCATGCAGACACTGTAGCAGCATCCAGGCAGGGTGCCTCCAACTCCCAAAGCCCCAGAGGGTGTGTTACAGTGCTCTTTTAACCCTGTCATCTGTGGACGGCTTCAGCGTTTACAGTTCAGTGGGCCCTTTGCCTTTTTACGTGAGGTGGCCACCCTCTGCTAGGGAGGGAAAAGGGCCAATGTGACAACCTTTTGTGTCCACACTTGTGGCTCCCAAGTTCCTGTCCAGCATCCAGGAAAAATGAGGTCGCAGGAACACATTGAAGAATGGTAAATGCGAGGGATTTTATTGGTGATGAAAGTGGCTCTCAGCAGGAAGGGCAGCTAAAAAGGGAATGGGGCGGAAAGGGATGAAGTTCTGCCATCTCCGGCTGGATTCTTCTCTGAAGTTATGCCATCAAGCTGTTCCTCTGAAGTCAAGTCACTTCTCTCTGACTTCCAGCCATGGTCCCTGATGTCCACTTTCTTCTCTTCTCTGCTGGCTGAGTCTGGGGCCTTTATGGGCACAAGATGGGGTGAGGTGGTGCCATGGGTTGTTCAGGAAAGGACAACACTCGGGTAGGAAAACAGGGATATAAGTTCTCACTTTGGGCTGCAGTTTCAGACTTTTTGACGTGAGGGTGGGGTTTTGTCAGGGACCCAACCCTGCCTGCCTAGAATTTTTCTGCCTCCTGTCCCTATCAATGTCATATCAAGAGATCCAAGCCACCTACTTTTCTAAATACACATTGCCAAAAACATATGGCAATATATTTGGAAAAGGGAAAGTGTTAAGAATTTTACAAGCTAACATGGTAAATTAGATAATAGGAAAATTATCCTAATAATAAAAGAATAAGAAAATATGTACTGATGTTTTTACTATGCAAAAACTTTGGTGGTCCCTTTTCCCCCAAAAGATAAACATTTATTAACATTAATAGACTCAAACCCAGTGCTGGTAGTTAATTAAATTTAGATCAGCAGATGAAATGTGAGTGGTCAATATTATTTTTATTAATTTATCATATTCTACTTATGCATCAGTATTTTCTACTTACAAAGTTTAAAAATAAATATATGAATATGTGATAGGAATAACCTCACATACATCTTTGAATTTATTGTGGAAGTACAAATACCTATAATATCTCCAGGGTGCAGCATTTAATTTTTATTTATTATTTCCATGGCAAATTGGAGCTGTAACAGTTTTCATGTAAAATATTCAATTAAAACAACCCTTGTGCAATAGGGTAGAAGGTAATATGGAATTTGGCCACTTGAATTCCAATGTAATGCCAGCAGTTGGAGAAATAATCAGAGTGTTTCTAAAATTCTACTGCTTCCAACATGAGGTAAATTCTCTCAGAACATCTTTTATCACCTGGCACCCATTAAACTCTTACTCAGATTGACAGATCAAAGTCGTAATTTAGGTAAGGTTCATATAAACTAGTGTTACCTCAGAGTCAGTATTTAATAGTTTTTGAAAAATTTGATTATTTTTTCCTCCATTGTTCGCCTATAAATATTAAATATTGCCACAATGATTCCTTAGGAAAAAGAAAATTCAAAAGGGCATAATGTTTCAAAGTCAGTCTGAGTCAGACGGTGCTTGAGTCATTCTGCCTGGATCTGAATTCAGAATTCACTACTTTTGTATTATTTTCCCTAAGTGAAAAACCACCCTTCTTAAAATTGAATTATGATTTCTATGTAATATGTTAATGCTACCTGACCAGTGAATTTATTTAATTAACTAAAATGATCCATGCAAATACTTAACACAAACACTCACTACATGCTAGCAAAAATAATAATAGTCCTTAATTAATAGTAGACTCAAAATGTGACATTGAAATGTTAGTCAAAGATTTATCTTTCATGAACACTTCCCATTAACATTAGCCACTTTCAGCAAAAGGTTCATTCTTTTTCTTTGCTAATTTCCTTGTCTTCCCATCTTTTGTTAGAAATAATCAAGCAGTTGCCAGGCGTGGTGGCTCATGTCTGTAATCCCAGTACTTTGGGAGGCTGAGGCAGGCGGATCACCTGAGGTCAGAAGTTAGAGACCAGCATGGCCAACATGGTGAAACCCTGTCTCTACAGCAACACAAAAATTAGCTGGGTGTGGTGGCAGGCCCCTGTAATCCCAGCTACTTGGGAGGCTGAGGCAGGAGAATCACTTGAACCCAGGAGGCGGAGGTTGCAATTATCCAAGATAGCACCACTGCACTCCATCCTGGGCGACAGAGAGAGACTCCGTCCCAAAATAAATAAATAAATAAAAAAAAATAAAAAATAAAATAAATAAATAAGTAATCAAGCAGTTTCATTTGCTACTTTTGGAAATAGTTTTTTTTTTTTTTTCTTTCTTTTTGGAGGAAATTGAGCTGTAATTCTTTTAAGCACATGTTTCCCTATTGTGAATGAAATAATATATTTAGTGTTCAGTTCTTCTGGGTCAATGATCTAGCTATTTCTTTCTCATCTAAATTTAGCTTTTTTAATCCAAAGTTTTTCCTATCAGTCCCCTACTCCCAAAGTGTAATTTTGTATTTCATTATAGGGACTGTTAATGGTTTCATTTGATCTCAACACTATATTTATCTTGGGCTTTGCTCTACCTCTAAAATGCAGTGGGCTAATTTTAGGACTCTACTGAAGGGTTGAAATGTGTTATTTCTAAATGTACCTTTGCAGCAAGTTTTAATGAATAATAGAATTTAGTATTCAATCTCTGTAGTTGGTTATAACCATTATTAAAATACTATATTATTTAGCAAAATCTTTACATTTAAAATGTTATATACTTTTTCTAAAAAGTGATGTATACACCATTCAAATTTACTAACCTACATCTTCCTGAAATGACCTACATTATCTAGCTTTGTTATATTCTTAGTTTAAAAAAAATCAATACAATTTGATCTGTTGTAGAAATTATTATCAATTTATTTATATATAGACATTTCACTCTAAATGTGCTTTAAATGATCTTTTGAATATATACATAGATACGGGTTTTTATAAGCCATGCACCTTTATGTCCACAGAGAAATGACTTTCCCCTCTTCAGTTTTCTTTCATTCTTTTGGTCAAGTTCTTATATATTTGAGCTTCTATTGGAGAATTTTTCAGCTGTCAGCACATAAGAGGAGCTGTTGAAATGCACTAGAGCCAGCCAATTCAAACACAAGTGAAGTGGCTACTGACAATATAAATATGAATCATTAGAAAAGTCATAAAAGCCTCAATTTAGGAAATTACTCATCATTAGGTATATACAAAAATGATATAATTAAACTAAGAATTACCATAATTGTCGAAAAATAGTACTGTGCCAAATGTGTACAGTTGCTTTGTATTTGGCAGCACTGACATTGCAATTTGGTGGTGAAAAAGATGGGCTACATTATATCATACACACATATACAGAATTACATATAAACAAACACACACCAAATGATCCCTGCCACGTGTTTATATTTTGAAAGTAAAACTTTAAAAGTTTTAGCACAGAATATATGATAATAGGCTTATCGTATTCAAGTTGCTTAAAATTTCTTCAAATAACTGAAAATAGACAAACATAAAGGAAACTATTATACATGCAACTACATTGAATTGAAATATTTCTATATCTCAAAATTCACACTACAATACAAATAAGAAAAATATTTTAATATGGAAAACTTCTAAAGGCAAGAAACTAATATATATACATACATATATATATATATTTTTCTGCATGGTGAAAAGTAAAATAAGCGGTGCATGGTGGCTCATGCCTGTAATCGCAGCATTTTGGGAGACCAAGATGGGTGCATCTTGAAGTCAGGAGTTCAAGACTAGCCTGACCAACATGGTGAAACCCCGTCTCTACTAAAAATTTAAAAAAATTAGCCAGGCGTGGTGGCATGTGCCTGTAATCCCAGCTACTCAAGAGGCTGGGGCAGGAGAATTGCTTGAACCCAGGAGGCAGAGGCGTTGTAGTGAACTAAGATCACGCCACAGCACTCCAGCCTGGGCGACAGAGCAAGACTATGTCTCAAAAAAAAAAAAAAAAAAAAAGTAAATTACCCAGTATGCAACTGACAGTGAATATGAGAAAAAATGAATTAATAAAAATTATTAAAAGGTTGGTGAACCTTATTAGAAATAAAATACATGCAAAGTAAAAACACAAAAATATAATACCACACTCCTTAATATCCCTCTTCTACAAATAGTCATGAAGCCGACATTTTTAATTATGCCTCCTTTGTTCCATCATCCAATTTCTGTTTATCTTACAATCTATAAAATGATACGGATGAAATGGTTTTTGATCTGATGTAGTCATCAGGTAATCTTCACTCCTAAAATATGAGTCTAAATTTAATATTTTTTTCTGAAAAAAAGTCAGTAAGATTGAAAGGTCATGAATTTTTCAAAACCTATTATTAGCCCTATTACGGGCTCTTTCTTAGAGAATCATCTATGAACACTCAAAATAATATATATTCCGTGGTTTTATATGTACTTTAAAAAATTAGGTCAAGTTGATTAATCGTGTTCAAATATTTTCTGCCATTATTCATTTATTCTTGATCTAGTTGTTCCATGAATTATTGAGACAGAAATGTTAAAATCTCTAGCTGTGATTGTGAATTTTTATGTTTATCAATTTAGGTTGTCAGTTTTTATCTCAATATTTTAAAAAACTCTGATATGTACATACATATTTAGGACTGTTATGTTTTCCTTGTGAATCAACTCTTCATATCATTATAAAATGTTCTTTGTCTCATAATACACTTGATGTCCAATGTGTCTATTAATATAACCACATCAACTTCCTTCTGCTACCCTTTTCATGATACATGTTTTCCTTATGCTTTTCCTTCTAGACTACCTTTTTATTGTCTCTGTAAGACAGAATACAATTAGATCATATCTTTTTACTTAGTGTAATAATGTTTGACAATTTAAGAATTTTTAGTACACTCATAGTTAATGTAATCATCATATGATTGCCTTTTATTTTATTTTTGTTCCATTTCTTTTTAAATCAATTTTCCTTCTGCCTAGTTATTTCCTTTTAATTATTTAAATATCTTTAGTATTCCATTTATAATGTTATATTGGTTTCATAAAACAAAATATTCTGCATTATTAAATTAGCAATTGTTCTGTGAATTGTAATAGTTATGCTTAAATTACTACAGTCTATTATGGTTGTAATTTTATGTACTTCTACATCCACATTAAACTCAACAACACAGTGTTATTGTTTTTGTATTAATCAGCTATTTCAAAGTGATTGCTCATCGTTCCTTTCCTTCCATGGTTCAGAATTGCAATCTGACTTTACTTCATCCTATAGAACTTAATTTAAAATTTCTTGTGTAGATATGCAGGTGAAAATTCTCAGCTTTGGCTGATTTGAAAATACATAGATTTTGCATTCATAATTTTTACTTAACATACAATGTTCCATTGACTTTTGTTTATTATATAAAAATATCATTCTATTACCTTTTGACATTCTTTCATTTTGATGAATATCAATCGTATTATTTCTTTGGCATTTAAAGAAAATATCTTTGTGTTTCTGCACATTTAGGAATTTTTAAAAGATTTTTTTCCCTAAACATTGGATTCTGGCATAAAAGCAAGCACTAGAAGAAAATAGACAACTATATATGTAATGAGAGCGCAGGTAAGATTTATCAAGCTCCAAAGGTATGTGTTAACATATTAAGATAGGATGAAATTCAGGACCTATTTCTAAACTGTAAAGCTGGAGATACTAAAATTATTTGGCCCTTCAAGAGATATGTTTACATTCCAGAAATACTAGAGTGACTGAGAAACTGAGATTCTTTCCATCTTATCTCCAAGGAGCAAATATTTTTCCCCTTTGTTTCAAGAGGAGGGGGTATCTGTCTCTTTCTTCTACTAAAAATACCAAGATTCATTTTTTTCACCATTCATCACCTATATGACAGACTCTTTTATGTAGAGTGTGACAACTAGTTCACATTGTTTTTCCCTAGGCATAAGAACCAGTGTATTGTGCACTGGAACAATTACCACATGAGTAATAATTAACAGGTAAAAATATAGATTCAGAAAAAAATAAAGATAATTATTTAAAACTAACAATTTCCCATCATCTCCAGGCTGCTTTAAAGACTTTAAACTTATTTTTATTTTCTATCAATAAGCTTATGATGTGCCTAGGCATAATTTCCTTTATATGGTTAGCTCTTTTGCCCTTCGCCAACATGTAAACTGTTGATTTTCATCAAATTCAGAAGAAAATGTAGCCTTTTTTTCAGATGCTTTTACTGCCCCTATTATACTTTCATATTTTTCTGACTTTCAAATTGCATACTTTTTTTTTTTTTGAGATGGAGTCTCAGTCTGTCTCCCAGGCTGGAGTGCAGTGGCGAGATCTCAGTTCACTGCAGTCGCCACCTCCCAGGTTCAAGCAATTGTCCTGCCTCAGCCTCCCAAGTAGCTGGTATTACAGGTGTGTGCCACCACACTTGGCTGCCTTTTGTATTTTCAGTAGAGACAGGTTTCACCATTTTGGCCAGGCTGGTCTCAAACTCCTGACCTCAGGTGATCCGCCCGCCTCAGTCTCCCAAAGTGCTGGGATTACAAGCATGAGCCACTGTGCCCAGCCACAAATTGCATAAATGTTAAAGTACTTTATCTTTCCCTACAGTAAAAACATCTCTTTTCACATATTTTTTTCAGCCTTTCTCTTTCAGCTTTTCAGACAGGGTAGTTTTATATTGGTCTACCTGCCAGTTAAATCACCTTATATTTTCCTGCAGGTTTAAAGCTACTGTTAATGTTAGCTAGCAGTTAATTTCATTTTGAATAGTAAATTTTTCTCCTTTAGAATTCCTAATGTTTTCCATCATTTTAATTTTTAACTGGTTGCTCATTATGAACATCTTTTTAAATCATGAAACATAATTATAAAAGCACACACACACACACACACAGTCCCTGACTTATGATGGTTCAACTTAAAATTTACTTTATTTTTGAGACAGGGTCTGATATGGTTTGGCTGTGTCCCCACCCAAATCTCATCTTAAACTGTAACTCCCACAGTTCATACCTGTTGTGGGAGGAACCTGGTGACAAGTGATTGAATTATGGGGGCAGGTCTTTCCTGTACTGTTCTTGTGATAGTGAATGAGTCACATTAGATGTGATGGTTTTTAAAATGGGAGTTTCCCAGCATAAGCTGTCTGTTTTTGCCTGTTGCCATCCATGTAAGATGTGACTTACTCCTCCTTGCCTGCTGCCATGATTGTGAGGCATTCCCAGCCATGTGGAACTGTAGGTCCAGTTAAACCTGTTTCTTTTTTAAATTGCACTGTCTCTGGCGTGTCTTCACTAGCAGCATGAAAATGGACTAATACAGTAAATTGGTACCAGCAGAGTGGGGCATTGCTGAAAAGATAACTGAAAATGTGGAAACGACTTTGGAACTGGGTAACAGGTAAAGGTTGGAACAGATTGGAGGAGTCAGAAGACAGGAAAATGTGGGAAAGTTTGGAACTTCCTAGAGAGTTGTTGAATGACTTTGACAAAAATGCTGACAGTGATATGAACAGTAAGGTCCAGGCTAAGGTGGTCTCAGATGGAGATGAAGAACTCTTGGGAACTGAAGCAGAGATGACTCTTATTATGTTTTAGCAAAGAGACTGGTGGCATTTTGCCCCTGCCTTAGAGATTTATGGAACTTTGAACTTAAGAGAGATGATTTAGGGTATCTAGTGGAAGAAATTCTAAGCAGAAAAGCATTCAAGATCTAACTTGGGTGTTGTTAAAGGCATTCAGTTTCATAAGATAAGCAGGGCATAAAAGTTTGGAAAATTTGCAGCCCAACAATGGGATGGAAAAGAAAATCCCATTTTCGGAGAAAAAATTCAAGCCAGCTGCAGAAATTTCGATAAGCAAAGAAGAACCGAATATTAATCTCCAAGATAATGGGGAAAATGTCTCCAGGGAAAATGCCTTCAGGGCATGTCAGAGATCTTCACAGTAGCCCCTCCCATCATAGGCCCAAAGGCCTAGGAGGAAAAAGTGGTTCTGTGGGCTGGACCCAGGGTTGCTGTGCTGTGTGCAGCTTAGAGACTTGGTGCCCTGAGTCTCCGTTGCTTCAGCTGTGCCTGAAAGGGGCCAAGGTAGAGCTCAGGCTCTGGCTTCAGAGGGTGCAAGCCCAAAACTTTGGCAGTTTCCACATGGTGTTGAGCATGCAAGTACACAGAAGTCAACAAATTGAGGTTTAGGAACCTCTGCCTAGATTTCAGGGGATGTACAGAAATGCCTGGATTCCCAGGCAGAAGTTAGCTGCAGGGGTGGAGCCCTCATGGAAAACCTCTTCTTAGGGCAGTGTGAAAAGGAAATGTGGGGGCAGAGCCCCCATACAGAGTCCCTGCTGGGGCACCACAAGGTAGAGCTGTGAGAAGAGGGCCACTATCCTCCAGACCCCAGAATGGCAGATCCACCAAAGCTTGCATCCTGCACTTGGAAAAGCTGCAGACATTCAATGCCAGTCCATGAAAGCAGCCAGAGGGAGGCTGTGCCCTGCAAAGCCACAGGAATGAAACAGCTCAAGACCATGGGAACTCATCCCTTGTATCAGCGTGACCTGAATTAATGTGAGACATGGAATCAAAGGAGATCATTTTGGATCTTTAAGATTTGACTGCCCTGCTGGATTTCAGACTTGCATGGGGACTGTAGTCCCTTTGTTTTGGCCAATTTCTCCCATTTTGAATGGCTGTATTTACCCAATGCCTGTACCCTCACTGTGTCTAGGAAGTAACTAACTTGCTTTTGATTTTACAGGCTTATAGGCAGAAGGGACTTGCTTGTCTCTGATGAGATTTTGAACTCTGGACTTTTGAGTTAATGCTGAAATGAGTTAAGACTTTGTGGGACTACTGGGAAGGCACGATTGGTTTTGAAATGTGAAGACATGATATGTGGGACGGCCAGGGGTGGAATGATATGATTTGGCTGTGTCCACCCAAATCTTATCTTGAATTGTAATTCCCACAATTCCTGTGTGTCATGGGAAGAACGCAGAGGGAGGAGATTGAATTATGAGGGTGGGTCTTTCCTGCACTGTTCTCATGATAGTGAATGAGTCTCACGAGATCTGATGGTTTTTACAAATGGGAGTTTTCCTTCACCAGCTCTTTTTTTTATTTTTGCCTGCTGCCATCCATGTAAGATGTGACTTGCTCCTCCTTGCCTGCCTCCATGATTGTGAGGCCTCCACAGTCATGTGGAACTGTAAGTCCAATTAAACCTCTTTCCTTTTTAAATTACCCAGATTCTGGTATGTCTTTATCAGCACCATAAAATGGACAAATACAGAATCTCATTCTGTCATCCAGGCTGGAGTACAGTGGCACAATCCTGACTCTTTGCAGACTTGACCTCCTGGGTCCAAACATTCCAACTCAGCCTCCTGAGAAGGTGGGACCACAAATGTGCACTGCTATGCCTGGCTAATTATTATTTTTATTATTAATTATTTTTAGTAGAGACAAGGTTTTTCTATCTTTCCCAGGCTGGTCTCGAACAGCTGGGCCCAAGCAATCCTTCCGCCTTGGTTTTCCAAATTTCTGGGATTACAGTATGCTCTAGTTCCCTCAGGCATAACTGGAAAATGTTCCTAGGTAGAAGACTCAGATGTTCTTGTGACTTACTTCAGTTATTTTTCTTTTCTTAAGGATCAAAAATTTTCACTGCCCTTTACATCATGTTTGAAAACATTTTTGTCCAGTTTCATAGATGTTTTCAGCAACAGGGCAAGTCAAGTACAATAATAGCTAAAAGAATTTCCAGGAACTGATTTAAAAATGAATACTGATTATTAGCAATAGATGTTCTGGCATTACCCTCAATCCCACACCTTCACTATAATTATTCTCTTGGGGCTTGCCAGAGCTCCATACCACATCTTTGTTTGCTGAAGGCACTCAAATTTAATGGAGTTTGTTACACTGTAAGGAGCAAATGGCAAAATATCTCACACAACATGGATTTTCTGCAGACCCTCTTTTTTGTTTGTTTTTAGGTCACATTGAAACATTATTACTTTGAATTAATCCAGTAAAAGGGTCATAACAGGATGCCCAGATATAGGAAGTATTGCCTCCGTAGTTGAAGGTGATCCACAAAGTACTGTTTCCCTTTGTACATGTGCAAGTGCAGCATCTCTTATCTCAGTTAAATTAAATATTTAATTTATTTAAATTTAACATATTATCAATCTTATCAGTATTGATTCTTCAATCCTACTAGTTTTTATTTGTTTTATCTGTCTTTCACTGTTTTTTCCTTCTATTCTGCTAGACTGATTTCATTTCATATTCACTTTGTCTCTTCTATTTGCATATCAGATATACATTTTGTTTTATTTATTAATTTCTAATTGGTTAGTCAGGGAATTGAAATATGCATGCTAGACTCATCCTGCCTACGAAGAATAATACTGTACCACTTCACATGCAATGTGATAATATAAACCCCTGATACTCCTACTAGTCCTGCTTCTTCTTTGTATAATTTTTGTCATACATTTTGTTTCTACATGTGGAATGGGCTCCACAATCCATTGTTAGTATTTGTGCTTTAAGCAGATAATTATATTTTTGAAAAGTAAGGAATTATGGTAAAATCTCTTTTGTGTTTACTCATATATTTATCATTTTTAGTGCTCTTCCTTCTTTATACACAACCACTTTCCTTCTGTATCATATTCCTTCCTCTGAATATAGTCCTTTAATATTTCTTGGAGGAGTGAAGGTTTGTTAATAAAATTTTTTGGTGAAGATTTGGTTGATCAAATGTATTTTTATAAAACTTTCATTTTTAAATGTTTACAATCACAATTTTTAACCCTTGTATGCTAATTTTAGCATCTCTGTCATCTCTGAGTTTGTTTCGATTATTGTTTTAATCTTTGTTCTGGTTCACATTTTACTTTTTTTTGTTATGCTGCTGCAGGTCTGGATTTTGTTGATTTGCTTTAGAATGTGATGGATTTTTTGTTGTTCATTTTCATTTTTGTTGTGCTTTTTTTCTGACATTAAATTTACTAGTGGATCAACTTGTTCCACTTGAGGGCTGTTTTCAGTAGTGATTATCCACATATTAAATAGCCTTCACTCTAGAACTAGAATTGCCCACAAGTTGTGAATCCTCAGTTGAGTACAGTCATGCCTCTGTTCTGCTTGGCTGAAACCTCTGTTTCTCAATATTGCACAATCTTCAGGATATTAATTAAACTCAGAGCTCCCTAATCTCACGAAGTTTCACCCTGATCATTTAACTTGGTAAATGGCTGCATAACAGCTGCCGAAATTGTGTTGATTTGTTTCAGCAAAGGAACTAAAATTACAGTGCACTTAATTTGCAATCATCATCTGATTAAGGTTTTGATCATTTGTCATTATCAATGACCCATCTGTCTTTGCCTCAGTCAGATGGGTGATTTCAAGGGAGAATGTGGAGACATAACCAAACATGCATTTTTAAAACCTTTCCTGTTAGCACTAATCTCTACAATTTCTCTATGGATTTGCTACTGTTCTGTGTTTACTCTCTTGATAAATCTTGAGGTGAATGGTTCCATGAGCTGTGCTTGGTTCTTCCTTTCATGTCATTCTTTGCCCAGTTTCTTCCACCTATGAGACTATAAGTTCAAAAACAAGTTACTTCCAAGATACAATGGCGGTACGCACATTGGGCAACATTCCCATTAAAAAAGGAGAAACAGGGATAACAGCCCTCACACCAGTTCAAAATTCAGCAGGGCAGACCTAAAAGCTCCAAAATAATCCTTGACTCTGTCCCACATCTTGGGCACACTGGTGTGAGGAGTGAGCCCCAAGGCCTAGGCAGCTCCTCCCCTAAGGCTTTGCTGGGTACAGCTCTCATGTTTGTACTCACAAGCTGGAATCTGGTGCCTGTGGCTTTCCCATGCTGAGACTGCAAGCTGCTGGTGGCTGTACTATCTTGGGGTCCGGAGGGCAATGGTCCTCTTCCTACAGCTTCACTAGGCAGTGCCCTGGTGAGGACTCTGTGGCGGGGCAGGGGGATCCAACCCAAAGTTCCCCTTAGCGCTGCTTTAGTAGAGGCTCTCTGCACAGATTTTACCCCTGTAACAGGCTTCTGCCTGGGCACTCAGATTATTTGACAAACCTAGATTTCCTCCTCTGAAATCTAGGTAGAAGCTGCCAAGTTGCCTCTACTCTTGTATTCTGCATTCCTGCAGGCTTAACACTACATGTAAGGACCAAGGCTTATGGCCTGCACTCTTCTAAGTGGTAACCCAAGCAATATCTGGGGCCCTCTGAACCACACCAATAGCAGCCAGGATGCAGGGGGCAGCATCCCAAGGTAGCATAGGGTGGTGTGTCAGGCCTGGCCCCCCAAACCATTCATTCTCTCTAGGTTCTTGAGCTTATAATTGGAGGAGTGGCCTGGACGATTTCTGAAAGATCTTCCAGGATTTTTTTTTTCTATTGTCTTCAATATTAACACCGGGTTTTTTTTTTAACTCATGCTAGTCTCTCTAGCAAGTGGTTGCTCCACAAGTTGCTTTGATTCCCCCTCTTTGGATTTTTCTCCTGAAAAATCCTTTTTCCCTCTCTGCCACAAGGCTGGGCTGTGAATTTCCCAAATGCTTATGCTCTGCCTCCCTTTTAATTATAAGTTACAACTTTAAGTCATTCTTTTGCTCTGGTATGTCATTATAGGTTGTTAGAAGCAGCTACATTACATCTGGAAAGCTTTGCTGCTTAGAAGTTTCTTCTGCCAGGTACCCTAAGTCATCATTCTTAAGTCCAGCAAATCTCTAGGGCCTGGACAGAATGCATACAAGTTATTTGCTAAGGTGTATCAAGGGTGATCCTTGTTCCAGTTCACAATAAATTATTTAATTCCATCTAAGACTTTGTTGGTCTGGTCTTTACTGTCCATATTTCTATCAGCATTGTCGTTATAACCACTTAACCAGTCTCTAAGAAATTCCAATCTTTCATCTTTCTGTCTTTTCTCCTGACTCTTCCAACCTCTGCCCAATACCCAGTTGCAAAACCTCTTCCACACTTCCAGGTATCTTTATAACAATGCCCTACTCCTTGGTACCAATTATTTGTGTTAGAGTCCATTTAGCATTGCTATAAAGGAATATCTGAGGCAGAGCAGTTTATAAAGAAATAGTTTCATTTTGACTCACAGTTCTGCAGACTGTACAACAAGTATAGTGTTGGCATCTGTTCCTGGTGAGGGCCCCAGAAAGCTTACAAGCAAGGTGGAAGGGTAGGGGATGCAGGCATGTCACATGATGAAAGAGGGAACAAGAGAGAGGGGAAGATGTCCCAGGAGATTTCAAATAACCACCTCTTATGTAAACTAATAGAGTTAGAACCCACTCATTTTGTGAGCTAAGCACCAAGCCAGTCATGAGGGATCTGCACCTATGACCCAAACATCTCCCACTACGATCCACCTCCAAGACTAGGGATCCCATTTCAATATGAGGGTTGGAGGGGACACACATTCAAACTATATCACCATGTAAGCTCTCTGCTTAGACAATCTGGTGAGGGCTATCATGTTTTAAGTGTCTAGTTATTATCTCCATGTACATTCCTTGTAATTTTCATATGAGAGAAAACATGGCGTGGTAGGATGTGTCCTGAGGAGAATAATCATCACCTCTAACCTAGTTGTAATATTTAAAGAGTTAAGGATCACCAAAGTAGTTTATCTTATGTAAGTTTAGAAGAGCTTCCTCCCCTAATAATAGAATTTCAGGTAGGTTTGTGGTTACACTGTCTGTTTCCTCATTATTGATGCAAATATTCCCATTGTATACTTCTGTGTCATGCTCTTTCTCTGCTAATGTGCTTCCTCACCATAGAAAACCAGGGAAGGGTAAATATTTACTGTGCATTAAATCTAAGAAATCCCCAAAATAACTCTACATGTAAATTGAGGTTACCTATATGTCCATATTCTGGCTACAAGTGGAGAGAGTAGAGTACAAAGAATCATTTGCCCAATGGCCTGACGCTCAGACACCGAGCTGTAGCCCATCATCACTTTTGTATGTATACCATTTGTGAGGAGTCAGTCGCGTTGCAACACTTAAGACAAAAGGAGCTAAGGAAAGGCAGTCTAACCAGCCAACTGTATGTAGAGGTATCACTCTGCTGCCACTCTGGAAGAAGGAAATAACTATAAGTCACTACACTATCGCTTAAGATATAAACTATGAAATATAAATATACTTAAAATGTCGGCCGGGCGCGGGGGCTTACGCCTGTAATCCCAGCACTTTGGGAGGCGGAGGTGGGCGGATCATGAGGTGAGCAGATCGAGACCATCCCGGCTAACATGGTGAAACCCTGTCTCTACTAAATATACAGAAGACTAGCCGGGCGAGGTGGCGGGCGCCTGTAGTCCCAGCTACTCGGGAGGCTGAGGCGGGAGAATGGCGTAAACCCGGGAGGTGGTGCTTGCAGTGAGCCGAGATCGCGCCAGTGCACTCCAGCCTGGGTGATAGAGCGAGACTCCATCTCAAAAAAAAAAAAAAAAAAAAAAAAAGTCATGTGTATCCATCTCTAATCTTTTTTTCTTT